>NW_024412388.1:6848634-6970496 GCF_014898765.1 Herpailurus yagouaroundi | reverse complement strand
CGGGCCCGGGGCGGGGAAGCCGGGCTCGGGCCCCGGGCGGCGGCCGCGCGGGTCTGGGGGTGGGGGGGACGTGCCGGCGGGCCCGAGGGTCGGTCCCCCCCTTCCCCCGCGGCGCCCGCAGGCGGGGGTGCAGCCCGGCGAGAGGCCGCGTACGTGTGTCGTGTGCTCGGACGTGCACCGGGCTGGGGGCGCACGCACAGGTTTCGGTGTGCGCTTACATAAGAGCCCACTCCTCCGCATCCCTTTCCCGGATCCCGCTTCCCGGCCGCTGCATCGCGGACGCCGCATCCTCGCCCCTTTCCGCCTCCCCCCTCCCCGGGGTCCTTTAAACCTTGTCTGTTTTCAGACGAGCAGAGGCTGAAACTTCTCGCTTCCCTCCCACGTTTTGCCCAAAGGTGCAATTGTGATTGAGGTGTACGATCGCCGTCGCACCCGGCGTCAGAAACCCGCGTCTCCTCCGCTCCCGACACCTGGGTGCAGGTTTCCTGACGGTAATTTAGATCGTGCGAGGGCTTACATGTCCTCAACGGAAACCTCTGTCGGATTCCTCAGGGCCGAAATTATGTGATGGTTACTTGGCAAAAAAAAAAAAGAAAAAGAAAAAAATATATAAATATATATATACAAATATATATGTATTTTTTAGTGAATTGATCGTTGTTGTTTTAACCTTCATCCACTTAACCTTTTAAACAGTACGCGCTCTGTGATGTTGACTGATCTTGCCAGCGAAAAGCTTACGCATTGCAGATACGTGCTTCCGAATGGATCTCGGAATCGTAAACATTTTCCGTGGCCTTGGAGCAAAGTAATCTAGGTGTCGTCTATAGAGTCCTTGGATCTATTCTTTCGATTTTTTAATTTTTAATAAAATCTTCTGGGGGGGAGGAGAGGGCTGATAGGCTAGATGAAACGGTCGTGTTTCATACCAGCAGTCTTTAAAAAAAAAAATCCTCATTTTCTCTTTCTTGGTATGACATATGGAGAGAAGTATGGTGTTCACAAATTAAAGGGCAGAAGAGGCAAATGCATCTTTTGTCCCATGTTCCTTTCTTCACATCGAGGATGATAATGAACTTTGAATACTTCTTTCAGTTCATTTCTAACATTGTGTTGACGGACATAGTCAAGTCTTAGTCACTATCTGATGGCTCTCAGTTTGATTTTTAAAAGTTGTATCAAGCTGAGTTTGAAGTGTTCTTTCCAGATGTGGAATGGAGATCTGAAAGTCTAATATATCCAAGAGAAAATGTCAAAGTTCTGCTTCTCTTGGGGAAAACCCACACATTTCAAAAATATGTGCTTGGATTGGGTATTTTGGGAACCGTTCAAATGTATTTAGTTTAGTCGGTGATAACATTTCTTGTTAAAATCCGTATTTTCCCGTTTGTCCATTCATCTCCATTTGCTGTTCATTATTGAATTACTTGGATACTTAACAAATAGAAATTTCAACTATCAGATATTCATGATGGTGGAAATCTTACGTGAAAGATGTGTTGAGGGCTGAGTCCTTTGTAAATGGCTAACTTTCTAAGCTTTTCTGGTGCATTTATAGTACTTAAGAATAGTCTTCAAAATAAAAACACATTTTGAACATCAGTTATTTTGTTGCTTCCCTCCCCGCCTCCACCCCCCCCCCCCCCAGCCTGCTAGGTGAAAAATGTGAATGCTACAAGAAATGCTAATAAAATGATCTCATTTTGAGGGGTTACATATGTTTGTGGAGACACTTTGTGTGGGTTCATTTTAAAGGTGATCATTTCAACTAATACCTGACTTTGTAAACAATTTCTGTAGTTTTTTTAAAGGTTTATTTTTGAGAGAGAGAGAGTATGGAGGGGCAGAGAGAGAGAGAGAGGGACAGAGGATCCCAAGCTGACCTCTTCATGCCGACCGCAGAGAGCCCAGCGCAGGGCTCAAACCCACGAACCTTGAGATCATGACCTGAGCTGAAGTCAGATGCTCAACCAACTGAGCCACGCAGGCG
This sequence comes from Herpailurus yagouaroundi, assembly GCF_014898765.1. Lineage (NCBI taxonomy): Eukaryota > Metazoa > Chordata > Mammalia > Carnivora > Felidae > Herpailurus > Herpailurus yagouaroundi. Next base: position 6,968,506 of record NW_024412388.1, on the reverse strand, counting down.
CCCCAAATAGCTGACTTTTTTTATTGCTGTAAGAGAGCTGACATGAGCTTCCAGTCGTACTCTAATAGTCCAGATTTTGATTTGTAGGTGTAGTTCTTAAAACACATCGAGTAAATCAAAATATCAGGCATATCCTTGGCATGCCCTAGGCTGCTTGCTTTCTCTCCAGGCAGTCAGTCAATGATCAGGAAATAAGTTGAAATAGAGACTATAGAAAGCTTAGGATAATTTTTTTTTATAATGTTTATTTATTTTTGAGACAGACAGAGAGAGAGAGAGACAGAGCATGAGCATGAGCAGGGGAGGGGCAGAGAGAGGGAGACACAGAATCCCAAGCAGGTTCTCGGCTCAGAGTTGTCAGCACAGAGCCAGATGCGGGGCTCGAACCCATTGAACCATGAGATCGTGACCTGAGCTGAAGTCAGATGCTTGACCAACTGAGCCACCCAGGCGCCCCAGGAGTATTTTTAAAAAATGCTATTGTTGGGGTGCCTGGGTGGCTCAGTCGGTTGGGCGGCCGACTTCGGCTCAGGTCATGATCTCGCAGTCCGTGAGTTCTAGCCCCGCGTCGGGCTCCGTGCTGACAGCTCAGAGCCTGGAGCCTGCTTCAGATTCTGTGTCTCCCTCTCTCTGACCCTCCCCTGTTCATGTTCTGTCTCTCCCTGTCTCAAAAATAAATAAACGTTAAAAAAAAATAAATAAATAAATAAAATAAAAAATGCTATCGTGGACTGCATTTCAAAGCTAAAGAAATAATATTTATTGTTATTTTCCAGTTTGTACACAGACTTCTCAGTGAGGCCTCCCCACCTTCATGTGTGAAATGACATCTCTCTGAACCCTTGAATCCTCCCTTCCCTGCCTCATTTTTTTTTTTTTCTCTTTCCGTAGCACTTAACCCCATTCTGCCCCTCTATTTTGTTTATTGTCTGGCTCCCCTCACTAGGACATTGGCCCTTCCAAGGTGGACAGGTGTTTGGTGTGTTTTGTGTGTGTGTGAATCCTGTCACCCCCACACAGTACCCGTAGGTACTCAGTATTTGTTGAGTGATTGAATGGATGGACACCTGTCCGTTTTGACAGCATAGGACTTTTTTTTTTTAACGTTTATTTTTTTAATTTTTGAGATAGAGACAGAGCATGAATGGGGGAGGGGCAGAGAGAGAGGGAGACACAGAATCGGAAGCAGGCTCCAGGCTCTGAGCCATCAGCCCAGAGCCCGATGCGGGGCTCGAACTCACAGACCGCGAGATCGTGACCTGAGTTGAAGTCGGACGCTTAACCGACTGAGCCACCCAGGCGCCCCAACAGCATAGGACTTTTATGTCCTGTCTTTTTTCATCCGACAGATAAATGTTACATACTGAAAGAGGCATTACAGAGTATAAAACAAACTTAAATTCTGCAATGTGGGCATAGAAATGGATTAATAGGTAATTTTTTCAACGACCTGTTGATTGCAGTGTTGGAGATATTAGATCGTAAAAATCTGTAGCAGCTCTTGAAGGCTGTAGCTTTGTGGCTACCACTTTGAGCCTGCTTCTTAAAAATACTGTAATTCTCTGCTTTTTTTGGAAAATGGTTTCTTCTTTTATTACCTTGTTTTTCAGAACCAACTTTGAGGAAAAGTCATTTGAGTATAGACTTCAATATTATGCTTAATATCACGTTTGTATTTGCGGGAGTAAAGGTCATTTGTTTCACACAGGAGACCTATAATTGCTAAAGAAATGATAAAATTAATAATTCTGGAAGGATGCCAGTTTAAGAGCTTTAACTCAGTTAACTGGAACCGTCAGTTAACTAGAGTCCCTCTTCTGACTGCAAAATGCTTTTAGACCAACTCTTAGTGTTTCAAGTGAGGATGTTAAAGTTTTAAGACATTTTTTTAAAAAAGATTGAATTATTTTTATTATTGCTTTCTGAGGCAGGAAAATATCATTTCGGCCGGGGGGGCCGGGCCAGGTGGTGGTAAAGTTTTTGTTTAAAAGTTGAAACAAAATAGGTCTGAATATCCTGAAAATCACTGAGAGTCTATTTTTCACATATTCCGGTAATTGAGGTTTGGGATCATTACGCTTTTTAAAAAAATACGCCTTGTTTTTTCTGTGGTCTTCATTTGGTTAGATCAGAGATATTTGAAGATATGTTCCATCTTTTCTAAGTAGGATTCAAGGTGATCGATTTCGTTACAAAATACATATTGTGGTAGAGCTTCAGAAATACGGGTTCAGGACGGGTGGGAATCTGACTGACCAAGAAAAACAAAGCAAAAGTGGTATTTTGATAACCGGCAGAGACTTTGCAAAGGCCGGAGACGGGAACCCTTGAACTGTGACCTTCACCTGCTTGCTGTCAGGCTGATGTACCTTGCCTGTTTTTTCGTGGAGCCACCACCACCTAGGAATTGGGATACTGCATTTGTTTATCCCTAATTTTTGTTTTTTAATGTTTATTTACTTTTGTGTGTGAGAGAGAGAGAGAGAGAGAGAGAGAGAGAGAGAGAGAGCGAGAGGCAGAGGCAGGGCACGAGTGGGGGAGGGGCAGAGAGTGAGGGAGACAGAATCGTAAGCAGGCTCCAGGCTCTGAGCTGTCAGCATAGAGCCCGACGTGGGGCTTGAACTCCTGAACCCCTAGATCATGACCTGATGAGCCGAAGTTGGACACTTAACCGACTGAGTCATCCAAACAGTTCCTCCTGTTTGTCCCTGATTTGGTAGGTCCTCTCTCCTCTGTGTTTTAGGCATATTTTTTGCTCATTTTCTTGTTTAGCTGTAGAATGATATTATTTTAGATTCAAGTTTCTCATAAGATGTGTTGCTAAGGATTTTTCATATTTAAAGTTTTAGGTGCAAAATCATTTACTTCACAATAACTGAACTTAGAACAAAACCCTATGAAACGCATCTCCTGTTCCAGAACCCCAGTAAATAGCTGGTAAAGGATGAATCGTATTTGCCTCTTTTACCTGAGGTCAGACGTGAGAATTCTCTTCTAGTCTCTTTTGGACTCGTCTGAGTCCCTTGTGACAACAGCTTCAGAGTCTGCTACTTTTCAAGTCTGCCTTGATCTGTATTTTCTTAAAATCACTGTTTAGTACAGTAGAAGACTTTCTTTTCTTTCCTTCATCCCTTAAAAAAAAATTTTTTTTTAAAGAATCTTTTTTTTTAAAAAGATATTTATTTTTGAGAGCGAGAAAGAGAGAGAGAGAGAGAGAGAGAGAGAGCATGTGTGTGTGTGTGTTTGTGTGTGTGAGCATGGGCACACAAGCAGGGGAGGAGCAGAGAGAAAGGGGGACAGAGGATCTGAAGCAGGCTCCTCCCTGACAGCAGAGAGCCTGATGCACAGCTCGAACTCATGAACTGAGAGATCATGCCCTGAGCCAAAGTTGGACGCTTAACTATCTGAGCCACCCCAGGTGCCCCTTAAGATTTTTATTTTTAAGTCATCTCTACACTCAACGTGGGACTCAAACTCACAATGCTGAGACCAGGAGTTGGACCCTCTACCAGCTGAGCCAGCCAGGCATCCTTCTTTTTTAAATTTTTAAATGGCTTTATTGAAAAGCAATTCACATTCCATAAAATTCACCCTTTTTTTAAAAAAAAGTATATTTATGGGGCGCCTGGGTGGCTCAGTAGGTTAAGCGTCTGACTTCGGCTCAGGTCATGATCTCGCAGTCCGTGAGTTCGAGCCCCGCGTTGGGCTCTGTGCTGACAGCTCGGAGCCTGGAGCCTGCTCCGGATTCTGTGTCTCCCTCTCTCTCTGACCCTCCCCTGTTCATGCTCTGTCTCTCTCTGTCTCAAAAATAAATAAACATTAAAAAATAATAAAAAAATATATAAAAATAAAAAAAGTATATTTATTTTGGGAGAGAGAGAGAGAGGGAGACAGAGAATCCCAAGCAGGCTCTGTGCTGTCAGTGTGGAGCCAACGTGGGGCTCGAACTCACCAACCATGAGATCGTGACCTGAGCCAAAATCAAGAGTCTGGTGTTTAGCTGACTAAGCCACCCAGACACCCCAAGATTCACCCTTTTAAAGTACACATTTCAGTGATTTTGGTATATTCACAAAACTGTGTAACCATCACCACTAATTTTGGAACCTTTTTTTTTTTAATTTTTTTTTTTTTTTAACATTTATTTATTTTTGAGACAGAGAGAGACAGAGTGTGAACGGGGGAGGGTCAGAGAGAGGGAGACACAGAATCCGAAACAGGCTCCAGGCTCCGAGCTGTCAGCACAGAGCCCGACGTCGGGCTCGAACTCACGGACTGCGAGATCATGACCTGAGTGGAAGTCGGCCGCCCAACCGACTGAGCCACCCAGGCGCCCCATTTTTTTTTTCTTTTTTAAAAGTAACCTCTATACCCAACTTGGAGCTTGAACTCATGACCCTGAGATCAGAAGTTGCATGTTTACAGACTGAGCCAGCCAGGCACCCTATTTTCAGACATTTTTGTCATCCTGAAGAGGAACCCCACGGTCGTCAGCTATCATTCTGAGTTCCCCTTCCCCCCCAGCTCCTGGTAACCACTAATCTACTTTCTGTCTCTGTGGATCGGCCTCTTCTGGACATGTCATATCACTGGAATCATACACCACGTGGCCTATTTGTAAAGAGCTCCTTTCACTTGATATTTTCAAGGTTCACCCATGTTGTAGCAGGTACCAGAACTTCATTCCTTTTTATGGCTGAATCACGTTTGCCCTAGGTTTGTGTCCCTCTGAGATCCATATGTTGAAACCTGATCCCCGGTATCATGGTACTTGGAGATGGGGCTTTCGAGAGGTGATTAGGGCATGAGGGTAGGGCCCTCGTGAGTGGGATGAGTTCCTCAGAGAAGCCAGAGGGCTCCCCTTGCCGCTCCCACCGAGTGAGGACACCGTGAGAAGATGGCCATCTGCAAACCGGAAGAGGGATCTCACCGGAACTTACATGCTGGCACCTGGACCTCGGACTTCCCAGCCTCCAGATCTGTGAGAAACATTTCTGTGGTTTCTAAGCCACCCCGTCTATGGCATTTTGTTTTGGCAGCTGAAACAGACTAAGACAATATTTCTTTGTATGGATACCACGTTTTGTCTGTCTGTTCATCAGTTGATGGACATTTGGGTGGTTTTTCCATTTTGTGGCTGCAGTGAGTAATGCTGCTGTGAACCTTTGTGCACAGGCTTTGTGTGGACGTACGTTTTCCGTTCTCCTGGGTGTACGCCGAAGAGTGGAATTGCCGGGTTGTGTGGTGACCCCGTTCAACGTTTTGGGGAGCTGCGGAACGGTTCCCAAAGTGGCCACACCGTCTTACACTCACTCTTGACCTTGGTAATCACTCCTGGGAGCTTTTTTTTCCTAATCAGATACATATTTCACAGTTGTCTGAGTTTTCTTAGCAGAGTTTTAAGTTGCTGATGTTTTCTTCTCTAGTGATAACTGGCATTTCATCCAACCAGTTCTTCCTCCACCATCGTCTCCCATATCATTTCCAGCGTTGAAAGGTGCCCCCTACACCAGCCTTCCCTGTAAACACAAACGTTTCCTGCACTTCCCTGACATTTGATCACTCAGCGTGGGCACCTGCTAGCACAAAAGCAATGCTTTCCTTACTTGAGTCGGCTTTCCTTAGGTCTGGAGTTTACCGACCCTTCAGGTTTCTGTCAGTCCGGCCCTGCAGCTTCGTTTTCACCACCGCTCACTTTAAGAAAGGCTGAGCCCTTCTGCAGCCTGCATCCCACCCCAGGCCCTGATTTCTGGCTGTGATCTGAGGAATGAGCTCCTACGGTACAGACCCCACGGCTGGGGGACAAGCAGGGGGAGCCCCCAGGTTCCAGGAGCAGGGTTGCACTCTCTGAAAGCAACCGGACGAAACGCTAGAATTCTTAACCAACTAGTTTAGGATGTGATGCTTCTTGGGGCGCCCGGTGGCTCAGTCGGTTAGGCATCCAACTCTTGTTTTTTTGGCTCAGGTCCCGATCTCACGGTTTGTGAGTTCGAGCCCCGCATCGGGCTGTGTGCTGACAGCATGGAGCCTGCTTGGGATTCTCTCTCTCTGCCCCTACCTACCCCACTGGTGCGCGCTTGCTCTCTCTCTCTCTGTCTCTCTCTCTCTCTCACTCTCAAAAAAAAAAAAAAAAAAAAAAACTTGAATATGATGTTTCTTCATTCATTACATTTTTGTTCTTCTTATTGGCTTAAAAATAGGCTTTGTTGAAGTAAATTACTTTGTCTGGTCCTTTGGTTTTATTTAAGTAACTTTTTGTTATTTATCCAGTCTTTCATGATATGAAGCACTTAGAAATCTCTGTCTTTAGATTCAAAGTGAATTTTAAAACTTAGTAAATAAGATTGGCATCTCTGTTGAAGACCAGAGTGTAACACACATTTGTTCTGAGCTCTTCATAATCCTGGAATTTTTTCTTCTCAGATTATACAGTAGTTTGATGTTAAGGATCACCAAGAAAAAAATTGAGTGTCATAAACTTAAATTGAAGATATGTAAAACTCGAGAATGATTTGTGTGAAGTTGTCTGTTAAGTGACTTTTAAAGGACATAATTTATTCCCTCTGAAATGCAGAATCCAGTCACATTTGATGTTGCATATTTTCGGATGTAGTTAGTGATGAATACGGAGAGGACCAGCTGCGTGATACGTGGGGCCAAGTGCAAAATCAAAGTGTGGGTCCCTTTGCTCAAAACTTACTAATAATTTCAAGATGACAAAGAGCATTAAACCAACATGGGGCCCAGCAAACCCAGGACACTGTCTTGAATATTGATAGACTTACAGGGCAGGGTATTAATATTCAGAACGTGGGCCTGGCCCTGAGGTTTTCACCAGAGCCCTTGGTCCTCTGGACATTCTCAGATGAACCAGCTGATGCCCTGCTCTCCTGAGCAGCACTCCCCCTCCCCCCCCCTCCCAACCCCGGGCCTTCCCAGCACCCCCCCCCCCACCTCCTCAAGGCAAGACTTCTGTTCTCTGGTGGCCTCAGCGTGGGGGGTTACCCTCTTCTCTCCTGATCACCTGGTAGAAGCCGAGTATACTTGAATTACAATAGTGTCCGCAGATCAGAGGTAGAAGCTAATTGAGGAATCGGGTCAATTTTGTTTTGGGGGATTAAAGCCTTGGCGTCAGCAGATTACGTTTACTTTTAAAACGCCTTGACTAATTCATGCCAGTTTCCTATTACTTAGGGAATCAGTAACGAGGACTACAGAAATAATTAAAATTCTTGGATAATCCCTAATCTTTTTTTTTTTTTTTTTTTTTGCTACGCTTTCCAAACGTTTATCAGAGTGGCTAATAAGTAACAAAATGCAGGGGCGCCTGGGTGGCGCAGTCGGTTAAGCGTCCGACTTCGGCCAGGTCACAATCTCGCGGTCCGGGAGTTCGAGCCCCGCGTCAGGCTCTGGGCTGATGGCTCGGAGCCTGGAGCCTGTTTCCGATTCTGTGTCTCCCTCTCTCTCTGCCCCTCCCCCATTCATGCTCTGTCTCTCTCTGTCCCAAAAATAAATAAACGTTGAAAAAAAAATTTTTTTTAAAAATAAGTAACAAAATGCACTAGCCTGAATTGAATTTTCTTTCCTAGGCTGGACTCACTGGGGTGCAGTTATTAAAGGGACAGGGTGGGATTAAAAGGTGGGCAGCAGCCATTCTGGTACAGGAACACCTCAGTCACTAGCGCTGTGATAATGGCAGGGTACCTCGATAATCCCCAGTGTGTGTTATAAAGCCCTGAATTGGCAACGTTTTTGATCTTGCTTCTGAGTTGTTTGTAAGATATCCTTTAATGCCTGCTCAAGGTTCTTGAATGAAGCATTTGCATTTGACAGGAGTTTTAAAAAGTCCATGCCCAAGCGGAAGAAACATTTTCTTGTTTAATTAAGAGGTGCAACTAATAAGCATCTAAACATACAAAACCCAGAATAGAAAGTGATTCAAATGCTTTTTTTTTTTTATATGAACTTGGTCATTTTTAAACCTTTTCTCACTGGAGGAACATGTACCAGTGGATAATATCACAACCTCTTCCCTTTCCCCTTGATGGTGACTTTAATTAGTAACAACCACAACATTAATATTTGTTTGAGGACATGTTTTAGATAGGTGATTATTAGCATATATTTACTTTGAAAAAGTAATGCATAAGGCAAGTATGTCTTTGTTGCATTTTTTTTCTTTTCCTATTAAGTGTGTGTTTACATGGTTTTCAGTGCTGATGGACAGAATGAAGCCAGGGGCAGTGAGAAAGCAAATATGGGCCACTTTGGCCAGGCTTTGGTGATTTAGGACTGAAGGATGAAGGCTAGAAGGGTTTCCTGAAGTTTCTTTTTTTTATCTGGTAACTCAGCTCATTGGTATAGGAGAGCAGATAGGGATTTGGGGTAAAATCCTTGACTTGGAACAGAGCAGTCCTGACTGTACCTTTTTTTTTGAGAGACAGAGAGCGAGTGGGGGAGGGGCAGAGAGAGGGAGACATAGAATCCAAAGCAGGCTCCAGGCTCTGAGCTGTCAGCACAGAGCCTGATGCAGGGCTCGAACTCATGAACTGTGAGCCGAAGTTGGACGCTTAACTGATGGAGCCACCCAGGCGCCCCAGTCCTGCCTGTACCTTCTTATCTTTTGGAAATCCAAGTATAGGCAGGCAAATTGAGGCAGGCTGGTGCACTGGGCAGCGATGGAGCCCCAGCAACAGAGAAGCCCTCAGCAGTGGCTAACAAAAGTTAGTCCATGTTCAGATCCAGTCAGATGGAGATCTTATCTCCTGAATGTTCAGGCACATTTTATTTCTTTATTCTCATGTTCAATTGCCTGGGTACAGTGAAGTCCCTCTGAGCTGAAGCTTCTTGACCACCTCAGCTCTGTACTGACTTCTAGTGACCGTTTGTCAACTGCATTAACCTAGCTTTGACTTAAAAAAAATTTTTTTTTTAAATGTTTATTTTTGAGAGTGAGAGGGAGAAAGAGCATGAGCAGGGGAGGGGCAGAGAGGGAGACACAGAATTCAAAGCAGGCCCCAGGCGCGGAGCTGTCAGCACAGAGCCCGACGCGGGGCTCGAACTCACGAACTGCGAGATCGTGACTTGAGCCGAAGTCAAGATGCTTAACCGACCGAGCTGCCCAGGAGCCCTGTCCTAGCTTTGACTTGACGCATTGTTTCCTGGGACCCATTTCTGATGCCCAGATGACTTGAAAAGGCAATTCATATCCGTCTGTTAGGAATTGAAGTTAGAACTCACATTGCATTTCCCCCAGAAACTTTGTTTTAAACTGTTTAAGCTCTGAAAGTGATCGCCAGAAACCTGTCTAACCCATAACCCAAGTGAAAACCAGGCAAATTTAGAGTAAAACACAGCACACACACCATTACAGTGTTAATAATTTTATAAACGGCTGATGAAGTGCTACTTAAGATGTGGTGGTGAGTAGGTCTTGAAGTAGTACAGTAACTTGAGACGATTTTGTGGGGAGCATCAGCTGTGATCAGTCACTCCTGGTTCGCAGCTGGACTGAAGAGGGTGACTTGACTTGGAAGTGATCTGACCTGTGAGAGGGACAAGAGGGAATGCGGCCTGTTCATTGTGATCTTGGAAAGGAAGGGAGCAGAAGAGCGGAGACGTGGGCCAGCAAGGCCCCCTGGTGGCCGGGTGTCAGCACTGCAGGGGGGCGGGGGCGGGGGTTGGGGGGGCGGAGAGGCACGACCCGAGCGGTGAGCCTTCTGCCAGCAGCTGTGTGTCCGCCACACCAAGAACTGCCCGTGTGTGCCGGTCACCCCGTTCAGAGAAACTAACTGATAACGTGCATCATTTAAAGGAATGTCTTGTGGTCAAATAACGCTTTATGTTTTTCATCAAAGAAAATTGTACTTAAGAATTGCCATTTAGGGGGGGCGTCTGGGCGGCTCAGTGGGTTGAGTGTCCAACTCTTGATTTTGTCCCGGGTTATGATCTCACGGTCCATGATTTTGAGCCTGTGTCGGGCTCCGTGCGGATGGGGCAGAACATGCTTGGGCTTCCCTCTATCCCTCCGCCGCTCATGCTTGCTCTGTCTCTCTCTCAAAATAAATACATAAACTTAAAAAAATAAAATAAAACCATTCCTTGAATTGGCCAGGTTCTAAAATGTATACAAATTAAATTTACTCCTTGTAGAGGTATTTTGCTGAAGCAAATGTAAAAAAGGTGGTTTCCATAACCCCAGATATTCTTTTTTTTTTTTAAGTTTATATATTTATTTTGACAGAGACAGAATGTGAGTGGGGGTGGGGAGAGAGAGAGGGAGAGAATCCCAAGCAGCCAGTGCAGAGCCTGACTCAGGGCTCGAACTCCCAAGACTGTGAGGTCATGACCTGAGCCGAGGTCCGACGCTCAACCGACTGAGGCACCCAGGAGCCCCTTTTTAAAAAAAAAATTTTTTTAATGGCCCTCAAATATTCTTGATTGGATTTGTACGTCTTGTGTCCTAGAGGTCATCCATTCTAAATAATGGTGATGTGACTTTTTTTTGTTACCTTTATTTTTGAGAGAGAGAGAGACAGTGTGTGAGCAGGGGAGGGGCAGAGAGAGAGCATGCGCTCGTGAGAGAGGGAGACACAGAATCCAAAGCAGGCTCCCGAGCTGTCAGCACAGAACCCGATGTGGGGCTCGAACCCGCGAACCGCGAGACCACAACCCGAGCCGCAGTCGGACGCTTAACCAACTGAGCCACCCAGGCACCCCAGTGACGTGGTGACTTCTAACCGTCACGGTAAAGGATGGCTGCAGGCCCCTCTTCACATTGTTGTATCGGATGATCTCTCACTCGGTGTTTGCCTAAGGATGTTACATGGGTAGGTGTCGCTTGCTAAGAGGGGTCTATCAGTTGCCTAAGTTTGGGAAATGCTGCCAGGCGGGTTTCCTTGCTGTAGGACTTCCCAGAACCTTTAGCAGACTGTGTTGAAGAGTTGCCGGGGCGTGTGGTGGGGGATAATAACCCACATTCATCCAAGTCACTTTACCGTGGGCTCTTTTCATGACCCCACTGTGCCATAGAGCAGTTTGGGAAATGCTGTTACCTCCATGTGGTAGAAAAAGAAAAATACGATTGAGTACAAAAAAGAATAGGTTAACATGACCTAAAAATACTGCGTCTGTGGGATCAGTAGTCTTAATCCTTTTGTGTATATCTCTAGATTCTTTTGCCTTGTAAAAATTTATAATCATAGTCAAAGTTTGAAACAAAATAAAATTTTATACAAGTTGTTTTGTAACTCTCTCGGTGTCGTTCGTTAAACATTTGTCCTGGGTGTGGTGGGTATGTTCATTAGAAGGATGTAGTAGGACCTGTTTAATCCTGTAGGGCTCCCAGACTGTGTGGTCACAGGAACCCTGTGCTCTCAGAAATTATTGAAGACTTTGAAGAGGTTGTGTTTATGTGGATTTTATCTATCCATATTTACTCTTAGAAATTAAACTGAGAACCTATTAAAATATTTCTGAATTTATTTAAAAGAGCAACAATAAACCCATTAAATGATAACATGATATACATATATTGAAATTGAAATGTAGTTGGGTAACATATTTTTAATGAAACATAACTATATTTTCCAAAACAAAAACCGGTAGAAGTGGGTCTTCTCAGTAAGAAGACTGGCATTGTTTTCCATTATTGCTAATCTCTTTGACGTGGGGGTAAGAGAAGTCCGCCGGATTCTGTATTCAACCCCTTGCTATCTGTCGTTTGGTTGAAGCAGATGAAGAACGTTTAGCCTCACACAAATATGTAGCTGAAGGGAGGGCTCTGCGAAGGACTTCCTAAAAGGGTCTTGGGGGCCCCCAGGAGTTCTCAGCCCACATTCTGATAACTGCTGCTTTAGGACAGTGGTTGATGGTCAAAATCCAGTTGAGGGATATGTTGCCTGTAATTTGCTTCTAAATAATAGACGAAGTAGAAAGCACAGCTCGCAAAGGATTTATTTAAAGAGAGAGAGAGAGAAACTAGAGTTGATTCAACTGATTCCTATAATCCTGTCTCTCTCTCTAGTTATGTTGTCACTTGCTTTCTTGAGCGTAGGAGACACGAGTGTAGCCTGGCCCCCGGCTGGACTTGGCTGTAACGTCACATTTTGCTGCCGCCCGATGAGGGGCCTTTACAGCTCGGTAGGCAGTCGGTATCCTGCGTGTGAGGAATCAGGATCTGTGTGCCTGTGGTTTATTACTGTGGTTTTTGTTTAAATTTTACCAGAGGACATGTTTTTAATGAGGGAAAAGGCCAGAATACATGAAAAAGTAGAAGAAGATGTTACAGTCAGATTTTTGGGGCTGTTTCTTGGGGGGTGTGCACTTACTCAGTTGATTAGTATTTCTAGAATGAGATCTGGAAATAAAAAAAAAAAAAATAAACTTTTTTTTTTTTTTTTAATTCAGTACTAAAAAAAAGGAAAGATGACCATCTTTGTGTTTCCTCATGAGATGGCCCTTTTGAGATCTTTAAATGGCTGATTTCATTGTAAAAGTGATTTTTATAACTATCACAATAAATAAAGGAAGTCGTTTTGGAGTTCTCTCCGAATCTGGAGTAAGTTATGCATAAGTGCCTGTCCGGTTTGTCTTCATGGGAATGGCTGGTTAGTTGGGTTGGCGATACTTTTGATCTCGTTCTTGCTTGGACTACGTTCCATAAATCCACCTTCCTCTTGAAAGGTCATCTAATTCCTTTTCCCCCTTTACGGTAAGTCCTTTAATTCTAGTTTATTTTTTGTTTTTCTAAAAGATACTATGTTTAAGTAATCTCTGCACCCAACTCAGGGCTCAAACTCACAACCCCGAGATCAAGAGTCGCACGCTCCACCGACTAGAGCCAGCCAGGCGGCCCAGTCCTCTTATTTTTAAAACCTGACAACTTATCTTCCCTCTTAAATAATCTCTGGTTACACTTGTATATTATTGCATTAGGACATTAGGTACTTTTTTAAACCTGGAAACCTAAAAATATGCTAATTTGAAAAAAAGGAAACAGGTTCTGGATTACATGGCTAGAATTCTAGAAATGGAAAGGATTTTAGAATTAACTTGACCCATTCAGCCCATTTTACCAAAGAGGAAACAACTGAAGTGGTTATTGTTGTCAGTATATTTTTATAGCTCAGAATATGAAAAGCAGGAATATGTGGAGCCCCTTCTAGAGTGTCTTTAACCCCCTTTCTCTCTATAATAAAGAATATTCAGAAAGCATAAACTTGAGTGACTTGGTAGGAACCTTTCATGTGCAGTTGAGTCAGGAGTGATTATGAAATTGGAGTGGATTTAAAAAAAATTTTTAATGTTTATTTTTGAGAGAGACATAGAGCATGAGTGGGGGAGGGGCAGAGAGAGAAGGAGGCGCAGAATCTGAAGCAGACTCCAGCCTCTGAGCTGTCAGCACAGAGCCCGATGGGGGGGCTTGAACTCGTGAACAGTGAGATCTTGACCTGAGCTGAAGTCAGATGCCCAAGCCTACTGAGCCACCCAGGTGCCCTGGAGTGGGTTTTTTTTTTTTTTTTTTAAAGTTTATTTATTTTTGAGAGAGTGTGAGCAGGGGAGGGGCAGAGAGAGAAGGACAGAGGATCTGAAGCAGGACCTGTGCTGACAGTGCAGAGCCTGATGTTGGGCTGGAACTCCTGAACTGTGAGATCATGACCTGAGCCAAAGTCAGCTGTTCAACCGACTGAGCCACCCAGGTGCCCCAATTGAAGTAAGTTTTAAAAATTCTGGAGGGGACAGACTTCAAGCTGCATTACAAAGCTGTAATCATCAAGACAGTATGGTACTGGGGTGCCTGGGTGGCTCAGTCAGTTAAGCATCCAACTTCAGCTCAGGTCACGATCTCACAGTCTGTGAGTTCAGGCCTCATGTTGGGCTCTGTGCTGACAACTCAGAGCCTGGAGCCTGCTTCGGATTCTGTGTCTCCCTCTCTCTCTCTGTCCCTCTCCTGCTCATGCTCTGTCTCTGTCTCAAAAATAAATAAAAAAAACATAAAAAAAATGTATGGTACTGGCACAAAAACAGACACTCAGATCAATGGAACAGAATAGAGAGCCCAGAAATGGACCCACAAATGTATAGCTATCTAATCTCTGACAAAGCAGGAAAGAATATCCAATGGAATAAGGACAGTCTCTTCAGCAAGTGGTGCTGGGAAAACTGGACAGCGACATGCAGAAGAATGAACCTGGACCACTTTCTTACACCATACACAAAATAAACTCAAAATGGATGAAACACCTAAATGTAAGACAGGAGGCCATCAAAATCCTCGAGGAGAAAGCAGGCAAAAACCTCTTGGCCGCAGCAACTTCTTACTCAACATGTCTCCAGAGGCAAGGGAAACAAAAGCAAAAATGAACTACTGGGACCTCATAAAAATAAAAACCTTCTCGGGGCGCCTGGATGGCGCAGTCGGTTAAGCGTCCGACTTCAGCCAGGTCACGATCTCGCGGTCCGTGAGTTCGAGCCCCGCGTCAGGCTCTGGGCTGATGGCTCAGAGCCTGGAGCCTGTTTCCGATTCTGTGTCTCCCTCTCTCTCTGCCCCTCCCCCGTTCATGCTCTGTCTCTCTCTGTCCCAAAAATAAATAAACGTTGAAAAAAAAAATAAAAAATAAAAACCTTCTGCACAGCGAAGGAAGCAGTCAGCAAAACAAAAGGCAGCCGACGGAATGGGAGAAGATACTTGCAAATGACATATCAGATAAAGGGTTAGTATCCAAAATCTATAAAGAACTTATCAAACTCAACACCCGAAAACCAAATAATCCAGTGAAGAAATGGGCAACAGATGTGAATAGACACTTCTCCAAAGAAGATATCCAGATGGCCAACCGACACATGAAAAAATGTTCAACATCACTCATCATCAGGGAAAGACAAATCAAAGCCACAGTGAGATACCACCTCACCCCTGTCAGAATGGCTAACGTTAACAACTCAGGCAACAACAGATGTTGGCGAGGATGCAGAGAGAGAGGATCTCTTTTGCATTGTTGGTGGGAATGCAAACTGGTGCAGCCATTCTGGGAAACAGTATGGAGGTTCCTCAAAAAATTAAAAATAGAACTACCCTACGACCCAGCAATCGCACTAAGTATTTATCCAAGGGATACAGGTGTGCTCTTTCAAAGGGACACATGCACCCCCATGTTTATAGCAGTGCTGTCGACAATAGCCAAAGTGTGGAAAGAGCCCAAATGTCCATCGACGGATGAATGGATAAAGAAGATGTGGGGTGTGTGTGTGTGTGTGTGTGTGTGTGTGTGTGTGTATGTGTGTGTGTGTGTATAATGGAGTATTACTCGGCAATCAAAAAGAATGAAATCTTGCCATTTGCAGCTATGTGGATGGAACTGGAGGGTATTATGCTAAGTGAAATTAGAGATGGACAGATATCATGAGTTCACTCATATAAGGACTTTAAGACACAGAACAGATGAACACAAGGGAAGGGAAGCAAAAAATATAAAAACAGGGAGGGGGACAAAACAGAAGAGACTCAAATATGGAGAACAAACAGGGTTACTAGAGGGGGTGTGGGGGGGGGATGGGCTAAATGGGTAAGGGGCACTAAGGAATCTACTCCTGAAATCATTGTTGCACACTATATGCTGACTAACTTCGATGTAAATTTAAAAAAATAAAAATAAAAATAAACTATCAAAAGTAAAAAAAAAAAAAATTCTGGCGGGGAGTGCCTGGGTGGCTCAGTTGAGCGACTTCAGCTCAGGTCATGATCTCGAGGTCCGTGAGTTTGAGCCCCACGTCAGGCTCTGTACTGACAGCTCGGAGCCTGGAGCCTGCTTCGGATTTTGTGTCTCTCTCTGCCCCTCCCAGCTCATGCTCTGTCTCCCTTTCTCAAAAATAAATAAACATTAAAAAACATTAAAAAAAAATTCTGGAGGAAGAGTACGTTGTGTTAAAGTTACATTAATAAAGTTAACGTTGTGCACTTGGCTGATGCATACATCCCAGAAGTTTGCACACTATGCCCAAATCGGCGTCAGAGTTGACAGCGATTGTTTACATGGGATTCTTGTCTACAATAAGGACTGGCATCAGTTAGCTAATCTCTGCTCGAATTCATCTATCAAGGAGCTCCTCTCATGTTGGGAGGCAACCTTCACTGGCAGAAAGTCCTTGGTCTTAGTTCCACGTCTGGATCCTGGCAGAGCACATGTGGGCACTGCAGGAGTGTGGTTGTATGGTTAAGAGCATGGACTCTGGAGCTCACCTGTTGGGGTTCGAATCCAGCTTTGCTGTTAATTTGCTTTGTGCCCTTGAGCAGACTACGTAATCTCTCTGTACCTCAGTTTCTTCATCTATAAAAGGGATATAGCCTATCACAGGGTTGTTAAGATGACTATATAAATTTCAGGCATATTTATTCTACTGAGTAAGCATGTGTTTGCTGTTTTATTAGTTCAGTTCCAGAGAACTCTCCTTCCCTAAAACAATTGAGGTGAAATTCACATAACAAAAAATGACAGAGAACAGAGGGAGAGAGAGAACTAGAGCAGGGGAGGCACAGAGAGAGGGAGAGGAAGAGAGAATCCCAAGCAGGCTCTGTGCTGTCAGTGCAGAGCCCGATGCAAGGTTTGATCTCATAAACTCAGCCACTCACGTGCCCCCATGAACTTTTTTTTTTTTAATGTTTATTCATTTTTGAGAGACAGAGAGGGACAGAGTATGAGCAGGGGAGGGGCAGAGAAAGAGGGAGACACAGAATCCGAAGCAGGCTGCAGGCTGTGAGCTGTCAGCACAGAGCCAGACACAGGACTCGAACTCACTAACCGTGAGATCATAACCTGAACCAAAGTCAGATGTTTAACCGACTCAGCTACCCGGGCGCCCCTGGAAAATACAGAGTTTTTATATACCCCGTTCCCCACACATGTACAGCTTCCCTCACTATTGACACCCTGCACCATAGTGTCACATGTGTTACAATCAAAGAACCTACGTTGACATGTCATTGTCACCCAGAGTCCATAGTTTACATTAAGGTTCACTCCTGGTGTTGTACGTTCTGTGGGTTTTGGCAAACATATGATGACACATCTCTACCACCGTAGAATCATAGAGGATAGTTTCACTGCCCTAACCAATCCTCTGTGCCCCACCTGTTCATCCCCCCCTCCCCAGCCTGCCAGCCACTGATTTTTTTTACTATCTCCATAGTGTTACATTTTCTAGAATGTCATACAGTTGAAATCCTACAGCATGTAGCCTTTTCAGATTGGCTTTTCTCAATTAGATGCATTTAAGGTTCCTCCATGCTTTTTCATAGCTTGATAGCTCATTTCTTTCCTTTTTTGTTTTTTTTTTTAAATGTTTATTCAGTTTTGAGAGACAGAGCATGAGTGGGGAAGGGGCAGAGAGAGAGGGAGACACAGAATCCAAAGCAGGCTCCGAGCTGTCAGCACAGAGCCCAAGAGATCATGACCTGAGCCGGAGTTGGACTAACTGAGCCACCCAGGCGCTCCTCTTTTTTTTTTTTTTTTTTTTAAGTTTATTTTGGGAGAGAGAGAGCACATGTGGGGCAGAGAGAGAGAGGGAGAATCCCAAGCAGCCTCCACACTGTCACAGCGTGGAGTCCAACATGGGGCTCGAATCCACGAACCGTGAGATCATGACCTGAGCCGGGCTCCAGAGTCAGATGCTCAGTCGAGTGAGCCACCCAGGCGCCCCGATAGCTCATTTCTTTTTAGTGCTAAATAACCCTTGTCTGGACGGACTACAGTTTATCCATTCACCTACTGAAGGACAGCTTGGTTGCGTCCAATTACGAATAAAACTGCTGTCAACATCCATGTGCAGGTTTTTGTGTGGACATACGTTTTCTACTTGTTTGGGTAAATACCAAGGGGTGTGATTGCTGGATCATATGTTAAGAGTATGATTAGTTTTGTAAGAAACTTGCCAAACTGTCTTTCAAAGTGGCTGCACCATTTTGTATTTCCAGCAGCAGTGAATGAGAGTTCCTTATGCTCCACACTCTCCCCAGCATTTGGTGTTCTCAGTATTTTGTACTTTGGCCATTCTAATAGGTGTGTTGTTTTCATTTGCAATTCCCTAATGACATTTGATGTTGAACATATTTTTATTTCTTAATTTTTTTTTTTGTTTTATGTTTATTTTGAGAGAGCAAGAGAGGGCACGTGCATGCATGCTGCACGTGGGGGAGCACCAGAGGGAGAGAGAGAATTCCAGGCAGGCTCTGCCCTGTCAGCACAGAGCCCAGCTGGTTCTCGATCCCACGAACCCGAGATCATGACCTAAGCTGAAATCATGAGTCAGACGCTCAACTGAGTCAGTCACCCAGGCACCCCTTGAACATGTTTTTTATATGCTTACTTTCCATCTGTGTGTCTTTGATGATACGTTATCTGTCTGTTTGGTGTCTGTTCAGTTCTTTTGCCCATTAAAAAAATCATATTTTCTTATTGTTCTTTGTATATTTTGGACAGTAGTCCTCTATCAGACGTGTCATTTGAGATATCTTCTCCAGTTTGTGGCTTGTCTTCTCGTTCTCTTGACATTACTTTTTACAGAGCAGAGGTTTTTAATTTTAATGTAGTCCAGTTTGTCATTTCATGGATTATGTCATGACCATGCCTGAGGTTGTCTCTTTTCTCTTACATTATCTTCCAGGAGTTTTATAGTTTTGCATTTCACCTTCGGGTCTACATCCATTTGGATTTTATTTATGATGGGTGTAAGGTCTGTGTTTAGATTTGTCTTTTTGCTTGTGGATGTCCAGCTACTTCTGCACCATCTGTTGAAGAGATTGGGTTCCGTTGTATCGCTTTTGCCCCTTTGTCAAAAATCAGTTGCTATATTTATATGGGTCTGTTTCTAAGCTCTCCATTCTGTTCATTGATCTATTTGTTCTTTTCACCATTACCAGGCTGTGTTGATTACTGTAGCTTTAGATAAAGCTTCGTTCTTCAATACTGAATTGGCTATTTTGGGTCTTTTCCCTCTCTCTGTGAATTTTACAATCAGTTTATTGACATCTACAAAACAACCTGCTGGGATTTAGATTGGAATTATGTTGGGAAGAACTGCCATCTTGACAATATTGAGTGTTCGTATCCATGAACATGGACTGTCTTCGTGTTTTGGTTGTTCTTAATATCTTTGACCGGAGTTTTCCTCACATAGATCTTGTGCATAAATTTGTTAGCTTTATACTCAAGCATTTCATTTTTTGGGGTGCTAATGTAAATGGTAATGTGTTTAAAATTTTGTCCTATTTGTTTACTGCTAGTATGTAGGAAAGTGCTTTGATTTTTGCATATAAACCTTCTATTCCTGTAGCCTTCCTATAATCACTTATTATTTCCAGAAGTTTTTGTTTTCTTTGGTTAATTCTTTCAGATTTTCCACATAGATGGTCATATATCATCTGAGAACAGAAGACAGTTTTATTTCTCCCATCCCAAGCTGTAGACCTTTGTATTTCCTTTTGTTTTTTTTCTCACTTCATTAGCTAGAATTTCCAGCACAATGTTGAGCTGTGGTGATAAGGGATGTATTTTAAGTTTCAGGTTTCTCTAACATCAGTATGACATTAGCTGTAGGGTTTTTGTAGGTGTGCTTTACCAAGTTGAGGAAATTCCTTTTTTTTTTTAATTTTAATTTTTAATGATATTTTTTAAGTAAGCTCTGTGCCCAACATGGGGCTTGAACTCATGACCCTGAGGTGAAGAATCACATGCTCTGCTGACCGAGCCAGCCGGGTGCTCCAGGAAGTTCCTTTCTGTTCCTAGCTTGCTGTGAGGTGTTTTTTTGTTTGTTTTGTTTTTTTTTTTTAATATTTATTTATTTTGAGAGGGAAAGTGTGTGGTGTGCACATAAGTGGAGGAGGGGCCGAGAGAGGGTGAGAGAGAATCCCAAGCAAGCTCTGTGCTGTCAGCACAGAGCTGGACACAGGGCTCAATCCCACAAACCATGAAATCATGACTTGAGCTGCAACCAAGAGTTGGATGCTTAACTGCTTAACTGAATGAGCCACCTGGGTGCTTGTTTCTGTTTTTGTTTTTTTTAATCGAGTCTTGTATTTTGTCAAATGCTTTCTCTGCAGTTTTTGATAGGATCATGCAGTTTTTTTTCTTTTGCATGTTGATGTGATGGCTTGTTTACATTAATTGATTTTTAAATGTTGAGCCAGGCTTACATACTTAGGATAAATCTGAATCAGTCATGCTGTATAATTCTTTTTGTACCTTATTGGTTTTGATTTGCTAATGTTTTTTGTTGAGGATTTTTTTTTTAATTTTTTTAAGTTTATTTATTTTGAGAGAGATAGAGTGGGGAAGGGGCAGAGAGAGAGGGAGACACAGAATCTCAAGCAGGCTCCTCACTGTCAGCACAGAGCCCGACGTGGGGCTCGAACTCACGAAACTGTGAGATCATGACCTGACCCGAAATCAAGAGTCAGACACTTAACCGACTGAGACACCCAGGCACCCCTATTGAGGATTTTTCTATGAGAGATATTGGTCTGTAGTTTTCTCATAATAACTTTGTTTGGTTTTGGTATTAGAGTAATGCTGGCCTCATGGAATGAAATTAGGAAGTATTCCTTCTGCTTGCCTGTTGTCTGGAAGGGATTATGGAGGACTGAGAATTTTTTTCTTAAGTGTTTGGTAGAATTTACTGGTGAACCCATATGGGCCTGGTACTTTGTTTTGAAAGGTTATTCATTATTGATTCAGTTAATATTATTTTTTTTCAATTTTTTTAATGTTAATTTTGAGAGAGAAACAGAGCGTGACTGGGGGCGGCGCAGAGAGGGAGACAGAATCCAAAGCAGGCTCCAGGCTCCAGATGTCAGCACAGAGCCAGTGCGGGGCTTGAACCCACAAACCCTGAGACCATGACCTGAGCTGAAGTCAGATGCTTAACAAGCTGAGCCACCCAGGCATCCCTCCCTGCCTGACTTTTTTTTTTTTTTTTTTTTTAAAGCAATGCAAGTGACTTACTGGCTGTTAGAACTAGAAAGTCCAGGGTAAGATAGGCTTCCGGGTGGTTTGATGCGGTTCTGCCTCGTCGTTGAAGACCCCCTACTGCTTCGCTGCTCCTGCCTTCAGCCTTGTCAGCATTGTTTCAAACCTGACTTTTCTCAGGGGCAAAAAGAATCCACAAACCCAGCTTTCCTGCCCATAGAGGGGAGAGTGTCCTTTTGGTGGCTCTTCCAGAAGAGTGAGAAGCTTTCGTAGAGGCCCTGGTACGAAAGGATACGTTAGGTGTCTCTGGGCAGAATTAGTCTAGATGTCCCTCCCGACCCAACATCTGCACCTGAGAAATGGCATGTGCTGTTGGCTCAGGTGTGGGTCCGAGGTGCCTAACATTGAATATTTAAGGATTGTTTAGTCTTCCTGCAGAATTGACTTGTTTGTCATCAATTCCTCTTTATTCCCAATAATTTTCCTTGCTCTGAACTTGGCCTTGAAATTAATTAAATAAAATTATACTTGCTTTCTTTTGATAGTGTTAATATGGTATATCTTTCTCTATCCCTTCCCTTTTAATCTATTATTATTATTTTTTAATGGGAGAGAGAGCACAAGCCCGTGTGAGTCAGGGAGGGGCAGAAAGGGGGGGGGGGGCAGAGGATCTGAAGCGGCTCCACTCTGATAGCAGTGAGCCCAACACGGGACTCGAAGTCATGAATCGCGAGATCATGACCAGACCTGAAGTCAGACTCTTAACCAACTGAGCCATCAGGCGACCCCCGTTTAATCTGTATTTTCTTTACATTCGAAGTGGCTTTCCTGTAGGTAACACATAGTTAGGTCTTATTTTTGATCCATTCTGACAATCTCTGTCTCTTAATTGGTGGATTTAAACCGATAATGTTTACAGTGACTGTTTGATTTAGTTGGTTTAATATCTATTGTATTCATTGCTGTTTTTTGTTGTCTTGTTCTTTGTTCCTCTTTTTGTCTTCCATACTTTTTCTGCCTTTGTGCTTCTAATTGAACATTTTATATGATTCCATTTTCTTCCTTTTGTTAGCACACCAATTATACTTCCTCTTTTACTTTTTATTTTAACTTTTTAATTTTTATTTTATTTATTTTTAAATGACAGACCAGGTTTTTGGTTTTTTAAAGTTTATTTATTTTGAGACAGAGAGAGAGAGCGTGCGCGTGTGTGCACTCAAGCAAGGGAGGAGCAGAAAGAGGGAGAGAGAGAATCCCAAGCAGGCTCCGTGGTGTGAATGCAGAGCCCGACTCCTGAACCGTGAGGTCATGACCTGAGCCGATGTGAAGAGTCAGATGCTTAACTGACTGAGCCAGCCAGGTGCCTCCCTTTTTCACTTTTTGAAGTGATTGTCCTAGAGTTTCCACTGTACTCTTACAGGTAAAACCCAAGTCCACTGTCAGATATCACTATACCACTCCGTAGATAGTGCATGTACTTATACAACGTATTCCTGATTCTTCCCTCCTGTCACTTGCATTATTATAGTCATTCACTTTACACGTAAGCATATAAAAGCTCTCTCTCTCACACACACACACACACACACACACACTATTAAATACATTGTTGCTATTATTTTGAAAGACTGTTATTAGATCAAATAAGAGTAAGAAAAATAAGTTGTTTTTTTTTTTTAATAAAAATGTTTATTCATTTTTGAGAGAGAGAGAGAAGGAGAACACAAACAGGAAAGGGGCAGAGCGAGGGAGACACAGAATCCGAAGCAGGCTCCAGGCTCTGAGCTGTCAGCACAGAGCCCGACGCGGGGCTCGAACTCACAAACCTTGAGATCATGACCTGAGCCAAAGTCGATGCTTAACCGACTGAGCCACTCAGGCACCCCCCAAAATAAAAGTTTTTATTTTATCTCCATTTATTCATATTCCATTGCTCTTCCTTTGTTTTATATATGAGTTTCTGATTTACATAATTTTCCTTATCTCTGAAGAACTTTTAGCATTTTTTACAAGGCAGGTCTGCTGGCAACAAATCCTCTCAATTTTTGTCTGAGAAAGTCTTCATTTTCCCTTCATTTCTGAAGGATAATTCAGATTCTAGGTTGGTGGGCTTTTTTCTCTTAGCAGTAAATATTTCACTCTACTCTCTTCTTGTTTGCATGAATTCTGCAAAATTGAAGGTTATTTTTTGCTTTCATATAGGAAAAATGTTTTCTCCTCCGACTTCTTTCAAGGTTTTTTCTTTATCTTTGATTATCTGCAGTTTGATTATGATATGCCTAGGTATAGTTTTGTTTTGTTTTGTTTTCATTTATCCTGATTGGTGTTCTCTGAGCTGCTGTGGTTTGCTGTCTTTGGGGAAGATTCTGTCATTGTTTCAAGTATTTCTTCCAACCTGTCTCCTTCAGGTGTTTCCATTATGCACATACTGCACCTTTTGTGGTTATCTTGCAGTTCTTGGATATTCTGTTCTTTTGTTATTTCAGTCTTTTTCTCTTTGCCTGTCAGTTTCAGAAGTTTCTGTTGTTATATCCTCAAGTTCAAGAGCATTTCGTTGGCTGTGTCCAGTCTGGTCTGATTGAGACCTTGAGGGATATTCTTCATTTCCATTACACTGTAGGTTTTGATCTCTGGCATTTCTTTTTTATTCTTGCATAGAATTTTCATCTCTCTCCTTATGTTCCCATCTGTTCTTGCATGTTGTCTACTTTTTCCATTAAAGCTCTTAGCATATTAATCATAGTTTAAAAAAAACTCCTGGTCTCATAATCCCAACACTCCTGCCGTATGTGAGCGCTTCTGATGTTTGTGCAGTCTCTTCAAACTGTGTTGTCGTTTATGTCTTGTAGTTTTTTGTTGAACAGTGGACAGGATGTGCTGGGTGAAAGGAACTGCAGTGAGCAGTCCTTCAGTGAGGTGGTGGTGAGGTGTATAAGGGTGCCTCCCAGTGCTCTGTTAGGTCTCAGTCTTTTAGTAACCTGCGCCCTGGGACCGTGAGCCTCACCAGTGCCTCTCAGTCATCCCTCTCCCCACTTCAGTGGGACTGGATGGCGAGGGTGGGTTGGAGTTGGGTATCTCCTTTCCTCCAGGTAGGTCAGGGTCTGATAAAATAGTTCCTCCTGTGGGCAGACCTTGTAAAGAATGCCCT
Source organism: Herpailurus yagouaroundi (assembly GCF_014898765.1). NCBI lineage: Eukaryota > Metazoa > Chordata > Mammalia > Carnivora > Felidae > Herpailurus > Herpailurus yagouaroundi. The sequence goes on along the minus strand of NW_024412388.1, from coordinate 6,944,398 downwards.
GGTATATTTCATAATGGTTATTCTCCTTATCCTCCCTTGGGAGCATGGGGGGATTTTTCTCTGATATTCACTGTGTAGTATCTCCTAGGGCTCCTGGAGATAGAACTCACAAGCGTGGGGACCCCCCGGTGATGGGGCCCTCCTGGAGTTTTTACCTTCTAGACTCACCCACGCTGAGCCCCCAGCTCTTCATCAGGTAGCAGTTCAGGTTCTCCTCCCTGGGCGCTGGCTCCTGCCTAGGGTTCTGCTCAGATGGGTTGTTAATTCTCTCTGTATCTATCTGGTCACTGCAGTTCAGGGGGCAGTGGTCTGCCCTGGGACATCACATCTCTGATGGTGTAAGAATAGTTGCTGATACTTCAGTTTGCTCAGGTTTTTACTTGTTAGGACAAAATGGTGACTTGTAAACTCATTACATGCTGGACCAGAAGCCAGAAGTTCTCAGTGTCACAATTTAAAGTATACAGTCCAGTGGCATTTAGTACATTTGCAGTGTGGTGTAACCACCGCTTCTGTCTACTTCCAAAATGTTTTCATTACCCCAGAGGAAAATTTATACCCATTAGATGGTTTCTTCCTATTCCCTTCTCCCCTGAGTCCTTGGTAACCACTAAGCTACTTTCCATCTCTGGATTTAGCTTTTCTGAATATTTCATGTAAATAGAACTGTACCATATGTGACCTTTTATTACATCAGGCTTCGTCCACATTGTAGCATGTGTTAGTACCCCATCTCTTTTTAATGGCTAAATAATATTCTACCACATTTTTTAAAAGTTTATTTATTTTGGGGAGGGGCAGAGAGAGAGAGGGAGACACAGAATCCAAAGCAGGCACCAGGCTCTGAGCTGTTAGCACAGAGCCCGACGTGGGGCTTGAACTTACGAACGGTGAGATCATGACCTGAGCTCAAGTCAGACATTTAAACCACCCAGCCACCCAGGCGCCCCCTGAATATTAATGTATGAGTATTTGAGTACCTGGAACAGTTTTGGGGGCATATACTGAGGAGTGGAATTATTGGATCATAGGGTAATTCTTTGATTTGATTTGATTTATTGAGGAATCACCAAACATGCCTGAACTATTTTACGTTCTTGTCTGCAGAGAGTTACGGCCCCTCCCCCCCCCACCACCTCCCCCGCCACACATCGACTGTTTACATTTCAAAGTGAAGCATCCTCTAGTCCTTCAGCTGTTCTTTGTAGGACCTGTGACTTTATTTCTAAAATCTCTGCCAGTCTGTCTGGTTTCTTTCTCCTTGAGTGCTCCATGGCATAGATACTACCTTTCAGAGGAGGCAGAGGGTTTAATAGAGTTCTGCGCATAGGATCAGAGTTGGGGTGGTGTGGGGTTAGCTCCCCTTGTCTGTGCTTGTCACGTACGTTGTCACACCGACTTTATTTAACCGAGTTCTTCCCCCATGTTGGTGTTGAACCATGCTTCTCATCTTCTAGCTTGAGGCTTTGTTTTAGTGCACATCTTTCCATTCCTTTCCATTACGTTTCATTTTGCTGTGTGTGACTCACCACCCCATTCTGTCAAGTGATTTTTTAATCTTGACTCCACATTCCATCTGTTCATTCTCAAATTTGATGTAAAGGCTGGAAAGAGCCAACTAAGAATGAACTTTTGAAAGGCTATGAGAGACCGTTCTAGGTTTTCTCAGGTTCATTACGCAGTCCTTTGGGGTGTGATTAAACCCATTGTAAGTCCGCCCATCTTTATGTCCATCCATTTTCCATTTTAGTCACAAAGAAATGAAAGTCTTCGCCAGATGCCTTGTCCCAGTTTAATTCACTTTTTCTAGAGTTTCCATTGAGTGGTGGTAAGCAGAGTTTTTATGGAGGTGCTTGGGACTTCATAAATTGTGCCTGATGTTACTCTTTCCAGCATCCCCATGGCTTTCCCAATAACCTTCTCACAAGAGAAAAGGTGTGGGTCACTCGTACTTGTGAATAATATTACCAGACCGATCTAGAATTTTGTTCATGATCACCATCCAACTCACTGAAAGAGTTTTAAACTGTCCAGCTTCGTCCCATTCTGAAAATTCAGATATGATGTACTTTGCACATTTCTTAAACTGTACTGTAGGTTAGCAGTTCTGTTCATGAGTTTTCTCAGCGTCCCTTAACCCCCCATGTAACTGAGGAGAAGCGTGTGCTGTTCTTTGTGTGTCCTCCCCAGTCTTGGCCTTGAGTTCTCTCATGGTTGTATCGACTCTGCTCTTTCTACTCTAAACGTGCTTCTTGAGAAACATGGTGGCAGGATAAGATCGAGCGGTTTTATTTTCTGTGTTTATCATCATAAAAATGTTACATTGGTTTTTATGTAACGTAAGAACTTTGTGCAAAAACATTTATCTTGCTGTGAGTAGTGTAAGAACGTAAGCAATGAGCAAAACAAATAGGGAGCAAGGACAGAATCTTCACTTTTCTGACCAGTTGTCCTGGATTTATTAGGCGATTCTAGTCAACTCTTGATGGTATTTTGGGGCTGGGTAACTGCCCGTTAACTCCGCATTGATAACAAATGTCAGCAGGTCTTTAATACTAAGTGGCATTTTCTGAACTATATATGATAAAGTTTTCCATTGTAGATGAAGGTCAGGAGACTAAAAAAACCACACAGAACTTGGAAATTACCACCAGACTATTATGTTCCAATTCGGGACAGTGCCCTGTCCTATTTGAATTCGAGACAAATGTGAGAATGATAAAGAAGAAAGCAGAGGGCAGACTTGGCCTGTGTTTTCTGATAACATTACAAAATAGGAAATTTAAGGAACTCGTGGCCTCCCCTGGGTTGTGTAACTAGATTTCTGATTGACTGGCAGTCTAAGGGTTAATTGATAAATGGATGAGTACAAACCAACAACTTGAAATGTTCTGATCGTGTCTGGGCAGTGAATTTGTTGCTGTCATGTTATATATTTAATTCTGTCGAAAACTGCATAAAAATATATGTGCTCTGAATCATCTTCATGCACATAAGCTACGAACTGAGAGGCGTGAAAGGGCTCTGTTCCAAAAATACCGTCCTCCAGCGGCTTGCAGTTTGCCTCCATTTCCGCTTTTGTATGAAGGCATTGAAGGTCTTTGCAAAACGCAAGTGTGGGCACCTTAAGTCATTGTCATTGATTAGCACCCAACTATTCAGTTCTCAGACCGGCCACCCAGTCTTAGCAGGACTGTGAGACGTGGAAAGTTGCAGCGGGTAAGTTTTGATTTGGTGCAGATGAGGAGGTCAGGAATATCTGGGGGCGCCTGGGTGGCTCAGTTGATTGAGCGTCCAACTGTTGATTTCAGTTCAGGTCATGATCTCACGGTTCGTGAGATCGAGCTCCGAGTCAGGCTCCACGCTGACAGCGTAGAGAGCCTGTTTGAGATTCTCTCTCCCTCTCTCTTTGCCCCTGCCCCACTCATGCTGTCTCAAAATATATAAACTTTTAAAAGTTTTATTTATTTAATCAAGTGGTTTTTTAAAAGAATGTTTATTTTTGAGAAAGAGAGAGCAAGCAGGGGAGGGGAGGGGCAGAGAGAGAGAGAGAGAGAGAGAGAGAGAGAGAGAGACATTGAATGCAAAGCAGCTCCAGGCTCTAGGCTCTGAGCTGTCAGCACAGAGCCCGATGCGGAGCTCAAACCCTTGAACTGTGAGGTCATGACCTGAGCTGAAGTAAGACGTTTAACCAACTGAGTCACCCTGGTGCCCCTTATTTTATCCACTTACTTACTTTATTTATTTTTAATTGTTTTTTTTTTTTAATGTTTTATTTTTTGAGAGAGAGAGACAGAGTATGAGCAGGGGAAGGGAAGAGAGAGGGAGACACAGAATCCGAAGCAGGCTCCAGGCTCCGAGCTGTCAGCAAAGAGCCTGACGTAGGACTCGAACTCACGAACCGTGAGATCATGATCTGAGCCAAAGTCAGACGCTTAACTGACTGAGCCACTCAGGTGCCCCAACTTAAAAAAATTAAAACGAAAAAAATGAAGCGGTTAGGAAAATCTGGAGGCATATACTGATGGGGGTGGGGGCGTCTGTACACGTTGGAAACTGGCCTGCCAGGGGAAGTTCTGGGAACCTGTTAGTAGCACATGTAGGAAGGCAGTGGATTGATACTGGAGAGAAACTTCACGATTTTGCGTTGCTTTGCTTTGAGAAATGCTCTACATTACATTTGTGAGAATTAACAGTCATGCATGAGATGATTTTACTTCAGGTGGGGGGGGGGGCTCTTGCACTAAAATAAGCAAGGGGCCAGTGGCCATAGTTGGAACCAGTTATGAGTAAGTGTCCTAGAAAAGCGAAGCCAAAGACAGGTCTGTACCGAAATAGTTCGGAAGTGGGGGAGGTGTGGGGGGGAGTACACAGGGCGAGCAGGCATTTAAGCGAGCAAAAGTGAAAATTACCCAGTTTCTCTAACGAGGAAACTCTCTGAATGCCTCTATTCATGAGCCTTCTGTGATACGTTTGTTCTTTGTTGGGGAGTGCGTCAGAATCTCCTAGAGAATGTTCTGTTACAAACCTGCCTGGCCCCAGGTCAGCCTGACTGACTCAGACTCCAGGGTGGGGGCCCAGGAGGTGTAGTTGATGGAAGAAGTCTAGGGGATTCGGCCTCCCACCCGGCCAGGGAGCACTGCTGTGGCCGATAAACTGAGGCCCATTCCTTACTCTCTGGTTTGGACTCCCTTCCTCCGTTAGGGTCCTCATGTTAATCAATATAGTGTCTCCAGTTTCCTACCCCTACTTGCTGCAGAGAGAAACATCTGGGGGAGGAAGACACATTCTCCACCTCTGGCTCTTCCTTTTCACTCCTGCTCAGAAAACTTAGTTCTGAAATTCAACCACTCAGTATTCCTCCATGAACATCCACCACCTGAGATAACAGAGCTTGAGAAAAACTCACAGGACCCTCTGGACCTAACCCAGCCCCCTCCCATGTTGATCAAAGAAGATCCCCAAGTTCCCTGGGGATGTAGACCAGCCAAACAGTGCTTTTCTTTCAGGCACCCATCTTTATGCGTCACTTCTGGGGTATTGTGGGAGTCAGGCCAAGTGCCTCCTCTGTTGCCAGGGATACTGTAGCTAAGGGCAGGGCCTCTGGCTCCAGGGCAGCAAGGATGGCCGCAGGGTGTTAATTACTGGGGCCTGAGCGGGATCCTGCGACGAAGGTGCCCTCCTGCCGTTACAGCCACAGCCCGAGGGAGACCCCTTCTTTCCTAAAAGTCCAAGGATTATCTTCCCTGTCCGCATTGCCCATCATCTTTGGAGCTTCTGGAAGGGTTATGCAAGAGTTTTTGCCTTTGGAAATCTTGCCGTAGCTGGACACAAGGTTCCCATAGTGGAGTGGCTGCCTGCCACGTGACATTTGTGACATTAAAGGGAGGCTCTCCGTTAATACGAGAGATAGTTGTTCTTGAAGCTCGGGAGACTAAGAGTGGAACACACACGTCAAATTACTGTTCGACTTGCTGGTTTTGTTTTGGGTTGGTGCCTGGCCTGTTAATTTTATGTGGTAAATCTTCATGTTGAGTAAAACAACACTTGATGAGAAAAGTAATTGACTTCTGCACTTTGTGCCAGTGAAGTGTTTTGATTGGATTGCCAGAAAAGTTTGTGAATATGATACTGAGTTACTTTGGAAAATGAAATGCAACTTTTTATCAAAGTCTGGGTGGTAGAAAAATGAGAGGATAAGTAACTGAGGTGTAGCCTCTTTGAATGTAAACACTAACAAAAGATCATTGAAGGGGCACCTGGCTGGCTCAGTCGGTGAAACATGTGACTCGATCTCGGGGTTGTAGGTTCAAGCCCCACATTGGGTGTAGAGATTACTTAAAGATAAAATCTTCAAAAAAAATCTGTTAAAGACTTTTTTAAAGTCTATGCGTTTTGCTGATAACAGTGAGTAAAATATACCAAGTATCCTTGATGCCTTAGGACCACTTATTCTCTGCATCCACAGAGTAGAGCTTCACAGACCCCTCTGTGGAACATACAGAACTTTTTTTTTTTAATATGAAATTTATCGTCAAAATGGTTTCCATACAACACCCCGTGTTCATCCCAAAAGGTACCCTTCTCAATAGCCATCACCCAGAGAACTTGTTTTAAAGAAAGAAATCCTTGTATCATCTGTCTGTCCATCTCTCCGTCCATCCATTTACCCACCCATCTGTCTAGTTTATGTTTCATCTTTCTCATCACAGTGGAGGGAGAGTGTTTGATTAGGTAACCTGCTGACTAGTGTCCCAAAGATGAGCATCTCTGCAATTAATTAGGGAACAAGAAGGGAATCAACCCTCTTGGAAGTTATTGTTTTGTTTTGTTTTGTTTTGTTTTGTTATTCTCAATAAAAGCACAGTGTTTCTGTCTTTATTTTTATTTATTTTTTAAAATGTATATTTACTTTGAGAGAGAGTGCACTCACAAGCAGGGGAGGGGCGGAGAGAGAGGGAGAGGGAGAGAATCCCAAGCAGGCTCCGCGATGTCAGTGCAGAGCCCGATGCAGGGCTCAATCCCAGGAACCATGAGGTGACCGCAGCTGATATCAAGAGTCGGATGCTCAACTGACTGAGCGACCCCGGCGTCCCTATTTATTTATTTATTAAAAAAAATTTTTTTAACCTTTATTCATTTTTCAGAGTGAGAGAGACAGAGCATGAGCGGGGGAGGGGCAGAGAGAGAGGGAGACACAGAATCCGAAGCGGGCTCCAGGCCCCGAGCTGTCAGCACAGAGCCCGATGCGGGGTTCGTACGCACAGACTGAGATCATGATCTGAGCTGAAGTCGGACGCTTAACCGACTGAACCACCCAGGCACCCCACCTATTTATTTATTTTTAAGTAGGCTTTAGGCCCAGTGTGGAGCCCAACATGAGGCTTGAACTCCCGACCCCGATATCCAGCCCAACTCCTGAGCTGAGATCAAGAGTTGGATGCTTAACTGACTGAGCCAGCCAGGTGCCCCATGTTTCTGTCTTTATTCCTTCTCACCATTATTCAAGGTAGACTGTCATTTCAGCTGCAAATTAACTTCTTTGTTGCTTTCTACCCTTCTGTGTCGCTAGCCTTTAAGTCCTCTAGAAATACGACACCAGTGTCAACACTTGATTTGTATTTCCTCCCTGGTCTGTTTCCTCCGGGTAGCACTTGGGGAAGTCGCCCTCGAACTGTTAAGATAATGCTGCTGACGACAAGACAAGTGCAACTTGAGAACCACGGGCATAAGAGACCTAGTGTTACAATTTGATCTCTAGTTACAGTGAGGCGCTAGGTGAAGACGCTTGATTTCTGAAGGTCATTAAGAGATTTCACCATGTCTTAGAGTAGTGATTTTTAAAAAATGTTTATTTATTTATTTTTGAGAGAAAGAGCATGCCTGAGCAGGGGAGGGGCAGGGGCAGTGGTGGTGGCGGCCGGGGTGGGGGGGGGGAGGGGACGGAAACACAGGATCCAAAGCTGGCTCCGTGCTGAGAGCAGACAGCAGAGAGCCCAATGCAGGGCTCAAACACACCGACCATGAGATGATGATGACCTGAGCCGAAGTCAGATGCTCAACTGACTGACCCACCCAGGCTCCCCTACAATAGTGATTCTTAACCTGGACTGGTTTCAGCCAGAGTCTGAAGCCCCGAAAACCTTCTGCCAAGTGTTTTGTATGTTTGCATTTTTTCCTTGGGAGGGGTTTTGTGGCTTTCGGTAGGTTCTCAGAAGAGTCTGTGGTCTGAAAAAGTTAGAACTTGGCTTTAGGAGGTCAGGCTACTTCCCTAACAGTTCTCCAGTTATTTGCCTTTGAGCTTGGGGGTGCTCTATTTAAGCCAGATTTAATATCAGAAACATTCATTCCGCTTGGCTTTTCTTTGTATCCTGATTTTTAAAAGCACATTTGAAGTCATCACACTCTGATTTCTCAAAAATAGCGTCATGACTGTTGCTGTCTCTTGCCTAATTGTGTAGCTGGATCTTTTTTAGAAAATTAGCCTTAATGGTAAGCAAGATTGAGCAAACAGAGTGCCTGGAACATAGTTGATGATCCATGAATACATGTTGTATTTGGTGTTGAACATACAAAACTGGATATATTCAAGCCAGTAGGTTTTTGTTTTTGTTTTTTTTAAGATTTTATTAAATCTTTACACCCAACCTGGGGGTTGAACTTAGAACCCCTTAGATCAAGAGTCACACGCCCCACTGACCAAGACAGCCAGGTGCTCCTCAAGCTAGTAGAATTTTCAGGTCAACATAGAAATGAATTGAAACATATTACTGAAAGACGTTTAAAAATGACAGTCTCAAGAAAGCTGTTAGAAAAAAAAAATCCTCAGTAAAACATTAGCAGAGCAAGTCCAACAGTGTATGAAAAGAATTATACACCAAGACAATGGTGTTCTTGCAATGGGATCTGTTGCAAGAACACAAGGCTGTTCCAGTGTTTAAAAAACCAGTAATTTGCCATATCAACAGGTTAAAGAAGAAAAATCACCTGATCATGTCGATTAAAGCAGAAATAACATTTGACAAAATCTAATACCCATTTGTGATAAAAAAAAAAAACAAAAACCTAATTAGTAGACATACTTAATGGTGAAAAAAGTTGGGGAAGTTGTGGAAACCATGAACGCATTATTACTTAAAGTTTTTTTCTTTCATAGCAAGTAGACTTTACGATGAAATGTTGCAGAGAAATGTATTGAGTTAAATCATTTGCTCTAGCGATATAATCAGATAAGTATGAGTCCTGACTGGTATTTGATACTATTAAATTTGATGTTATTTTGTGAACTTTTAAGATAATAATGTCATTATGGTTTTAAAAAGAGTCATTATCTTTTAGAAATGTATGTTGAAATATTGAGGGGTGAAGTGATAGGAAGTTTGGGATTTGTTTCAAACTATTTGAAATTGGTGGTGGGCATGGTGTATAAATCAAACGAGATTGGCCCTGTGTTGATAATTGTAGTGGGTGAGTCATGGGCACACTGGGTTCGTTACTCTGTTCTGTCTACTTTTGTATATTAGGTAATATACAAAGATAAAATTACTTGACATAAAACTTGTTTGGTTTTACGCCCATTTAATGGCTACTATCAAAAACCAGAAAATAACAGGTGTTGGTGAGGATGTAGAGAAATTGGAACCCTTGTGCGCTGATGGTGGGAATGTAAAATGGTGTGGCCGCTATGGAAAATGGTATGGCCGCTCTTCAAAAAATTAAGAATAGAAGTACTGTATGGTTCAGCAGTTCCACTTGTGGGTACGTACCCAAAAGTGTTGAAAGGAGGGTCTTAAGAAGACCTGTCCTATTCATGACAGCATTTCTCACAGTAGCCAAAGGGAGCAGTAACCCAAGTGTCCATGGATGGATGAGGATAGACAAGGTGTGGCCTTTCCACGCAGTGGAATGATTCAGCCTTGAGAAGGAGATTCTGATACGTGCTCTAGTATGAACGAACCTTGAGGATATTACGCTAACTGAAATAAATCAGTCATAAGACAAATACCTACTTATTTGAGACACCTAGCAGAGTCAAATTCATGGAGACAGAAAGCAGAATGATGGCCAGGGGCTGTGGGAAAGGGGAATGGAGAATTATTGTTTAATGGGGACAGAGTTTCAGTTTTGTGGGAAAAGAGTTCTGAAGATGGAAGGTGGTAATGGCTACACGACGGTGTGAATGTACCTTGTACCATTGAAAGGCGCACCTAAAAATGGTTAAGGTGATGGGGACCCCTGGGTGGTTCAGTTGGTTAAGCGTCTCTTGGTTTTGGCTCAGATCATGATCTCATGATTCGTGGGTTTGAGCCCCGCATCAGCTCTGTGCTGACAGTAGGGAGCCTGCTTGGGATTCTCTGTCTCCCTCTCTCTGCCCCTTCTCTCTCTGCCCCTTCCTCTCTCTCTCTCTCTCTCTGTTTCAAAAATAAATAATTTAATAAACATTAAAAAAATAAAAATTGTTGGGGCGCCTGGGTGGCTCAGTCGGTTAAGCGTCTGACTTCGGCTCAGGTCACGATCTCACGGTCCGTGAGTTCGAGCCCCGCGTCGGGCTCTGGGCTGATGGCTCAGAGCCTGGAGCCTGCTTCCGATTCTGTGTCTCCCTCTCTCTCTGCCCCTCCCCCGTTCATGCTCTGTCTCCCTCTGTCCCAAAAATAAATAAACGTTAAAAAAAAATTTTTTTTTAAATAAATAAAAATTGTTAAGATGGTAAGTTTTATGTTGTATTTTACTCCACAATTAAAAAATTTTTGTTTGGATTTTGAAAGAATGATTAGAAGTCCCCTTTAATCCCTGAAAAGTTGGTTTTATAGAAAGTGTGATTTTGCTCCCTAAGAATTCTTTTCCAGAATATGGTTAAAATTACTATTTTAATTAACCATAACCTAAGCTATAAGCGCAGGGACCCATTAATTCACCATTGTCTCCTCAGCACTTAGGCGACAACTTGGGGCTTGGTAAAGATGGGTGGGTGAAGGGATGGGTGAGTGGGTGGACAGATAGACAGACGGATGGATGGGCGGGCAGGTGGGTGGGTGGATGGGTAGATGGATGGAAGGAAGGACGGACGGATGGATGGACCGCTGGATAAAAGAAAGGAAAAAGAAGCCCTTTCCCTGGATTCTCCCCAGTCCTGTTGTCCCTCTTAACCTTTCATCCCCAGATGGGACCAGCCGCCCCATCATCATGTGTCGCAGATGTCTAGACACTAAACCACAGCCTGGGTTCGGCCCCTTACCGTTTCTCGTCTTGCCCCTGTAGCTGACGTCTGACTCCGTGATTCCACGCTTGCCCCTCCTGTCACTTCCACTCTGAGGCAGACGGCCTTCCTCGGGGGCGGCGTCAGGTCTCACCCCACTGCCTCCTTCGGTGCCTCCCCACTTTGCGCATCCTGTGATATCTGAACTTGGGAAACCACATCGAGGCTCCTCCCGTTCCGCTCCCGCTTCCTCTCTGTCTTACCTCGTGGCATCTCCTGCGGGCCGTGTTCCTGGCCACGTGGAACCGCGGGGAGCCCTTTGGTCTTCCAGTGTGGCTGATGGGGAGCCCGCGCCCAGCGCAGACCCGCAGTGCCCGCCCTCACCCGGGGCAGACTTGAGGGACCGGCCGGTGTCTCCTGGCAGGTCACCATCCCCACCTGCTGTAAGATGACCGCGCTCCCCGTGCGCGTTCCGGGTGTCAGTGCACAGTGCGCGGGATGCTTGTCACGTGACGAGTGAACAAACCGCGCCGAGATTAATGGCTTGTTTGGTTAATTTCAGGCTTCATTTCACACAGAAACGTGGTTTTATTTTAAAAATGAGCTTCACCGTAATGTAATGCACACAAATTATGAAGTTGGCTATTTTGAAGTCTGCAAATGGTTTTAAAGTGGAAATCCATGGTTTTCCTTAAGGAAACGGAGATGTCAGTGGTTCTCCAGGGTTCCCGGGAGGACGTTTGCCCCCAGGGGACACCTGGTAATGTCTGGAGACGTTTTGGGTTGTCACCACTGGGGAGGGTGCTACTGGCACCTAGTGGACGGAGGCCAGGGATGCGGCTGAACGTCTCACAACACTCAGGACGGCCCCACAGCAAAGAATCTTCTGGTGCAGAACGGCAGTCCCGCTGAGGTTGGGCATCCCTGAGCTAAATGGTATCTAATCTACAGAGATTTTCCAAACACCTTATTAAATTTATTTGGAATTGTGAGGACGCCCTTAAACCTCCACTTAACATATTTTGTCTAGAGATGCTCCGGAAGTGTCTCATTTTAGAAAAAAAGTTAAGAGTGATTACAAAATGTATTTTACAAAGTCAGAGAAAAACTGATGCGGTATTAGCCAAAAGCATCACTAGGAACACCGTCAGCCGAGAAGGGGAGCTACTGTCCATAAATCCCATGCAGTGTTCCTTTGGTTAAGTAAAAAGTTTCCTCTTCAGGGCGCCCGGGTGGCTCAGTCGCTTAAACAACCACGTCTCGATTTTGGCTCAGGTCATGGTCTCACTGTTTGTGGGATCGAGCCTCGCTTCGGGCTCTGCGCTGACAGCTCTTGCTTATAATTAGTCTATCAATAAATATTTGTTGAGAGTCTGTGTGGGAGGCACAGCGTGGGCCCTTCGCCGATGTTGTTTCTAATCCTCAAAGCGAGGTTGTGGAAGGTTGTCCCCATTCCTGATCTGACGATGCGGAAATAGGCAGGGGGTGGTGAACTAATCTGTAACTAGTTACAGAGTAAGTCAGAAACAGAGTTCATTAATTTACTAAGTTCTGTCCGGTCCCAAGGTTCCTGCCTTTTCGACCAGACTGCACCATTTACAACTTTTAGCAGCATCTTGCCGCCTTAGGGAATCGAGAGCGCTCCTCGGTGTGGCACTGAAGGGAGATGCTCACCGTAAATGGTAACTCAGGCCCCTCTCCAGCTGCACCTCCTTCCAGTCTCAGAGCCGTGCATTTGCCAGTCTTGCGAGTTCCAGGATGTGCCCTGTGCCTACTTCCTTTGTACCTGATACACACACACTGCTCACAATACTCCCTCCCATCCAAGAGCCCTCGATGATCTCTTCAAAGATGTCCTTGGGAGGTCTCCGCTTGTTCGATGGATCCTAGAGCCGATCTAGCATTTCTAGCCCCTCTTCCAGACACGTGGTGGGGTGGCCACCCTCCACCCTGGAGGGTTTGGGTGGGGCCAGGTGACTAGTTCTGTTTCAGTGAGTTAGGAGCCATGTCTCCCCTCTTCGTGGAAGGTTAGGTCCCACAAGAAGACCCTTCCACGTGCCCACCCTTGCCCTCTGGCACAGGGCATGGCCACATTTGAGATGGTGGCTACTTGGCCACATTGGTCTCTGCTGACTCATAAAGTTCCCAAGACTGAGTGAGTCCCCTTTTACAGTTTTGTTTTTGTTTTTACCACATTGTATGACCCTTTAATTATAGCCACACCATTTTGGAATGTAGATGGTCATTGATATGTTTGTGTTCTCCGAGAGACTGGGACTTGATTCCCCAGAGCCCAGTGCCCAAGCATGCGTAAGCAGTGTGCTTACATATAGTAGACATTCGGGAAAGATTTCTTGGAACAAACTCAAAGTCAGTGGGCTGTGAAGCTGAAAGGACCTTTGACATTAGGCTGGTTCGAAAGACCAGGGATAGTCTGATTTAAATGAGAATTTATGACTGAGGGCAGGGCTTCGGAGAGTCTGTGAGAACCTGTGCCTTTTTGTATTTTGATTTTGGAACTATATGAATATTTTGCTTATTCTGAATGTCTTTGAGGAAAAGACGAATCAGCTGGAGATTTTATACTTACATAGCTTAGGCCACTTTTCTGTGCAGACCATCTTTAACAAAGGGCCCGCTAACAGATCACATTCCGCTCCTTCAGGGAGGAAAGGGCTGGATTTTTTCATCCAAGTCTGGTGGTTTGCACCCTGTAATCCCAGGGACCAGACGCCACCTAGTGGCAGCATTCCTTAATTGCAGATTCTTTTGATGGCCCAAGCTTCAAAATTGAATCTGCAAACAAAACATAACATCGTCTAGGATTTGCTGATGACGTGCTGGCAATCTCTCAGGACATTCAGCTGTTACTTATTATGTCCTTATTGGCCTAGTACGACCAGCCCAGGTTTCTGGAATGAGAAGGGGCACACATCAAGTGATCTTTTTGAAAGCAGTGTAATTCTCTTTATAGATGAAGAAAGCAATCAGAAGGGAGCTGTTTGGTGCTGGGTGGGTGTCAGGGCCACAGCACTCAGGCTTGGGAACCACGTCACCAGGGTGGGTGACTGGTGTGCCCTGGACAAAGGAGTCAGCCCTCCTTGGCCCACAGAGCTGGGCTGTCCTACGGAGGCGTACGTTTTATATTTAAACTTAGCCCTGGAGTTGGCCGTTGTATTGTTTTCATCTTGGTTTTTTAAATCGGTGGCAAGTTCTGGTGATTAAGATCTGCCGCAGCCTCAAAAACCAGCCGTGTCCCCAAATCATAGGCGTGTCCCCCACATGTGACCTACGTACGGAAGGTCGGCTGCCAGCCTTACTGTGCCAGGACTTCCGTTAAGACTGTGCCACTCAAAATTTAGTGGGCTTTTTAATGATCTAGAATGTGGTAAAGTGAATCAGGTAAAGGCTGTCAACATGGGTGATGTGTTCCTTTATCTGTGATTTTTTGGGGAAGATTACAGAAATATCACTCACTTGTTTCTATAAATATTTGATAAGGCCAATTGAATGTGATGAAATATTAAAAATACCATTTATTAAATATTTAAAAGTTCAGTCCTTGGAACCGGCCGAATCTCTCCATTCTGCAGCCAGCTGAAAGGAGCAGTTTATAAATTGTGAATTACAAAATGAGGATCCTGGGACCGGAGCTGTACAATTCTTTTTGCCTCGAACCGTCAGCCATTTTCAGCCGCGGGCCTTTCCGCCAGGGTAGAAGTACGTGCGTCGTTCTTGTGACCATCGCCGGTTTTATGCAGTTTGCTCCACCTGGCATTTCCACATTCCTTCTGGACTGAATACGCTCACTCGGCTTAAGTGTCAGCACTTTCATGGACTCACCCGTGGGAATAGTCTGCAGCTTTATTCGCTGTGCTTATAACTTCATTAATACCACCTTAATATGAAAACAGGTGGGAGTCAAATACTGCTGTGAAAGGTCCGTTGTCAATAGTAAGTTGAACTCACATCTTCTGTGTTTTAAAACGAGATCAGTGACAAACAGTGGAGGCTTTGCTCCGCTTCCTTCAAGACCCGCCGTTTCTCGGTACTAGACCTGTGACTCCAGGCACCCGTCCACCTGTGTCCCAGGACAGGTTAACAAGGCACCTGGGGAGGACGGGAGTCTCAGCCACAGGTAAACACTCAGCCTGACGGCAGAGCAAGGTTATTTCGTGTGCCCAGTGGGACCCTCTCAGACCAGAGGCCGCAGCAAACTGGGGCCCGTGCCAGGCAGGCCCCCAGGTACTCGCCACTGTCCTAGAGGGTATTTCTGAAGAAGGGCAGGTGCAGCCTACCCATCTAATTCTCTTCTTTGCCAAATCTCCTGTCCCGGCAGCAGCTTTTGTGAGTGGAGGAGATCCTTTCCGAAGGCCCTTTAAATGTTGGGTCTTCATGATCTGGGTTTGATCTCACGTCACGTCTCCCCGTAACCGAATCCCAGCCTACCTCTCCAGACAGATCCCGCAGTATTTCAGCGTGTTCTGTTCCTCCAGATTCTCTAGCCTCCTGGAATTGGAACACCCACCTGCCAGAAACAAAACACGAAAAGCACCTTCCCAGTGTTAAAACGCCAAGCCATACCTGGTTTTCTGTTCTCAGCACCAAAACTATCTTCTCTAAGAATTTACAAACCAAACACTGGGTCTATTTGTACTGTACGTGAAATTGTTTATATACGCATCCATTTACCAAATAGTTCCCAAGTAAAGGCGCAGTGCTGGGTGCTGGGGATTAACAGGGAACAAGGGGTCTCACTCTCCCAGAATCCGTGTTTTTGTTCACATACGTGTTTAGGAGAAGTAACAGCAATACCTCAGTGGCATTCTACCGGGCGCCAGGCTCTGTCCCGAGCGTTTCACACGTGACTGGTTTGATCACACGGCAGCCTATCAGGTGGGTACCAGTGCTGTACCCACTAGTACAGATGAGGAAACTGAGACCCGTGGGGGAAGCCGGGTAACCTGCCCCAACGTCCCAGGCTGCACCCCCCGCCCTGCCCTCTGCCCAGCAGTGTGGCGATGAGTAGCAGAAGAAAAGGACGAGGGCAAGTGGGGGCAGAGTTGCTGGAGGAGGGAACGTTTAACAGAGACCTGAGGGGATGAGTCCCCTGAGACCCTGCCAGGGGACTCCAGAGGTCAGAGCGGTGTTTTTTTTTTTTAATTTTTTTTTTCTGACGTTTATTTATTTTTGAGACAGAGAGAGACAGAGAGAGACAGAGTATGAACGGGGGAGGGTCAGAGAGAGAGAGACACAGAATCAGAAACAGGCTCCAGGCTCTGAGCTGTCAGCACAGAGCCTGATGTGGGGCTCGAACCCATGAACCATGAGATCATGACCTGAGCCGAAGTCAGACGCTTAACCGACTGAGCCACCCAGGCGCCCCTGGAGGTCAGAGTGGTTTTAATAACATCACGATGTTACCTCCCTTCCTCCTCCTTCTCTCACACTTGCACGGTGGGTGCTCTCTAGGGGCTGGGTGACATGTGACAGCGTGGCACACTGGCCGCGGTAGAAGTGAGGACCCAGCCGTCTGGGTCTGAAGCCAGACGGTAGAAAGATTTGCAAAACTGTAAAATGTTACCACTCTTTTAACTCTGTTTTCAAAAATAGTTATTTTCATAAAAATGTTATTTATGTTAAAATAGGTTTGTTTTTAAAAATGAATCGATAAAATTTTTCTTTTTTTGAGAGCTTATTTTTGAGAAAGTGTGAGTGGGGGAGGGGCAGAGAGAGAGAGAACCCCAGGTAGGCTCTGCACTGTCAGCACAGAGCCTGATACGGGGCTCGAACCGACAAACTCTGGGATCGTGACCTGAGCCGAAGTCGGACCCTTAACTGACTCAGCCACCCAGATGCCCCAGTAATCAAATTTTTCTTGATTTTAATTTCCAGTGCAGTAAATGCCAGTAGGGATCGAGAGGATAGATCCCACGTAAACAAAAGCTGCTTAGGGTCCTCAGTAACATTTGGTGTCAGTGGGCTCTGAGAGCAGAGGTGGAGAACCACGCCGCTGGTTTAGAAGCGTCCCTCTGGCTGCCGTGTGCAGAGCAGGTGCAGGAGGGTAAGGGTAAGGCTGGTCACTTGGATTCTGTAAATATCCAGGCGAGCAGCAGAGATGATGAGAAATGGTTCTGTCTACACTGATTTTGTATGTGTGTGTGTGTGTTTTTTCAGTTTATTTTTGAGAGAGAGAGTGCCCACACATGATCATGGGAGGGGCAGGGAGAGGAGAGAGAGAGAGAGAGAGAGCGCGCGTGAGCGAGAATCCCAAGCAGGCTCAGTGCTGTCAGTGTAGAGCCAGATGCGGGACTTGAATTCACGAACTGTTGAGATCCTGACGTGAGCTGAAATCAAGAGCCGGATGCCTGACCGACTGAGCCCCGCAGGCGCCCCTTGTGTGTGTATTTTTGAAGACTGATAACCACACACGTAAAACCTCCCATAGTAACCATTTCTAAGTGTCTGCCTCAGTAGTGTTACGTATCACTCCTCCTGTTGTGCGGCCAGTTCCCCGAACTGTTTTCAGGTCACAAAACAAACTCTGTGCCCATTAAACGGCAACTGCCATGGGTCTGGATTCCTTTGAAAGCGAAGACGCGGGATTTGCTCTTGGTTTGGATGTGGCGTGTGTAAACGTCTGGTAAACGCATCCTTAATTAGCGCGATGGTAGGTAGCTTCTTTCTCCTTCTACGCCTGCTTGTTCAGGATGGGACACGTGACCGCTCCCCGAAAACTCCACGTCACAGTAAAGGCAGGGGAAGCCCAGGTGCTTCCGATCGTCCCAGTCTCCTGACATCACGTAATGGCCATCACACGACAGCCAAGAAGTACAATCACATCACGGTTAAACGTCGAGTTTTAGCTTTAGATACTTCTGAAGATGGACTTACACGGAGGAAAAGAACTCAGTAGGGGTGGTTCACTGAACACATAGGCACCGTCTACGTGGGAATAAAGTGTCACACCATTCCTTGTACTTAGATGGGCTGAGTTGGGGCGCTCCATGGTGAATCCATTCAGTAACATTTGGTGTCAGTGGGCTCTGAGAGCAGAGGTGGAGAACCACACCGCAGGTTTAGAATGTGGGCACGCGTGAGGGGGAAGTAAAAAGAAATGCCCAGAACGTGCTGGGGGAAACAGGGATTCAGAGAGGGACCAGGCCCTACAGGGAGAAGGTCTCACACGGGCCCCCTGGGAGCCCCGCCCCAGGCAGAACAGATGGATGGGAATTACGCTCCGATTTCGTCCGGGGAGCTGACGGCCAGGATGGCAGTTCTTACCCTTAGAACGAAAGTAGCCACTCTAGTGCCCAACCAAGGAGCAAAGAGGTCACTTCTCCAGTGATCTGCCCGTCTTTGTGGATTGTGAGGATGTCCCTGGTGTACAGATGAGGAAATTGACAGTAAGAGGTCAGTTTGGTGCTCAGGGTCATGCAGCAAATGATAGAGGGGAGCTGGACTCTGACCCCAAGTCAGCCTGACCTCAAAGTGGCTTACTTGTAGGGGGCGCCTGGATGGCTCAGTCGGTTAAGCATCCGACTTCAGCTCAGGTCACGATCTCACGGTCCCTGAGTTTGAACCCCACGTTGGGCTCTGTGCTGACAGCTCAGAGCCTGGAACCTGCTTCCAGTTCTGTGTCTCCCTCTCTCTATGCCCCTCCCCCACTCCCACTCTGTCTCTCTCAAAAATTAAAACATTTAAAAAAAAAAAGTGACATATTTGTAAACACTGTTTCCAGTCAAGTTTTTCAGACGTTTTGCATTTAGTTTTATTTATGCTCTGTAATTTTATTTTCATAAATCTTGTCTTTTATGTTTTTGTTTGTAATGTTAATTTTAAATAAATAATCTTATATTACTATTGCTATAAAGAAATGATAGTATATCTTTCTTTGTAACTTTCCTGTGACAGGCTGATAACAGAAGTAGATTGTGTGTAATAGTTATTAGTCTTTTTTCTTTTTATTTCTAGAGCAATTTGTTTATTTTTTTAAGTTTATTTATTTTGACAGAAAGAGAGAGAGACACACACACACACAGAGCACAAGTGGGGGAGGGGCAGAGAGAGAGGGCGACACAGAACCCAAAGCAGGCTCCAGGCTCGGAGCTGTCAGCACAGAGCCCGACGCGGGGCTCGAACCACGAACCATGAGATCATGACCATAGCTGAAGTCGGACGCTCAACCGACTGAGCCACCCAGGCGCCTCTAGAGCAATTTATTTCTTACTTCCGGTTGCTCCATAGACTCAGTTTCTACGTCACTGACTCTGGAATTCACAGTTTGACCCCTTCAGCGTCTTGATACGAAACTTTGCAACAACAGATACAAGTGTTGCCTTCCAGGCTAGTGAGAGGTTTAATTATTTTAGTAATAGACGTATGTCTTTAAAAGCAGTTGAGTAAAAGTAATAATTCTGACCCGGTCTATTTCCTTTCTTCTTCTTCTCTTTCTAAACCCAGTTAACAAGCACAAGCCATGGCTCGAGCCCACCTATCATGGCATCGTCACAGAAAACGACAACGCGGTGCTCCTCGACCCTCCGCTGATCGCCCTGGATAAAGACGCACCTCTGCGGTTCGCAGGTACGAACGTGGCTTTTCTCTCCCCGAAAGTCCCGACTGGATGCGAAGCATTTCACACACCCCACTCGGACCATTTCTGAGCCTCCCTGGAAATGTCTTGATAGCTAAGAGGTGTTTGTGGCTCCTTCGTGCTGCATTTTCTCCTTTTAATTCTAATAGTTGGAGCAGCTGAAAAAAAAAGCCTGTACTTCTTGGAAAGCAAAACGTTCATTGCATCCTTGTATAATTCCTGGGTGTGACCGGAAACAGGAACACTTAGGCCAGTGCACCTCAGACCAGTGTGCGCACAGAGCACCTGAGGATTGTGTTAAAAATGCGGATTCGGGTCCGCCTGAATCTCTGTAACGTTGAGTGTCCTCTTTACTTCCTAAAAGCCCCGTAATTCCTGGCATCACACACACAAAAATGCAGATTTGGCTACAGTGGGTCTGGGGGGGGACCTGAGAATCTGCCTTTCTGACCTGGGGCCGCTAGTGCTGCTGGGTCGTAAGTGGCAAGGACCTAGATAAACTGCGCCCTGGACTGTCCTTGCATTGCTTGGATTTTGGGTACCGGAAGAGGCTAAGCTGAAAAGTTGGAGCCGTGTTCATAGAAGAATCTTTCTGGCTCAGGTTTTACTTTCAGTAAATTTTTAATTTGAGTCGCCTCGTAAGATTGTAACCTGGGTGTTCATAAGAGATCTCTAGGATTGCTTTGGAGGTTGTCTGCTTTGTAACAACATTAAATAGCACTTTCCAAGTCAGAATGCTCTTGCTTTTACGCAGTGACCTTAGTAGCTTCCTTAGCTGGTGGGAAAAAGGGTTACTTCACCCTCTGTCTCAGGATCAAAACTGACGTTGTGATGTTAATTTTTAAAGACTAGTGTTTGCCTGATACTTCTCCAGAGCACAGTTTCTCACACGAAAGAGGGTGTTTGTTCTCTTTGCCTACGGACAGATAAGGAAAATTCAATTAACTCGCACACATTCTATCATACGTTAATTTTTCTGTGGTAAATTGAGGGAAATGAATGTGAGGTCATTTCTGAAGAGCTTTTTTTTTTTTTTTTTTTTTTTTTACACGGGCTCCACACCCAACATGGGGCTTGAACTCACGACCCTGGGATCAAGAGTCGGATGCTCTACCGACTGAGCCATCCAGGTGCCCTCTGAAGAGCTATTTTAAAAATGAATTTGTTCTTCATTCTGTTCGAGTGCCGTGTCCCATTTTCAGGGACGTAACCTGAGGCCAGTTAGTTTTACTTGTTTATTGGTTTTTCCAGAGAAACCCAGTGAGACGGACAGGACTCCGAGGAAGCGCTCTGTGCTGTGAGCACGCGCAGTGTTTGTCCACGGAGGTGGTTGGTTTTGTTTGCTCCTAGATTTAAGACCATGTTAGCATCGCATATCGCTTTCCCCGGAACTGCCTGGGTTTCAGGGTGTCTGTGTGTATACACGTACACACGGGCGACCCATGTGTGCTACGAAGTTAGTATGCACGGTGCCTCCTTGGGGGTGTGACGTTTAGTGCTGTGTGAATAACCTTATCGGATGCCCTGGCTTACGCTTTTGAGTGGACTTACCCGTTTCTGACATTTCATAAATGCTGAGAGGACTGCAGCCCGGGGTGCTAGATTCACTCCCTGAGGCCTCGCAGTGAAGTACCAGCCGTTCACCCGCTGTGTCCAGAGCTCCCTCCTGCCGTGTTACTGAGAATAGGGGACGTTTCTAAAGCCTTTGCAGGGGCGCCCCGGTGGCTCGGTCGGGTAAGTGCCCGACTTCGGCTCAGGGCACGGTCTCACAGTTTGTGAGTTCGAGCCCCGCGTCGGGCTCTGTGCTACAGCTCGGAGCCTGGAGCTGCTTCAGATTCTGTGTCTCCCGCTCTCTCTGCCCCTCCCCAGCTAGTGCTGTGTGTGTGTGTGTCTCTCTCTCTCAAAAATAAACATAAAAAAAAATGATAAATAAATAAAGCCTTTGCAGTGTTCCAGGCAGTGTTCTAAGTGCTCTACAAATTTCTGTTTAATCTGCAACAATCTTAGGAGGTGAGAATGCTTCCTGCCATCCCTGTTTTATTTATTGATTTATTCTTAAAGTCAATACGTTTTTATATTTAAGGAACTTTACATGTGATTCCTTCCACTGCCGATCAGCTTAGTTCCTCTGAAGTCAGAATCATAATCTTCAAAATAGCCCTTTTAAAAAGAACTTTTGCTAGGTCCACTGTTGTCACCGTCTGCCCACGGTTTGTCCTGTCGGGCTCCTTTGATCTCCGCTTGAAGATGGGGATCCTTCAAACATCCCCCCACATTTTGGGTCAGAGCAGATGGATCTTGCCTTGTTCTCAGTTTCAGACACCCTCTTAACACGAAGACGTTCAAACCATGTTCACCCCTGGACTCTCACCCCCTAGACTTGTACAGATTCTGGGGATGTTCCAGTACATTTAAGTGCAGACATTGTATTCTCCGGTGAAAAACCTGAGAAAAGAAGGCATCTTTGTTTCATGCCAGCATTAAAATTAGAATACTAATTCAGTGTAGCTGAGATTTCCCTTATGTCCCCTGCCTTCAGTGATTCTGCAGTCCCGGACCCACCCTTCGCGGTCGTCGGGCACCCCCACCGTCACTGTACCTCTTTTCGGTACCTTGTTCCTTCTCCCCTGTAGCAACTGCACAGTGAGTTCTGGCTTGCAAGAGAGGACTTATTTGTGCTCTTGCACAAGTCGTTGTCAACAAACAGAACAAAAGCGAACGCAGGGGCTGACTGCCATCCTCGTTTTCAGGAGAGGAAGCTGGGACACAGAGCGGTGACCTTATCTGTCAGCGCGTGTGAGAGGCAGGATTCTGAGCCCGGCAAGTGGCTCTTTGCTGCAAGGAGGCCCTGGGAGGCACCGCAGGATGCTGCAAGGGAAGCAGGAAGTGAAATAGACCTTGAGTACTAACTTTGAAGGAAAAAGTCCTGTTAATAAAGTGCCGTTTATTTTTTTCTTTCTCATTTGATTTAATGCTGTTGTATCATTTATCAAAACCTAATGTATTATCATGAGTGAAATAATACTTACAAAGTTTTATGTTTTTACGAGATTCCCAGCTGTTTTTTGTTGATGTGCAAAAGTTACATGTTGAGATTTTTAAAAACTATAAAGAGAAGCAACGTAGAGTCAAGTCATAGTGCTAATTGGATTGCATTTGCCATAGTTAGGTAAGTCAGTTCTTTCCTTCTGGAGATTTTCATGGGGAAGCAGTTATTCTTATATTCTTTTTAAAAAATATAGTCCACATATTAAAAAGCAGCCCTTTTAAAGTATACAGTTCCCAGGGGTTTAGTATATTCACAGGAGTGTGCGACCATCAGCCACTATTTAAAATAATTTTTTTAATGTTTATTTATTTTTGAGAAAGAGAGAGAGAGAGACAGAGCTCGAGCAGGGGAGGGGCAGAGAGAGAGGGAGACACAGAATCTGAAGCAGGCTCCAGGCTCCGAACTGTCAGCACAGAACCCAACATGGGGCTTGAACCCACGAACCGTGAGATCATGATCTGAGCCGAAGTTGGATGATTAACTGACTAAGCCACCCAGGCACCCCGACCACTATTTAATTCCAGAACATTTTCCTCACCCCGAAAAGAAACCCTTGCACCTAGTGGCAGCTACTCCCCATCTCCCCATCCCCTTGGCAACCACTAATCTAGTTTGTGTCTGTGGATTTGCCTATTCTGGATTTTTTTGTGCCTAGTGTCTTTCACTTAGCATGGTAGTCTGAAGCTTCACCCGTGCTTCAGGAATAGCACGCATCCGGCCTTTGTTCCTTTTTATTGCCAAATAATATTCCATCGTATGGACAGACCACATTTCCCACTTATACGTTCATCGGCCGACGCACATTAGGACGGTTCCCACTTTCTGGACATCACGAATCTTGCTGCTCTGAGCATTAGCGCACCAGGTTTTGCGTGGACGTAGGTCTTCCTTGCACTTGGGTGTGCACCTGGGCGTGGAGTCTGTACTCCCACTAAAGCATAGCCCTTGTCCCTCTGCCCCAGGGTGAGCAGCTGTGTGCCTCCTCTGTTGCCCTGGTACCTGTCCAGCTGCAGCACACAACACTGCCCCCATGAGGCCGGAGCCGACAGATGCATCAGGAACAGACCCTGCTGGCCCAGACTTGAGTCCTGCCTTTGCCACTCCTGGCTGGATGGCCTTGGGCAAATTGCTCACCGTCTCTGTGTCTCAGTTTGATCGTTTGTAAAACAAGGATAGCAATGTCACGTACCTCATGGGATGCTGGGATTATTAGCTTATTTATTGATGAATGTGAAAAGCTTGAAACAATGCCTGGTACATAATAAGTGCTCCATACATACAGTGTTTGCTGCTATTGTTATTAGTAATAGAATCTTAAAAAAATACATTTGTGTTTAACATTCTGTGAGAGATATGTTTGCGTTTTTCTGTGATAGTCTTCATAGTGTTCTATTTTCTCACTAACTTTCTTAGGTAGTCTTTTGGGTAAGGCAGAGGCCAGATCTGGAGGCTTATTTTGATCTTAGATTGATTTTGGTAATGACATTGAATTTGATTTATCCCCATGAGGGTGCTGGGGGGGGGGTGGCGGTGGCATCCAACACTTGCTGAGCTCTTAACAGTGTGGCGGAGCCTGTTTTAAGGGCTTTACGTGGGTTACTTCTTCGGATTCTTCTCAACAGTCCCCTACAGGAGGCACTCTGGCTACTCCCGGCTTCCCTGATGAGGCAGGGAGGATGGAGCGTGTCCGTCAGCGGCATGGCAGCCTTGTTCTTCATTTAATCCCCATCCCCCCGGGCCAGCATGGGGGGTGGGGTGGTTGTGCCCCACAGAATCCGTAGGAGGCACGAACGGCTTTGCCCACGATGGCACAGCTCGTAAGCGACAGGGCTGCCTTCCAGCCAGACGGTCTGACTCCAGTGTGGGTTCACACATTCACCCTGTGCGCTTCCCTGACGTTACCTTGAAAAGTCTGGAGACGTCCCGGTTCACAGTCGTGTCCCATCACGGGATGTGAGTGTGAGTAACGTAACCACCAGAGGTAACTCGTCAAAGCCCCCAAATAAATACATGTGTAACATCGGAAGCTTAGTCTCTAGAGTGCGTTGTAAACTGTCGCCAATCAGGCATTCGTGTTGAACGATGACAGGGTCTGTCTAGCCAGATTGTTTTCATGGGGGAAATCAAGAGGCTAAAGTCTCGGTACTTGGCAGCTATTTTAGGAAATTAAGATGAGTCAGGTCCTTACTCACCCCTTTTCCTTAATCTGCTAATATCCTGAGTAGACGTGGGTATGAAAATATATTGTGTAGTTGATACATTTGTTGTATATATACACACAAATATACATACATTCTATATTTGATATATTTGAGTTAAGAGCCCATACCGTGTAGGCCGTGGTGCTGCTGTTTTGACCGTCCTCCCGCCTCACTGCCTGTATGACAAGCCCAGGCTTCCCTCTCCGCCCCTGCCCCTTGTTTTCAGGCTCTTCCCTGTACAAGCCGGTTCCATCTCAGCATTCTTTTCCTGCCTTCCCAGACGGAGTTCGGGTAACCTATGAGATGAAACAATCATGATACGAAGAGAATCCGAAAGAAGTTTCAGGGCAAGAATGGGAACTTTATCTTTGTTGATAGTTAATTAGAACCAACACAGATCTGTGATTCTTTTCTCTGTATTCTGTGCAGTTTGTGTGACTCATGTGTCCTGATGAGGCCTGTGGGGTTGACTGTGGCACATGACCACCCACTTTAGCTTTTTTAACATGTGCAACTAGGCAGACGTTTTTGCTGCAGTCAGTTGGATGTATTCAGTTAAGCCAAATGAAATCACCATTTTTGTATATTGAAAATAGCAAATATTTGAAAAAATGGAGTGCCAGAAATTTCATGTGGTTCAGCCCAAAATAAGGCAGTACTCCATGGAGTTAGCGGTTTTTGTTTAGTGTCTTATTTATTTTTGAAAGAGTGCAAGTGGGGGAGGGGCAGAGAGAGGGGGCAGAGGATCCGAAGCAGGCTCTGTGCTGACAGCAGCTAGCTTGACGTGGGGATTGAACTCACGAACCGTGAGATCGTGACCTGAGCTGAAGCTGGACGCTCAACCGACTGAGCCACCCAGGTGCCCCCGTTGAGTTAATGGTTTTAAGTATCTGGACATTAGGACAGAAACTCCATGTTAAGTTATGGACTAGAGTGAATTCATTCTGGATGCCTCCAGGAGAGGTCTGGAATAGTAATCAGTAAATATTAGGTAGCCGTGCCAGATCTCCTAGAGAATATAAAAAAGCATAAAAGTGCGTTCTTGTTCCCAAAGCAGCCGGTAATCTAGATGAGAAAGCAGAACCAGCACTGACAAAGAGTCAAGTGGAGATACCCAGTGAGAGAGGCAACACCCAGTCTGGACTGGCGTCCTAAAAAGGCAACAGGGGGTTGGTTAAAGAGGGTACAGAAGTAAGTGGGCGTTGGGGTGGGTGGAGCTTATGAACGCAGGGCAGGTAGGGGGGAAAATAGGAGCAAGGCTGGGAACCAGAGGGGCTTCCAAAGGGAGGGATGAATGGTCAGTGGGCGGGGTGAGCGCCCTGCACAGGAGCGGAGGATTGAAGTCCGCTCGGGGCCACGAGATCTCTGCTGCCAGGCTGAGTAGACGGGATGTGCTGCGCATGTTGGTTTACACCGTGTCCGGATCGCCCAGGCCGTGCGTCCAGTGCAGGTGTCCTCGTGGCTGAGTCTGTGCCTCCAGGAGAGCCTGAGAAATCTGTAACCAGACAGCGAGGTTCGGAAGCCACGGGACAGGCCCGTCTCAAGTGTAGACTACGGCCTTCCTGCATTGGAACCATCAGATGGCACTCGTTAAAAATGCAGATTATTGGGCTCCACCCCAGAGCTGCTACTGAGTCAGAGTTTCTGGGGCTGGAGCTTGACAAACCACATTTTTAACAAGCTCCTCAGGCTGTTCTTGGCACGCTGACGTTTGAGAGCCTTACTGTAGCCAGTGAGGAGCCGCCAGGGCGGTGTCCTCGGGTTGTGCAGGGTGACCCTTGGGGGTGTGGTGGTTGTTGCTCAGCGGCACGTTTAAGGCGTCTTGGAAAACTGCTCTGATCTGAGCAACATGTGAGCTTGTGCCAGAAATTAGCCTGGACCAGTAAGCAAAGAAGTCAGAAGTCACTGAAAATCAGGGTCAGCCTGGACTTCCAGCTGGGAGCATGGGTACCAGGGCCGCATAGAGAGAAGCGGGTTAGGGACAAGAGTGGGATTATCAGGGACATCGTGGTGGACACTTGCTGCTCAGCACATGTCCATTTTCAACTTCTTAACGGCTCCTGACCTCTTTCCCACCGAGTCCAGGTTGGTGGACCCACAGTCCATGACCCCGACTTTTCCAGCCAAGCGCATACAAGCCCAGGCTGGGCCGACCAGATGCTTCCCTCTTGGACGAGAACACTGAGCAGAGGGTCCAAGACACTAGCACCGTTTGCTGTCGTGTCCCAGCCACCCAGGCTGTTTTGCTCTGGGAGTCCTGTCTCTGTCCCCGCCTTGGCTTCTGGCTGTTTCCAAGTCCTTTTCCCCGGCGTGCAGTCAATTCCACGAGCTGCTGCTGATGGCTTTTCACCGGAGTCCCCTTTCTCTTGGAACCCTAACTGTCCGAGCCGGCACTAGTGACTTACATAAGGAGTGTGTATGAGGGCAGAGTTCGCTGGGATCTGGGAGACCGTGGGACGGGCTAGAGACACCCTTCCAGTGCCGCGCGTAGCGCGGGGCCATACTCCAGTTCGGAAGAAGATGTGGAGAGAAGGCAGGGCCAGCCTGAAACCGAGGTTTCTCAATGGGAAAGGGAGGGCTACCACTGCGAGCCAGGAACCCTGGACATGACTTTGGACATGGAGAAGTCAAATGTATACTTTCTTGGGTTTATCTGTCATTCTGTTTTTATGGTTTGCTTTAAAAAAAAAAAAAAAAAGTGCTTCAGTAAACTTCTTTTGACTATTTCGGATGCTCTTGGGGAATGACAGGGAAGCGAGGTCTGTGTATTCAGAGGCCAGCACACCTGAAGACGTCATCGGGAATGCCGGTGGGGCCCTGCGTACAAGAAGAGAGCAGGGCTTCTGCGGGCTTACCTGGCAGAGCAGTGGTAGTAGGTGGTCCGAATCGGGTGGGAAGGGGCGGGGCAGGAAGAATAGAGTGGGAGACGTGACTTTGAGAGGTCCTTCCTTGCAAAGGCTGAGGAAGGCTGAGTCCAGGGGAGAAGCCCTGGGAACACAGAGGGGCAGAGTCCCCGGGGTGTGATGCCATGGGACACGTGTAATACACGTAGGTAGCTCTCATGTGTATGTAACTAATAGAGCTGTAAGTACAAGGACGGAGGAAAGAGGGAAGAATGGGTTATGACAACTTGAAACATCAGCTCCTAAAAGAATGGGGACAGCACGTAACAACCTGGTCCCTGGCTGGGGAGAGGAAGATGGTAAACTGAGTGTAGTTGGATACTGTGAAAATACGTCGGGAATTGTTAATTTTGTTGGCTGAGCCATGTTGCTGTAGTTCTGTTAACGAAAGTCTGTCTAATGAATATCGTATGCATTAAAGTCTGGCCTTAAAATATTCCAGCAAAGGGCGCCTGGGTGGCTCAGTCAGTTAAACATCTGACTTCAGCTCAGGTCATGATCTCACGGTTCACGGGTTCAAACCCCGTGTCGGGCTCTGTGCCGACAGCTCGGAGCCTGGAGCCCGCTTCGGATGCTGTGTCTCCCCCTCTCTCTCTGCCCCCTCCCCGGCTCGTGCTCTGTCTCGAAAATAAATAAACATTAAAAAAATGTTTGTAAACACTTAAGCAAAGAAACAAGCAGGGAGTTGGTGAGAATAAGTGGAGCAGACCTCTGGGCCTTAGTTCCTTAACTGGTACCATCAGCCAAAACCCAGGGAGTGACCCCAGACCCCTCTCTCCGTCCAGCTGGTTTCCAAGCCCTGCCGGTCCTGAAAATCCCCCACGTTTCCTCCTGAGACTGCCTGTGTTTGGCCCTTACCACATCTCGTCTGAAGGCTGCAGTATTTTCCCTTTGTTTACTTGCCCCTCACCTTGCTGCCCTCGGGCCTGTCTCCCTCATTGAAACTGAGGTTGTGGGTGAAGAAAGAGGTGGGCCCGCCAAGTGGGTATACCGCCAGGTCTGCAGGTGACAGCGTGGCAGGCTTACAATGTGCAGTGTCACACGGTAGAGAAAGCCCATGTCCGCCCGAGTGTGAGGCCCATGCTGCCCTCTGGCCAGATGGTTTTTCAAGTCATTCTAGGCAGAAGGACCCAGCCTGCCAGCGATTTAATAAGCACCCGTGGACTTGAGGCGCCACGTACTTTTGGTATAGCCCGTTATTCAAGTAGCTCCGTTAATACTCCAGACAGGCATGGATTTGTAGAAAGGACAAGTACACACTTTTGTTGTGCTCATTATAAATAGATCCAGTCTTTCAGAGAGCAGCCCAGACACAGGTGACTTTCGAAACAATGTATATTCTTTAATTGGATATTCCTACCTTGGAGATGCGATTCTGTAACAGATTGTAATACCCATGCATGTTCACAGCCGAAGCTCGGATTCCCATTCCCCCATCCGGACCTTCTCTTCCATGTTGGCCGAAGGCAATTTATTAATCCTTGGGTTTCTCGCTCATAATCCCACAGTATTGTCCGTACTTTCAAAACACACCCTGCATCTGACTGTTTCTCACCACCCTGCACACCCCTGGTTCTGGCTTTCAGCTTCCCGTGCCTGTGTTACTCCAGTAACCATTTTTGCCATATAGATAACACATATCTTTTTCTTAAAGATTGTATTTTTAACTAATCTCTACACCCAACATGGGGCTTGAACTTGAAACGCCGAGATCAAAAGCCCATGCTCTACTAACCGAGCCAGCCAGCACAGCCCCTTTGCCTGCTTATATTTGATTTATTTTCACCATGGCAGCCAGTTGGGTTCTTTAAAATATAAACCGTATTGATTTTTTTTCTCTGCATAAAACTTTCCAGTCATTCCTTCTCACTTGGAGGACAAACTTCACTTCTTGTAGCAGCCACCATGGCTTCACATTACTCATCTTCGTCTGGCTTCACCTTCTCTCCCCTGCAGTAGTGCCTAAGCCAGGCCAGGCCCAGGCCTGCCTCAGGGCCTTTGCACTTGCTGTCCCCTTTGTTTGAAATTCTTCCCTAGATAAGCATGTGGCTTGCTTCCTTAGCTCCCTCTGGTTTCTACTCAGACATTATCAGCGAAACCTCCCCCGGACAACTGAAGTATAAAACACCCCAGGGGCTCCTGGGTGGCTCAGTGGGTTAAGCTCAGGTCATGATCTCACAGTTCGTGGGTTTGAGCCCCACGTCAAGCTCTGTGCTGACAGCTCGGAGCCTGGATCCCGCTTCGGATTCTGTGTCTCCCTCTCTCTCTATCCCTCCCCAAGGAGTGCTCTGTCTCTCTCTGTCTCTCAGAAATAAATTAATGTAAAAAAAAAAAATTAAGAAAAAAATTAAAACACCCCATCGCCTTCCTACTCTCTGAGTTCTCCTCCCTCCTCCCAGCCTCATATCTCGAAGGAGAGATTTAGGGAGTGTACATCTTTTGGCAGACAGTTCCGCTTCTCGTGATAATCTCATGATCAGAAACAGTCCCAAGGACATTGCTTGAATGAGTGTCTTTATACTTTTATTAAGCAACGCACTATGTAGGTAGCCTTTTCCAAGTCAGATACCTCATCCTGGGGTCTTAAATCTAAGTCAGATACCTCATCCTGGGGTCTTAAATCTGCACTAGCCTGTGCAGCGGCCTTTGTCGGGAAGGCACCCTCAAGTCAGTCAGTTATGCCAACTCAGATTATGTGGATCTGGATCACCAGTTTCTCTCTCTCTCTCTCTCTTAATGTTTGTTTGTTTATTTTGAGAGAGCGCATGCATACAAGTGAGAGTGAGTGGAAGAGGGGCACAGAGAGAGAGAATCCCAAGCAGGCTCTTTGCTGTTAGCTTGGAGCCCTATGCGGGGCTCAAACCCGCAAACTATGAGGCCATGACGTGAGCTGAACGAAATCAGGAGTCGGATGCCTAACCGACTGAGCCACCCACGTGCCCCGAGAAACTGATTTTTTTAAATACTATTCAATTTTAATACGAATTTAAATTTAATTTTAACCCACGTGCCTAGTGGCTCCCGTTTTGGGCAGCACAAGACCCACAGCGACAGCAGGAAGCGTGGTTAGAAATCTCTACCACGGGGCGCCTGGGTGGCGCAGTCGGTCGAGCGTCCGGCTTCAGCCGGGTCACGATCTCGCGGCCCGGGAGTTCGAGCCCCGCGTCGGGCTCCGGGCTGGCGGCTCGGAGCCAGGAGCCTGTTTCCGATTCCGTGCCTCCCTCTCTCTCTGCCCCTCCCCCGCTCATGCTCTGTCTCTCTCGGTCCCAACAATAAAAAAAAAAAAAAAAAAAAAAATGTCTACCACAGAAAGTTCAGTAGCAGGAAACTGGAATTACGGTATAGTCACAGGATGGAAAATGATTGCAGTATGAGCAAACATTTATTTGTTGGGTGCTTTCTTTAAGCCAGGCGGTGTCTCAAGCGCTTGGCCTGCCACAACTCCTTGGATTCTTGCTGAACATAGTAGTGGAAAGAAATACGCCGCAGCCTTCCGCCAACAGGGGTGAATGAATCCTAGAAGCACAAGGCTGAGGGGAAAAGCAAGTCACGGAAGGTGCCTGCCACGCGATAGCATTTTTCAAACCTTAAAAACGAGCAAACTGAAACCCTGTTTGTGGGTATACGGATACATGGTAAAGCCATTAAAAGGCAAGAGAATTCAGGCGACGAGGCTTTTTGTGGAGAGAAGACGCCCCAGCGAGCCGACTCTGTCCCCTCCTGACCTCCTGGCCCCTGCACATTGTCACACCTCGTCTGCAGCCGCCCTGGGGCGAGCAGGCACCACTTGTGTGGACTTGTTAGGACAGCGTTTTCACTAGAAGCCGTGATCATTGTGGCGTCACCAAAGCTAGCGATGAATCTGGTTTCAGGTCGCGGTGAAGCACGTGTTCGGTTACAAGAGGGGGTGGCTTGCGTTAGTTGCCTTGGTCGGGTTCCTTAAGCCCTTGTTATTTAGCCAAACCCTTTGCTCCAAATGTTTGTTTTTTGTTTCTTCTTGTCTCATGCTGAGTTGAGTGTTACCAGAATCGAGCCGCAAGAACTTAGTTTGAAAATGAAAAATCCGGGGGCGCCTGGGTGGCTCAGTCGGTTAAGCGGCCGACTTCGGCTCAGGTCACGATCTTATAGTCCGTGAGTTCAAGCCCCGTGTCGGGCTCTGTGCTGACTGCTCAGAGCCTGGAGCCTGTTTCAGATTCTGTGTCTCCCTCTCTCTCTGACCCTCCCCCTTTCATGCTCTGTCTCTGTCTCAAAAATAAATAAAAACGTTAAAAAAAAAAATTAAAAAAAAAAAAGAAAATGAAAAATCTGAAAATTGTAAAATAACAAATATGTTTACTTATGAACCGTTATCGCGAAAGTGTTGGTTAGAAGAAAAGTCCAAACGACACCTGAGGGCCTTACGAATCAATCTTTGTAGCAGATTTCATCTATAGGTCGGGGTAATTTCAAAATTACATAGCGGTTTGTGGTAAGTTGCGTTCGGAGACATTCTGCTGCCGAGGGTCCGGTTTTGCTGTTGGGAGTCTACGAGTGGCCCGGAGCTGATGGTTGAATTTATGTCAAGCTTTTCTGTGTAATATGTGCATCTTTGACTTTTTTCCTTATTGTTCCGTCTTTATTCTTTCCTGCATTACTGACACGGGTTTATCTTTTCTCCCTTTAGAGAGTTTTGAGGTGACAGTCACCAAAGAAGGTGATAAAGGGTTCTTTCTATCCCTCCTATGAATATTAACCCACTAACTTTGTTTATAAAATTGGGAATCAGCCCTTAAACAGAAGAAACTGTCATGCTATTTTACCCTGATTTATTCTCCTACTTTGTTTCTATTTTTAAATATATTGATGGAAATTGTATGTAACCAAGCCCTTGGTTAGAAATATCTAGAAATCAGACATCCATTTGAACTGTACGGATAATACTGTACATTTGTTTCTTAATTGAACTTGAGAGATTCACTTTGTAACCATTTTCTAAGAGTTGTAATTTTGGAAGAGTGCAGCCTTATTTTTACATGAAATACATTTTTTTTTGAACATCTACGTATACATCAAAAGACTTAATGTTCTCCCACCGACAAGAATGGAAACCTAGATTTCACCCCTCATTAAGCTTGTGAGCCAACTTCCAGGTGCTGATGTCCTGACGTCCCCAGGCAGGCTTGTTTCCCAGGTCTGATAGGCTAGCTTTGGAAACCAAGGCAAGTCTGGCAAATCCCTCCCTGTGATGGAACCGATCTTCATAGTAAACCATAGCTGTTGAAATGGATGCCTGAAAAGTTGGTATTTCTACCTTTCTCATTTAGTAGTTTGTTTTGATTCCCTAATTTTAGCCAGGCTCATTGCACAGGAAGACTTGTTTCTTTTGACTTTTTTTTTTTTTTTTGACAGAATTTCTGTAATTACGGTGCTGAACCTTTTATGTTACCCTCCTTCCTCTCTCAACACTTAACTGCATTTTAGCCTTCTCTCTGGTCCAAACCAAAATCGCTGCCCGGCTGTCCCCAGTAGCTGGGGACAGTTTCTCTGCGTTACCAGGCCATGGCTGTTTGCTAACGAGACCACTTTTACCCTGGAGCCATCCTAAGTACTCCTGTGAAATGCCTGTCTATGTTTTCTCTTTTTCTCTTTTGTATTCCTGCATGAATGGATGCAAAGTTAAGCAAGTTGCTTGGAAAGCGAGAACATGCTTCTTTTTACTAAAGCCCCAGAACTTATCCCTGTCCAAGCACAGTGCCCTTGCTTTGTCCACAGACCCTCTAAACCCCTGGCTGCCGAACTGTTGTCATTTCTTTTCTGTGGGGGGGGAGGTACGGGAAGGGGGAGGGG
This sequence comes from Herpailurus yagouaroundi, assembly GCF_014898765.1. Taxonomy (NCBI): domain Eukaryota; kingdom Metazoa; phylum Chordata; class Mammalia; order Carnivora; family Felidae; genus Herpailurus; species Herpailurus yagouaroundi. The sequence continues at coordinate 6,911,127 of NW_024412388.1, read as the reverse complement.
AGCACGCAGACTCCGGGCGGCAGAAATTCTAACCTGCGCTGCTTTGACTCCCTAGGTGAGATTTGTGGATTTAAAATTCATGGGCAGAATGTCCCCTTTGATGCAGTGGTAGTGGATAAGTCCACTGGCGAGGGAATAATTCGCTCAAAAGAGAAACTGGACTGTGAACTACAGAAAGACTACACATTCACCATCCAGGCCTATGACTGCGGCCAGGGGCCGGATGGCGCCAACGCGAAAAAGTCTCATAAGTAAGTAAGCTGATCAGAGAGAGCGCGTGCAAAGAAAGCAGTACTGACCCTTGCTTTCTTTCTGTGTCCCCGAGACTTTCTGTGTTCTTAGAGATGAGGCAGAAGGTATTTCTGGCTCTCCACTGAAATTGTAAGCTCCTTGAGGATAGGAATCCTGTCTGTTTATTACCCTGCAGCATTAGTTGTCGAATAAGCAAATGAATGGGCAGTTTTATCCCACCCAGCACTCTAATGACAGAAACTAGAGCTCTACACTGAAAATTGGGAAAGCCCATTTTTTCCTCCAGGAGGATATTTTGTTGTTAGGTTTCTTTTTCCTGCAAATTCAAAGGGCAGGGCATTCGTTCACGCTGGTGGGAGCGGGCTGACTTTGGCGCCCCATCCTGGACGTGTTCATATCCATATCCTTTGAGAACTGCTCGTGGAACAGACAGGACTCTGAACTAGACCTGGATTTAGAATTCCAGTCTTTTCTCCGCCACTTTCTGTCCCTTCGGCATGGGGCAAGTTTCGTCTTGTTGAGTCTCGGTTTCTACTTGGCTTCTGGGCTAGGGAGAGAGGGGCACGCTGCCACGAGACCCATCGTGAGGGTCAGGAGGATGCGCGGCGTTGGGTGTGGAGGGTCTTGGTGCACACTGGGGGTGCTGAGTGCCAGAGAACTACTCCTCATCCTTTTCACACCGTGCAACATTACTGTTGTCCTTGAAAAAGCCTTCTGTGGGTCAGAGATCCTGTCTGAGTCAGAAACACGCCCGGATCAATAGCCCTGAGACTGACCCTTTCCTCTCTTTGTAGCCAAGTCTGTGGTGCCTCAGTTTTCTCATGCCCAAGACGGGGAGGTGGAAGGGCAGCACGGGGTCAGCCAGGGAGGGAGCACTGAGGTCGCTTGGAGGACCTTCGTTTGTTGGATCAGTTAGTGGGTCATGGGCAACAGTGGGCTGCGAGCCGTCTCCATTCCCTAGAAGCAGGACGGGATTGGTTTCCATGCTCCTGATCAGACTCCCCATCCACGTTTCCCATCTTCTGTGTCTTACTCCTTCTTCCTTTGGGTCTAATTTTGTCTGATCTAGTTTATCTCCCTTCTGCATGCCCTGTCCCGTATTGTCAAGAAAACCCCAAGTCTCCAAGTCTCTTATTTTACTGCCTTTTTTTTTTTTTTTTTTTTTTACCGGCCGTCTTACTCCTAGGACCTGGAAGAATCAACTTAAATTCCTATTTTAGCTTTCTGAAGTCCTCTCCATGCTAAAATAACAACAGTGACTAGTGTAATTTTTTTCTCCATCATACAAACTTCATGAAATAAGATATTAGCAAAAGGAAACATAAAAACGGGGCAGAACTGGTGTACTTTGGGTTAAAAAAACAAACCGAACACACAGCTTTTTTTCTTTTTCTTCCAGAGCAACTGTCCATATTCAGGTGAACGATGTGAACGAATATGCACCTGTGTTCAAGGAGAAGTCCTACAAAGCGACCGTCATCGAGGGGAAGCAGTATGACAGCATCCTGAGGGTGGAGGCCGTGGACGCTGACTGCTCCCCCCAGTTCAGCCAGATATGCAGCTATGAAGTCGTCACTCCAGACATGCCGTTTGCTATCGACAAAGATGGTGAGTCAGAGGAACAGGCCTTCCTCACCAAGGTGACGGTCCATTGGCAGTTCTGCACGTCGGCGAAACTCAGATTGGAGACCGGCTTCATCCATCCCTTTAGGATGCTGTAACAAAGTACCATGAGCTGGGGGCTCAAACAGTAAACAGTTTGCGCTGTTCCGGAGGCTGGGAGACCAGGATCAAGGTGCTGGCAGATTCAGTGTCTGATGAGGACCCGAGTCCCGGTTCCCAGGTGGCCATCTTCTCTCTGCGTCCTCACATAGCGGGGAGAGAGCCCTCTGGGATCCCGGTATGGGGGCCCCACACTCACGACTTCATCTAACCCTCAGTTCCTCCCCTAGGCACCACCTCCTGATATCACATTGGGGGTTAGGACTTCAGCATTCAGATTTGGAGGGGACAAGTATTCCTTTCATAGCAGAGACCTAATGGTGTATGAGTTTCAGATAAATATTTTTTCACTCTGTCCCCTGAAAGCCTTTTTGTTGGCACCTGAAGTCATGGGTTCTTTTTTTGGGTGCCCTATTTTTGCTTCTTCCGCCAAGGTCTAATAAAAAACCCCCCACCTAACATGTTTTTAATCTGTACCTTCTCACTTCTCTATCAAAGTGCATCTGAAAAGACTGACCTTTAGTTGGTCTGTCTTCTGCTCTCCATTAGATTTGGATCTTCTGTCTCATCTTGAAGACGAAGGTTTCTGCCTTACTGCCAGGTGCTCCAGTCCTTTGTAATTGAGCAGAATGAACTCATGCTGGAGCTCAGCTTTTTTTTTTATTAGGTTATGGCCTCTTGATGGTGATGCAGTGTCTCTGTTGTTAATGCACAGTCCAGAATCTTTGATGAAATTACGGACATTGCAAACACTTTGCAGACGTCTGTACCCATATTCAGAAGCAGGCTTCTGTTCTAGTAGGTGGGGGTAGGGAATCTCTGTCTCTTCCTGTCTCTGTGACACACACACACACACACACACACACACACACACACACACACAGTAAATCTTTGAGCAAGAAATATTTCATGAAGCTTCATCTAGTATTTAGTATTTGAAGTACTGGAATTACTTTTCTTTATTCTCTCATATGTTAACTACTTAATCTTAAAGCACATATAAAACCAAAGAAGAAAAACTGTAAGAATAAATGGAGGTTGAATTGTATACATTCATTCCTTCTGTTTCAACAGCCCTTAAAGATGGATTTAGTGTGCGTTCAAGTGCAGGAAAGCAAGACCGAGCATTAATTATCTCGAGCATCACTTTGATTTCCGTGTCCGTGTTTATAACACTTAGAACACATGTACTTTGTTTTTTGTGTTTTTATTTAAAAAAAATATTTCAATGTTTATTTATTTTTGAGAGAGAGAGAGAGAGACAGACTGTGACTGGGGAAGGGGCAGAGAGAGAGGGAGACACAGAATCGCAAGCAGGCTCCAGGCTCTGAGCTTTCAGCACAGAGCCCGATGCGGGGCTCGAACTCATGAACCATGAGATCATGACCTGAGCCAAAGTCGGATGCTTAACTGACTGAGCCACCCAGGTGCCCCAGAGCAGGTGTGCTTTGTGTTTCCGGACAACTTCGCCTTCTCACTGTTGTTTGTTTCCCCTCTGGAAGGTTACATAAAAAACACAGAGAAGCTAAACTATGGGAAAGAACACCAGTACAAGCTGACCATCACCGCCTACGATTGCGGGAAGAGAAGGGCAGCGGAAGACGTCTTGGTGAAGGTCAGCGTCAAGCCCACCTGCACCCCCGGGTGGCAAGGTGAGCTTCATTCTCCTTTCTGCTCTCACACCTGTTCTGACACGTCACATACCAGAGGGCCCTAAAGTGTGAGTCTTCCTCCTTCCTTCCCTCCTTCCCTCCCTCCTTCCCTCCTTCCCTCCTTCCCGGATTTGTGGACCCACACAGGATGGAACAAGAGGATCGAATATGAGCCTGGCACGGGCTCTTTGGCCCTCTTCCCAAATGTCCACCTGGAGACGTGCGACGAACCCGTGGCCTCAGTGCAGGCGACGGTAGAGCTGGAGACCGGCCACATCGGGAAAGGCTGTGACCGTGACACCTACTCTGAGCAGTCTCTTCACCGGCTGTGTGGTAAGGGGGCCTGGTGGTCTTCGGTGAGGGCGAGAGACACCCTTTCAGATGGAAGAGAGTGTGTGTGTTGGCGGGGGCGGGGGGGGGGGTTTGTTTATAACCCTAAACCGGAACAGACCCTGACTTTCTGACACGGCTGTTACTGCCTTGGCTAATTGTCATGCTGGATGGGCTTCAGGAGGTACATAAACCCCTTACAGCCCGTTCAGAGTGTTACATGCATGTGCATTTTAGGAGCCGGTGATGCGAGGAAAGTGTTTCTGTAACACACGTTGAGGATTATGTAAGTAGAGTGAGTTTGAAATGAGTGAAATGCTCAGTGAATGTCCTTGCACCTAAGGACTGAAGAAAAAAATACAGATAAAGCAATAGCTTTCGGCAAATGTGAAGTAGAAAGCCGAAACTACGGACACTCACGTCTAATTCTGAGTCTCAGCAGATTGTTTACCACAAACATTAGGTGAGATCCAGAGACCCCGTGGTTACGAATCCCATCAAAGCCTTGCCCTCCGTCTTCACATAGTTGCGGGTATTTTTCTGGTTTATCTGAATGAGGTAGAGGTGAGGTATGGATGCCTGTCGTGGAAAATGCCGAGGAAGAGTGTGCCGCTTGGCCAGCAACGAAACCCCCGTAACTGAAATGAGCTGTCCGTGCTCAGAGGGTATTTTGTGCCTCAGGAGCTACTTGGTGTCAGCTCTGCGGGTGGCGTTTTCCCATGTCCCCGTCTTTCCACCGGCCTGAGACAGCCTGTAGGATTGAGCACCTAGATTTCTTACATAACTGGAATATGCAAAACGAAAGAGTTTATCCTCTGCTGGCTTATCTTAATGGTTAATATTCTCCGTGTTGCCTGACTCTGGGTCCAAATAGTCACGTACTGAAATCTACATGGAAGGAGGTCTGGGACATATTTTAAACTATGTACATTTAAGTGTAACGTTTAAAATTTATTTTCTCTCTCCAGTGCCATGATTTTTTATGGCATTAAGTGAACATTTTATCAGCAGAACAGTTTACAGTTAGGAAGGAAGAATGGAAAGAATTTCCCCCATGGGTGCTTCCTGCACATCCTACATTTCTGTATGTTTCCTTCATTCAGTGTGCCCATCAGGCCCACCAAGGAGGTGGTGTTGACCTCATTTTTACTGAGGAATTCAGTTGGGAGAGGAGGGGGAGAAGTTCTCACTTTTAGGAAGAAAGGGGCAGGCACTGGCATTTGACCGAGCTCGTATGTGAGGTCATGCTGCTCCTAGGAACAGAGGACCAGGTGACGGGGAGAGCTCCCAAAGTCGTCTTCCGTGGGCACATTTAAAAGAAAAATGAGCTTGGCAGTGTGTAACGACAGCTGGAGATTTTTTTCATATTCTTTGGTTCACTGATTCCATTTCTAGGAATTGATGCTAAGGGAATAATCGTGGATCACACGGAGGTCCTCGTGAAGGCAGGGTTTGTCACAGAAAAGAGTGGGGACAGTCTCAGTGTTTGCCAGGGAGATCAGTTAAATAAGTCACAGTGTATCGGTGCAGTGAAATGCTCAGACATTTAAAAATATGCTATAGAAAAATATTAATGGGAATGTGTGTACCTTTATACATCGTAGGACTCTATTTTTTATAATGTGTATATTCGTAGAGAAAAGACTGGAAGTGTTTGCACCCAGATGTTAATAGTGGATATATTTGGGGGGTGCCTGGATGCCTCAGTTGGTTGAGCATCCTAATCTTGGTGTCTGTTCAGGTCTCGATCTCAGGGTTGTGAGTTCAAGCCCCATGTTGGGCTCCACGCTGGGTACAAAGCCAACTTAAAAAAAATTTTTTTTTAAATAGTGGATATATTTGGGTGGGATTACAAGTAATGCTTTCTTCCTTTTATCCTTTCTTTAAAGTTTTGTTTTTTTTTTTTCGAGGCAGAGAGAACAAGAGGGGGAAGGGCAGAGAGAGGGAGAGAGAGAATTCCAAGCAGGCCAATGCTCTCCGTGCAGAGCCCAGTGCAGGGCTCGATCTCATGAACCATGGGATCATGACCTGAACTGAAATCAAGAGCTGCTGGATGCTCAACCAACTGAGCCACGCAGGCATGCCCTTTTTTCCTTTAAGCAAAAATATCCACAGTTAGTTATTATTTATGATTAAAAAAATATAAAAACCCTTATTTTTAAGGAACAGAAGCAGAAGCTAGCAAATTATATAACCGGAAGATAGGATGTTGCCCTTAGTGTGGCCTCGAGACTCTTCTACCTTCCGAGTCCTTCATGTTGTGCGTATTAAGTGTTACCGTGTCGGCTTAGGCGCTGCGTCTGGCACCACCGAGCTGCTCCCGTCCCCAAGTGGGTCCTTGAACTGGACTGTCGGCCTCCCCACTGACAACGGCCACGACAGTGACCAGGTCTTCGAGTTCAACGGCACCCAAGCAGTGAGGATCCCAGATGGTGTCGTTTCTGTCAACCCGAAAGAACCTTTTACGATTTCTGTGTGGATGAGGCATGGGCCTTTTGGCAGGAAGAAGGAGACCATCCTCTGTAGTTCAGACAAAACAGGTAGGTTAATCTTGCAGTCAGGGCGTCGTACTTGAGTGGCCGCCACGGTGGTCGCTGGAAGCAAGACCCCTTATTCTTCCCCGAAAGGCTCCTGGTGACACACATTTTTCTGTGTTCTGTGCTAGGGCTCTCCGTCCTCAAGATACTGTACTGCCGTTTGGTAGTTAGTTTTACTCCGTGAGTTGGGCCCCACTTCTCAGTAAAACCCAAGTGTATCTGTTTCCAAACCCTGCCTTGGCCCGACTGGAGAGTTCATTTATGCGGATAAATGATAGAACCGTGTCTTCAAAATCCATTAAGGAAATAGCTTTTATTTCTCCTTTGGGTATTAAGTTGGCAGCTTACCAGGAGGATTTCTCTCGGCAGACATGAACCGGCACCATTATTCACTCTACGTCCACGGCTGCCGCCTCACTTTCCTCCTCCGTCAGGATCCTTCAGAAGAGAAGAAATACAAACCTGCAGAATTCCACTGGAAATTGAATCAGGTGAGTGCCTGGAAAACTCACGGGTTTATGACCTTCCAGAGAGTATAACTAGGTATTGCAGCTTCATACAGGGCCAGCTATTATTTATGGGCAGTGTATATTTATATTTATGAATAAATATAAAAATATAAAAAAAATTTTGCAATGTATGTAGACACTTTGGGCACAGTTCTGTTACAGTAACTATAGTCTTTTTTCTTATTTTTATTTTTTTATTTTTTAAACATTTATATTTGAGACAGAGAGAGAGCATGAACGGGGGAGGGTCACAGTGAGAGGGAGACACAGAATCCGAAACAGGCTCCAGGCTCTGAGCTGTCAGCACAGAGCCTGACACGGGGTTTGAACTCACGGACCGCGAGATCATGACCTGAGCCGAAGTCGGACGCTTAACCGATTGAGCCACCCAGGCGCCCCGAGTACCTATAGTCTTAATGTACATATTTAGTTTCTTCTGATGACGTTTAAAAACAACCTTATTATATTACTTGTGGGTTATAGGATAGCAAATAAATCCTTCGAACTCCTTTCCTCTGAAAGCCTACGTTTTTCATTTTATACGTTTGTATTTGACACATCCAGTATTAATATAAAGAAATTATATGCTTTAAATTCAAAATACTTTGAATAGTTTATTGAAATTTGCAGCACTTGATGAAAAATTGGGATTGAGACCCTTGTATTTGTTTACTCATTATTTAAAGCCTTGCCTCCCAAATTGTGCCAAGGAGCCCCCGGGTTGCTTCAGCAGATTTAGGGGTGCCGTGGGATATTTTAGACTGTCAGAGAGCCAGCAATCTTGACATCTTTCAGAAACCACACAAACTACTAGCTTGAGGGAGTTTACAGTGTCACCATTAGGTCACGTTACATCCCTTTTGAGGATAGCATATCTTTTGCAAAGCTGCTTTCCCAATAGTTTCTGTGATAAAAAGCAAGTATCACGTGAAAAACAATTGGTGCATTTCAGGAAACAAGGGGGCGCTGTGAACTGAGGAAACCTTTCCTTTAAAATCACAGCAGATCGTTTCTTTTCTTTTTTTATATTAGAAAGCAAGAGAGCGTGTGCACAAGGGGCGGAGGGAGAGGGAGAGAATCTTTTTTTTTTTTTAATTCACATTAGTTAACATATAATGTAATAATGGTTTCAGGAGTAGGATTTAGTGATCCGTCACTTACATAGAACACCAGTGCTCATCCCAACAAGTGCCCTCCGTAATGCCCATCGCCCCACCCTCCTCCCCTCCAGCAACCCTCAGTTTGTTCTCTGTACTTAAGTCTCTTATGGTTTGACTCCCTCTCTGTTTTTATCTTACTTTTCCTTCCTTTCCCCTATGTTCATCTGTCCTGTTCTTTAAATTCCAAATACGAGTGAAATCCTATGATACTTGTCTTTCTCTGACTTCTTTCACATAACTGACTTTCTCTGACTTCTTTCTTTTTGATTGCTGAGTGATATTCCATTGTGTATATAAACCACCTTTCTTCATCCATTCATCGGTTGAGGGACATTTGGGCTCTCTCCATAATTTGCCTATTGTTGATAGTGCTGCTATAAACATTGGGATGCATGTGTACCTTTGAATCAGTGTTTTTGTATCCTTTGGATAAATACCCAGTAGTGGCAATTGCTGGGTCGTAGGGTAATTCTATTTTTAATTTTTGGGGGAACTTCCATACTGTTTTCCAGAGTGGCGGCCCCAGTTTGCATTCCCGCCAACAGTGCAAAAGTGTTCTCTTTTCTCCACATCCTCGTCAACATCTTTCCTGAGTTGTTAATTTTAGCCATTCTTACAGGTGTGAGGTGGTATCTCATTATGGTTTTGATTTGTATTTCCCTGGTGATGAGTGATGTTGAGCATCTTTTCATGTGTGTATTAACTATTTGGGTGTCTTCTTTGGAAAAGTGTCTTTTCATGTTTTCTGCCCATTTCTTCAATGGATTATTTGTTTTTTGGGTGTTGAGTTTGATAAGTTCTTTATAGATTTTAGATAGTAGCCCTTTATCTGATATGTCATTTGCAAAGATCTTCCCTCATTCTGTAGGTTGTCTCAGGTTTGTTGTTTCCTTCACTGTGCAGCTTTTTATCTTGATGAGGTCCCAGTAGTTCATTTTTGCTTTTGTTTCCCTTGCTTCTAGAGACATGTCTAGTAAGAAGTTGCTGTGGCCTAGGTCAAAGAGGTTGCTGCCTGTTTCTTTTTAAACTTAAAAAAAAAGTGTTTATTTATTTATTTTGAGACAGAGAAAACAGGTGGGTGGGAGAGGGGCAGAAGGGGAGAGAGAGAGAGAGAGAAAGAAAAAGAGAACCCCAAGCAGACTCTGTTCCAGCAGCACAGAGCCTGACATGGGGCTCAATCTCTTGAATCTAGAGATCGTGACCTGAGGCGAAACCAAGAGTTAGACGCTTAACCCACCGAGCCACCCAGCCCTCCTCCCAAATTTTTTTAACTTTTTTTTTTTTTAAATGTTTACTCCTCTAGGATTTTGATGGTTTCCTATCTTACATTTAGGTCTTTGATCCATTTTGAGTTTATTTCTGTGTATGGCGTAAGGAAGTGGTCCAGGTTCATTCTTCTGCATGTCGCTGTCCAGTTTTCCCAACACCATTTGCTGAAGAGACTGTCTTTATTCCATTGGATATTCTCTCCTGCTTTATTGAAAATTAGTTGGCCATACATTTGTGGATCCATGTCTGGGTTCTCTAGTCTATTCCACTGATCTCTGTGTCTGTTTTTGTGCCAGTACCATACTCTCTTAATTACAGCTTTGTAATGTAGTTTAAAGTCTGGAATTGTGATGCCTCCAGTTTCGGGTTTTTTTTTTCAACATTACTTGGGCTATTCAGGGTCTTTTCTGGTTCCATACAAATTTTAGGATTCTTTGTTCTAGCTCTGTGAAGAATGCTGGTATTATTTTGATAGGGATTGTACCGAATGTATAGATTGCTTTGGGTAGTATAGACATCTTAAGAACATTTGTTCTTCTAATCCATGAGCATGGATTGTTTTCCCATTTCTTTGTATCTTCGCCAGTTTGTTTCATAAGCATTCTGTAGTTGTTTTTTGCTTTTTTCTTTTAGAGAAGGAGCATGAGCAGGGGAGAGGGGCAGAGGGAGGGAGAGAATCTTTTATCTATCTATCTATTTATTTTTTAGACACACACACACACACCACACACACACACACACACACACACACACACACACAGAATCCGAAGAAGGCTCCAATCTCTGAACTGTCAACAGAGCCCGATGTGGGGCTCAAACTCACAAACCATGAGATCATGACCCGTGCCGAAGTCGGACATTTAACCGACTGAGCCACCCAGGCACCCCAGCCTTTTATAGTTTTTAGAGTACAGATCTTTTATCTCTTTGGTTAGGTTTATTCCTAAGTATCTTATGGTTTTTTGTGCACTTGTAAATGGGCTTGATTCCTTGATTTCTCTTTCTGCTGCTTCATTTATTGGTGTATAGAAATGCAACAGATTTCTGTATGTTGATTTTATATCCTGCGACTTTGCCAAATTCATGCATCGGTTCTACCGGGTTTTTTTGCAAGGGTGGGGTATCTTTTGGGTTTTCTACGTAGAGTATCATGTTGTCTGTGAAGAATGAAAGTTTGACTTCTTCCTTGCCAGTTGGGATGCCTTTTATTTCTTTTGTGTTGTCTGATTGCTGAGGCCAGGACTCCCAATATTGTGTTGAACAACAGTGGTGACAGCGGCCATCCCTGTCCTGTTCCTGACCTTAGGAGGAAAGCTCTCAGTTTTTCCCCATTGAAGAGGATATTAGCTGTGGGTCTTCTGTGTATGGCCTTTATGATATTGAGGTATGTTACTTCTATCCCTACTTCCTTGAGGGTTTTTATCAAGAAAGGATGCTGTATTTTGTCAAATGCATTTTCTGCATCTGTTGAGAGGACCATGTGGTTCTTATCCTTTCTTTCATTAATGTGTGTATCACGTTGATTTATTTGGGGATATTGAACCACCCCTGCAGCCCAGGAATAAATCCCCCTTGATCTTGGTGAATAATCCTTTTGATGTTTTGTTGGATTCGATTTGCTAGTATCTTGTTGAGAATTTTTGCATCCATGAGGGAAATTGGTTTGATAATTCTCCTTTTTAGTGGGGTCTTTGGTTTGGGAATCAATGTAATACTGGCCTCCTAGAATGAGTTTGGAAGTTTTTCTTCCATTTCTACTTTTTTGGAACAGTTTCAAAAGAATAGGTATTAACTCTTCTTTAAATGTTTGAATTTCCCTGGGAAGCCATCCAGCCCTGGACTCTTGTTCATTGAGAGATTTTTGACTAGTGATTCAATTCTCTTACTGGTTATGGGTCTGTTAAAATTTTTTATTTCTTCGCATTTCGGTTTTGGTAGATTATATGTTTCTAGGAATTTATCCATTTCTTCTCAATTGCCCAGTTTGTTGACATATAATTACTCATAATATTCTCTTATTATTGTTTGTATTTCTGTGGTGTTGGTTGTGATAGCTCCTCTTTCATTTGTGATTTTATTTATTTGGGTCCTTTTTCTTTTTTATAAATCTTGCCAGGGATTTATTGACTTTGTTAATTCTCTCAAAGGACCAGCTCCTGGTTTTGTTGCTCTGTTCTCCTGTTTTGTTTTGTTTTTCGATGTCACTGATTTTTTTTTTTTTTAATATTTATTTTTGAGAGAGAGAGACAAACAGAATTTGAGTTGGGGAGGGGGAGAGAGAGGGAGACACAGAATCAGAAGCAGGCTCCAGGCTCCGAGCTGTTAACACAGAGCCCGACGTGGGGATTGAACTCACAAACTGTGAGATCATGAACTGAGCCAAAGGTGGACGCTTAACTGACTGGGACACCCAGGCGCCCCTCGATATCATTGATTTCTGCTCTAATCTTTATTATTCCCTTCTGCTGGTTTTGGGCTTTATTTGCAGTTCTTTTTCCAGCTCCCTTAGGTATAGGTTTAGGCTGTGTATTTGAGACATTTCTTCCTTCTTTAGAAAGACCTGAATTGCAACATACTTCCCTCTTAGGACTGCCTTTGCTGCATCCCGGAGGTTTTAGACTGTTGTATTTTCATTTTCATTGGCTTCCATATACTTCTTAAATTCTTTAGTTTCCTGGTTAACCCATTCATTCTTAAGTAGGATGTTCTTTAACCTCCAAGTATTTGTGGTCTTTCCAAATTTTTTTCTTGTGGTTGATTTCAAGGCTCATAGCATTGTGGTCTGAAAATATGCATGGTATGATCTCGATCTTTTCATACTTGTTGAGGATTGATTTGTGACCCAGTATGTGATCTGTTCTGGAGAATGTTCCATGTGCACTCGAGAAGAATGTGCATTCTGCTGCTCTAGGATGAAATGTTCTGAAAATATCAGTTAAGTCCATCTGGTCCAGTGTGTCATTCAAAGCTGTAGTTTCCTTGATTTTCTGCTTAGGTGATCTGTCTGCTGCTGTAAGTGGGGTATTAAAGTTCCCTACTGTTATTGTATTATTATCAATGTGGTTCTTTATGTTTGTTATTGATTTATATATTTGGGTGTTCTCAAGTGGAGGGCATAAATATTTACAGTTGTTAGGTCTTGTTTGTGGATAGGCCCCTTAATTATGATATAATGCCCTTCTCTCGTTACAGTCTTTGTTTTAAAATTTTTTTTTTTTAACGTTTATTATTTTTGGGACAGAGAGAGACAGAGCATGAACGGGGGAGGGGCAGAGAGAGAGGGAGACACAGAATCGGAAACAGGCTCCAGGCTCCGAGCCATCAGCCCAGAGCCTGACGCGGGGCTCGAACTCACGGAGCGCGAGATCGTGACCTGGCTGAAGTCGGACGCTTAACCGACTGCGCCACCCAGGCGCCCCTACAGTCTTTGTTTTAAAGTTTAATTTGTCTGGGGGCGCTCAGGTGGCTCAGTCGGTTAAGTGCCCGGCTTCAGCTCAGGTTGTGATCTCACAGTCCATGTGTTCAAGCCCCGCTGACAGCTCAGAGCGTAGAGCCTGCTTCAGATTCTGTGTCTCCCTCTCTCCCTGCCTCTCCCCAACTTACGCAGGCGCTCTCTTTCTCTCTCTCTCTCTCTCTTAAAAATAAACATTTAAAAATTTTTTCTCAATAAATAAAATAAAGTTTAATTTGTCTGATATAAGTATGGCTATTCTGGGTTTCTTTTGACATCCATTAGCATGATAGATGGTTCTCCATCCCCTCACTTTCATAATTTTTTTTTAAGTTTATTTATTTTGAGAGAGAGAGAGGGAACAAGCAGGGAGGGGCAGAGAGAGGGGGGACAGAGGATCTGAAGTAGGCTCTGTGCTGACAGCAGAGAGCCCAATGTGGGGCTCAAACTCACAAACTGATATCATGACCTAAGCCAAAGTTGGACGCTTAACCAACTGAGCCACCCAGGCACCTCTCCATCCCCTCATTTTCAATTTGCAGATGTCTTTAGGTCTAAAATGAGTCTCTTACAGGCGGCATATAGATGGATCTTGTGTTTTTATTCATTCTGATACCCTGTGTCTTTTGATTGGGGCATTTAGTCCATTTACATTCAGAGTGATTATTGAAAGATATGAATTTAGCACCATTGTGTTGCCTGTAGAGTTGGGGTTTCTGGTGATGTTCTCTGGTCCTTTCTAGTCTTTGTTGCTTTTGGTCTTTTTTGTTTTGTTTTTTTTCTCCAAAGAGTCCCCCTTAAAATTTCTTGCAGGGCTGGTTTGGTGGTCACAAACTCCTTTATTTATTTATTTTTGGTCTGGGAAGCTCTTTATCTGGGAAGGACAGCCTTGCTGGATAAGGAATTCTTGGCTGTATATTTTTTCCATTCAGCATGTTGAATATACTCTGCCACTCCTTTCTGGTCTGCCAAGTTTTTGTGGACAGATTGGCTGCCAGCCTTATTTGTCTTCCCTTGTAGGTTAAGGACTTTTTTTCCCTTGCTGCTGTCATGGTTCTTTCCTTGTCTGTGTATTTTGTGAATCTGACTATGATATGCTTTGGTGATGGCTGGCTTTTGTTGAATTTAATGGGAGTTCTCTGTGCTTCTGGACATCTGTGTCCTTCCCCAAATTAGGGAAGTTTTCAGCTATAATTTGCTCACATAAACCATCTGCCCCTTTTTCTCTCCCTTCATTTTCTGTGACTCCTAGGTTATGAATGTTATTCCTCTTTGAGTTGCTGAGTTCTCTAAGTCTTGTATTGTGATCTTTGGACTTTGTATCCTTCTTCTTTTCAGCTTCATTATTTTTTGTAATTTTATCTTCTATGTCACTGATTCACTGCTCTGCTTCATCCATCCTCACTGTCACAGCATCCATTCAAGATTACATCTCAGTTATAACGTTATTGATTTTGGCCTACCTAGATTTTAGTTTTTTTATGTCTACAGAGAGGGATTCTCTGGTGTCCTCCTGAGCTGAAGTCAAGAGTCAGACACTTAATGGACTGAGCCACCCGGGTACCCCTGTATTTTTATGTTTACAGCCTGTATTTGAATCAGGATCCAAATAAGGGACTGTGATTGGTTGCTATACCTTTTGAGTTTATTTTATAATCTGTAGATTTTTCTCTTCTCTCCTGAAATTTATTTGATGACAGAAATCAGGCTTTTTGTCCCAGATTTTCCCATAGTTTAGATTTGGCTGATTGCATTGTTGTACTCCATCTAACATACATGCCACTGTCTTCTTTAGAGCCTGTAAATTGGTAGTGTGGTCTAAAGGCTTTATTGGACTTGGGTTTGGATGTTCCTGGTATGTTTAAGTTCTGTGGCACTCTGTCTCTGTCATCTGCGTTGTAGGGAATGTGTCCTGAGGAGAGATTCATGGGAACAACCTCAGTTCTTTCATGTTTGTTTAATAGTTTGTCTGTGGCTTTTATAGTGGAAGTCAGTTTGGCTGGATATGAAATCTCAGGCTCATATTTAAGATTTATAAGAACAGGGGCACCTGGGTGGCTCATTCAGTTAAGCTTTCGACTTTGGCTCAGGTCATGATCCGCGATCCGTGGGTTTGAGCCCCACATCATACTCTGCTGACAGCCCAGAGGCTTGATCCTGCTTCAGATTCTGTGTCTCCCTCTCTCTGACTCTCCCCCGCTTGCCCTTTCCCTCTCTCTCTCTCTCTCTCTCTCTCAAAAATAAACATTAAAAAAAAAAAAGATTTACAAGAACAGAAAATTTCTCTGTCCATTGTCTTCAGACATAAGATATTGCTACGGAAGTCTGATGGCAATCTGATCTTCTTTCCCTTATAAGATACTTGGTTCTTTTGTTTGGGTGACCAAAGGATGTGTCTTTTTTCTTTTTTAAAGCTAATTAATTTTATGCACGTCTTGATTGTTGGGTCTGTTTTCCCAGATATGTGGTATGCCCTTTGTTAGTATATAGTTTAAAGCAGTTTGGTACTTCAGGCAAGTTTTTGGTGTTATAGTTCTTAGCCCTCTCCCGTCATTGCTTTGCTCTTTCTTTTCTGGGGACCCTTCGTATTCTTTATCCGTATTCTC
The DNA here is from genome assembly GCF_014898765.1 of Herpailurus yagouaroundi. NCBI lineage: Eukaryota > Metazoa > Chordata > Mammalia > Carnivora > Felidae > Herpailurus > Herpailurus yagouaroundi. The sequence continues at coordinate 6,895,639 of NW_024412388.1, read as the reverse complement.
TACCTGTCACTTTTTACCCAAGTCCATTCCTGATTCGTCAGCTCTTGTCTGAGTTGCTCTGGTCCTGATCTATGTGCCTTTGTGTTTTGTGTCACTTTCCTGACATCATTGGAGTGTTCTGAGATAATACATGATCCTTTTCATGTCTGTTGCGGGAATATCTTTCAGGTAATGCTTTCAGGGTCTGAAGGGATAGTATTCTGTCCATTTGCTTTCTTTCTCTGGAAAAGTTCATATGGGATTGAACTATGATCCTTTTTCCTCCTCCTCTTTTTATATACAGTTACTTTTTTTGCATTCTCAAAGGAGAGAGTTGGATAGCATGACCCTTTTTCTAGTTTTAGGGCTCTGCCTCCCTCTTCTGTTACTGTTATAAGGCATCTCAACCGGTAAGTATGGCCTCACCACTCTATGATATCCTCTGGATCGGAAGCCCCATTGCTTTTCTCCACTACGTGCATCTCAGGGTGCACACGGGCACCGAACTGAGGAGTGTTGTGGGTGTTGTCTACAGCTTTGGGCTTTGCTCTCCTGATCACCCAGTTTTCAGGGAAATTAGAAAATTATGCCAATTCTACTACTGTCTTCTCAATATTCTCAGGGACTTTTGACTAAAGTCCAAATGGACTTTCAATACGGTGTTACTCTGCTAATCTTCCAGAAACCTGCCATACTTTGAGAGCTAGGTGAAATATATGAAATATAATTTGCTTTCTGAAGGACCTTTTATTACAGAACTTGTCTTAAATAGAGAAGCTAAAATTAAGATATTACCAGCCTCAAAAGTGATTTGCCATGCAATTCCTTCATTTAAAAAGGTTTCATGTAATATATACATACATACAAAAATATCGTGCATATGCAGTAGGCGTATGCTGAGTGTTAGAGGTTTGGATTTTTTCTGTAATAAACTCAGGAGCAGCCGCTTTTCTCTGCCGGATATTCTTTGGTAATTTCTTCATTTATTGTGATGTTTCCTGTCTGTATAACTTTAATGGGTTCAGTTTTTTAGAATGTGTAAATTGGTTAAGCTTATTTAGAAATACAGTTTTAAAAACACGGGGAGCCTGGGTGACCCAGTCAGTTGAGCATCCCAACTTTGACTCAGGTCATTGATCTCCCGGTTCATGAGTTCGAGCCTGCATTGGGCTCTGTGCTGACAGCTCAGAGCCTGGAGCCTGTTTTGGGTTCTTTTCTCTTTCTCTCTCTCTGCCCCTCTCTCATTCGTGTTTTGTGTGTGTGCGCGTGCTTGCGCACTTCCTCTCAAAAATGAATAAACATTTAAAAAAATGTTTTAAGAAACAAAAACATTATCCCACTCCATCTCTTTCTCTGCCTGTCTCTGTTCTCAAGTACTTGCCTCTTCCTCTGAAGCCAAAGATCAGAGAGTGCCAGACCAAACGGACCTTGGAGGCTGCCAACAGCACTTTCCCTCGGCAGTGGGGGGGGGGGGGGGGGGGGGGGGGGTGCTCATTCATGATGGGGAAGGAACACAGTTTGAGTTATCATGCCCTCTGAGCTGTATGCTCACCTATATTTAGATCATCACCTTTGAATTGAAAAAGAAAATATGAGTTACGGCATGGCTTATTCTGAGATGGGAGGTGATTTTCATTTTGATCCAGAAAAGGCATGATCTTGACAGGCTAAGCCCGCTCAATGGGGGGCTGTCCAGCCTGCGGATACAAGAATCTCCCGGTGTCAGACTATTGGCAGAAGAGAACTGGGCCCTGTCACATGAGGAATGGGCACCTCCCCCTGGTCTGGAACGTCCTAGAGGTGATAGTGTTGCCTTGGCCCTTTTGGGTGGGATGTGGTTGAGTGAGATGTATTTTGTCGTCCGAGTTTTAAGAAATTCCTTTCCTTTTTCAGAAGCCATTATTCCGTATGGGTGACTTGGTCTCTGTCCCCAGTTGCATTGCCTTCATTGTCTCTGGATGTGAGGGAAGGTAGACCTTTCATGCCCTGGTTTTTCCCTTGGCCTCTCACAGGTCTGTGATGAGGAGTGGCATCACTACGTCCTCAACGTGGAGCTCCCGAGCGTGACTCTCTATGTGGACGGTGTTTCTCACGAGCCCTTCTCTGTGACCGAAGATTACCCGCTTCATCCATCCAGGATTGAAACCCAGCTCGTGGTTGGGGCCTGCTGGCAAGGTAATGGCCATTGGCACCCTCTGCTCGCATCAGGAATTCAGTCCTGCTGCCTCATGGCCTTGGTGGTGGAAGCAGGCTCCTCTCGGGGTCTTACCCCCTTACCCTCGTGGCCTTCGTCTTTCCGTTCTCCTGGGTGTGGCCGTTCTGGGCATCTGCTGATGCCATGCTCTGGGATGCTCACTTACGGTTTGTTACAGGACTGCAGCAGCCGGCACCTTCCCGGGGAACCTGGGAGGAAGCATTACTTGGAGGGAGAGTGCCATTGAGGGACTGTTGTAAATTAATCTGTTCACTGAAAAGTTCATAAAGACAAAGAGGCCGCAGCGGACCATCAGGCACGAAACTGGGAATGTTCTTTGACCCGGAGGACTCTTCCAGAATGTTTAGTGCTGGATAACTCGGCAGGAGCACCCTCCACAGGGCCGTGCTTGAAAGGACTCCACGGGAGTCCTCGGAAGTGGGATGGGGTAGGACAACAACCACTGAAGCAACAGTACCATTTATTTGTGCTTTCTAAGTGGTGGGCCACGTGTCCATTACTTTCCTTAACAGTAAGTCTGTGGGGAAGGAGCAGTTTTTAATCCCCTTTTATAGCCAAAGGAACTGAGGCTCAGAGCCCAGGGTCACCCCGCCTGGTTAATCATGGCATCTGGATTTGAAACCATAAAGTCGGTGCATTTAGGGCCTGTGGTCTGATGTGGACCCCTTCCCGGGATAATTCTTCTTAATCTGTGAAATACAATACATAGGATTTCAAAGGCAGCCAATTAAATTGGAAGAAAGTTATCATAGTACTAAAAGGTGAATCTTTTGAAATGGTAATACCTGTGCTGCTTTATTGACAGATGGAGAGAAAGCTTTAGCAGCAAGCTCAGTAACTGCTACAATTTGAAAATAGTGACGAGCTTTATGATATTTGCAGCAACACAGCATGCTGGGAAAATAGCCGTGATGGCTGATGCCGCTGTGTTTTGGAGCCGACGTTTAGGCCCCAAGAAAAAGTAATAATCACATAATTTTTCCTGTCCAAGATCACGGACCCCTCAGTCTGCCCTCACGTGAACCGTCACACTTGGCTGGGTCGCCATCGCTGCTAAACAGACCTTTTGAATATTTTTTTCTCCCTATGGAAACATTTGATCTTGGGGTAGGTGAGAAAGATACAAAATAGACTAATGCCCACAATAACATTGCTTTAATTTTAGAGAATTTGAATTTCATAATTTTCTGCCGATCCTTGTAAATTAAAAAGATTAAGGTAGCATTTTAGAGTGAATTTCTTCAGCTGATTCCCGGATTTAATTTTGGGGACAGTTCATCCATGAGAAAGTGGAACTTGAAACCAAGGAATGAGGAGCAAATTACCAGGGAAATAGGAATTTTTTTAGTTGTGAAGTCTTAATGTTTTAGTCCAGAGCTGCTTCCCAAATTAAACAGTAATTTGAGTTGTTTTAAAAATAAGAATAAAATTACAAGTGCAAACCTGAGAGCTTTGCTTGTTGAATTAAAATAAAGCCCCATGTTCTGCACTGACTCCCAGTTCCTATTGGTGCCACAGCGTCTTTCTACCTCAGCTTCTCAAGATCCTCGGCCAGAAAAACATGCCTAAATTCCCAAACCAGACACAGGGTTTGTAAAATATCGTTAACCTGGAAGAAGGTCTCCTTCCTTCCTTCAGCAGATGAGGAACCACGGTTCATACAAATTCACGGTGGAGAGCCCGTACTGTGGGCAGCAGCCTCACCCCCATTGGCTGAGATGTCATTCCCTTTTTTTTTTCACTGTGTATTCATTTTTGAGAGACCGAGAACAAGCAGGGGAGGGGCAGAGAGAGACAGACAGACACACAGAACCGAAGCAGTCTCCAGGCTCTGAACTGTCAGCCCAGAGCCCGACGTGGGGCTTGAACTCACGAACCCTGAGATCATGAGCTGAGCAGAAGTTGGACGCTTAACTGACTGAGCCACCCAGGCACCCCTGGAATGTCATTCCTAACGGTGTTCTGGAGGCAACTGGGGGCATCGTGGGAGCGCAGCCACACATGCCCGGCCGGCCCCCAGTGCCCCCACGCTGCTGTAGCATGGGACGTGCCGTGGGTTATGTAGTGCTCCCACAATGTGATCTAGAAAGTAGAGATTCTGTGTTCAGTCGCTGGTTGTGTGCCTCCCTGACCTGGCATTACTGTGAGGACACCAGCCGGGGGCCTGTGAGAAGGTCAGTGGTTAGAGGCCCCAGACCCACTGCCGATTATCTATCAATCTGGGTGAGTTTCTTAACCTCTGACTCTCCCTTCCTATTTAGAAAAAGTGGATAAAAACACCTTTCTATCTCTGTTACTTAGGGGTTAACATCTAGACCAAAGTGAACTCATTTTGAGCTTTCAAAAACTACATACTTTCACGTGTATACCGTACCCATACCAGGCTTTGGATGCATACTTGTGCTGTCCCAGTTCGTCTGCACAAATGTCCTCTCTGGGAGAAAAGTGCGTGGGCCCGGGGTTTGGTATCATTGGTGGCTGGCATGTCGCTGCCCCACCCAGTAGCACCAGCCCGAGATCATGAGTTCGACGGACAAGCTTTTGTTCACCTTATTTTGAATTTGGTCTGTGTCCTGGCAAGGTGGACGTGGAAGATGGGACAAGGGAGGAACGAAGAGAAGCGGGGGGGGGCTTCCGAAAAGGTAATCCAGTACGAGCTTGCTTCTGGGGGGAAGATGTCCCCGAGAGGGACAAGGTGGGAATTCTTCCCTTTGTGTTTTATATTTGGCAGCTTTTCAAGACTAATTTTCAAATTCCAATGTGAAGAGCCTAACCTCTTGGTCCTTTTCTATTGTCTTTGTCTTGCTTTCCTGCAGAGTATCCAGCATTTGAAAATGACAATGAAACCGAGCCTGTGCCTATGGCCCCTGCAGGTTGCTGGATCTTTCCCTACGGTTCACTCTTGTGTTTCATTTAAAGACAAGACATCAATTCATTCCACATTTCGCATGAAATGCCCGAGTTGCATTTTGGTCCCAGACACCTTCTGAGCTGCTGCTTTGCGTTATGCGCCCCTCCCTCCCCCCACCACTGCTTCACAGGATTTACCCTTTTCTGCCCATTCTGACTCCAGTTGAACTGAGGGCAGATGACTCATTAATGCTCTGCACTGATGGGGACACCCCCTCCCCCGCCCGCCTCAAATTTTACCCTGATCCCACCGCATGAGGCTCCCTGCCAAAATCTCATAGGCCACATCAGGGAGGCCACCGCCTGGTTCCCATGTGGCTGAACCATGAGACAGGAAGAGGCTCGTTTCTAGATACTCTGTCCTGACCAATACTAAATTTTAAACGCAGGTTTCTTAGAAATCGCAGTCCCTGGTGGTGGCTCAGTGTCTGACGTCCTTATCAGGAATGAGACATGCTCTGGCATCGGTCTCCGTCCTTTTGCGAGAATAAGCTGCTGCTGCTTTTTTTTTTTTTTTTTAAACTCCATTTTGGGAGGGAGGTAGGCGTGAGCGAGGAAGGGCAGAGGCGGGGGGGGTGGTGGAGAGAATCCCAAGCAGGCTCCAGGCTGCCAGCACAGAGCCCAACATGGGGCTTCAACCCATGCACCAACCTTGAGACCATGACCCAAGACAAAATCAAGAGTCAGACATTTAACTGACCGAGCCACCCAGGTGCCCTGAGAGTAAGCTTCTTTTCACATGCTTTTTGGCTCTTGGCCACAGCGTGACGAGGACCGCTTTCTGGGTTTCTCTTTTCCTTATAACACCATCAGTTCCCAGCTATCCTGGGGGCAGGCACCATGGAGCTCAACCAGATAGCATGTGAGGCCTCTTAGGTGCAGGCTAGGGTAGTAAGCACCCCTTTTATCTTTCTAGGCCTATTCTTGTGGGTTCAGTCCCAAGTTTGTGTGTATTCCCAAGTGTGCTGTTAGAAAAGGCAACCCAGAGCGTGACCCAGCTGATTGAGAAGGGAGTGGTCCAAAAGGCTGGCATTGCTGGAAAATGTCACCCGTGCACCAGGCTGATGGGTGCAGCGTAGGCCGCCCTTTCCAGGGAGCGGCCAGTTGTGTGGGGACACTCGTGGGACCTCTTGCTTCTGGGCTTCGGGTGAGGGACCCCCCCCAACACCTCTTTTCTCCAGGCCATATGCATGATCATAAACGACTTAATTTCTCCATTGCGCTTCCATGTAGATGGCAAGGCTAACAGGATTCGGTACGAACTAACCCGCATGTCCCTCCATCAAGCCGCCACCACCGGTAACACTGCATTGAGAAGCGAAGCAGGAGGCCCTGGGGTGCACGCGTAACTGCCTGCTTTGTCCCCCCGTGTTCCTAAGGTGGCGACCTGCACATGACCCAGTTTTTCCGGGGTAATCTGGCTGGCCTGACTGTCCGTTCTGGGAAACTCGCAGATAAGAAGGTGATTGACTGTCTGTACACCTGCAAAGAAGGGCTGGACCTGCAGGCCCCCGAGGACGGCAGAGGCGTGAAGGTAATGCGGGCATGCGCGTGCGCGGCGCTCGCCGCCTCCTAGAGCACAAGGGTGCAGGCTGTTGGCAGAGGCTCCACCCGCGATTGGTCCAGACCTGCTTCTGCTCACAACACCTCTGACAGCGGACGTGTGGGGGTTTTCCACCCACTGGTCTCCCAGCTCTCCAGGCACCTGCCGGTGTCCCACAGTTCAGTTCGCTTCTGACACTGACTGCCTGGTGTTTCGCGCAGACCCCACGCATGAGGCTCAGGCCCGCGAGGCTGCCCCCACTGCGGAGGCCAGTTGGAGGTGTCAGGCTCTCGGGTTACGCACGCTTCTGTCCAACTTGGCTACGAAGTCGGGGGTCTTCATAATCCCCCCTCTTTTCGATTTCAGTAATTTGCTTAAACTACTCGGAAAACTCCAGAAAACACTTCACTTACCGCTGCTGGTTTGTTTTAAAAAATACAGCTCCGGAACAACCAGATGGAGTTGATGCAGAAGGCAGGGGAGGGGGGAATGGGGCTTCCCCATCCTCTCCAGGAGCGCCTCCCTCCCCACACTGGAAGCTCCCACGCCGGGTCCTTCAGGGGTGTTTCCGGAGCTTCTGTTATGTTAGGCACAGCTGGTTAAGTCATTGGCTAGAGGTCAGGGTCAGGTCTGAAAGTGCCAGCCCTGTAGTCACACGGCTGGTTCCTGTGGCAACTGGCTCCATCCTGAAACCCTCTCAGCCACCCAGAGCCTGTTGGATAACATAGATGCTCGTGTGCTTGGAAAGGGCTTGTTACGCATGAGAAAAGGTACTTCTGTCACTCAGGAAATTTCCAGGATTTTAGGGGGCTCTGTGCCAGAAACTGGGGACAGAGACGAAAGATATTTTTTTTTTTTTAAGATTTTATTTATTTATTTATTTATTTATTCATTTATTTATTTAAAGTTTATTTGTTTTAGCACATGCATGAACAGGAGAGGGGCAGAGAGAGAGAGAGAAAGAGAGAGAATCCCAAGCAGGCTCCACACTGTCAGCGCAGAGCGCAGTGCAGGGCTCAAACTCAGTAACTGTGAGATCATGACCTGAGCTGAAATCAGAGTCAGACTGCTCAACCGACTGAGCCACCCAGGAGCCCCTAAGATTTAAGTTTCTTAAGTATCGCTATACCCATTCGTGGGGTTCAAACTCAGGACCCCAAGGTGAAGAGTTGCACGTTTCACCAACCAAGCCAGCCAGGCCCCTGTATCTCTTACATCACAGATACATTTGCTCCTTGGGAATTTACCCCCGAAGAAGATCTCATCGCTGCCAATTCTGTGCGCCTTTCCCCTCCAGGTCACCGAGTAGATCGATCCCCAGCTAGCCCTCTTTGCCAGCGTGTTTGTGGTTTCAGCTTCTTGCAGTTAGAGCCGTTTTTCTCACCCCTGTCTGGTATGATTTCAGATCCATACCAACCCCAGTCAGTTGGCATTGACCTTGGAGGGAGATGATGTTGGGGAGCTGGATAAAGCCATGCAGCACATCGCCTACCTGAACTCACGGCAGTTCCCCACACCTGGGATCCGGAGACTCAAACTCACCAGCACAGTCAAGTACGTGCTGATTTTTAACTATAAATCTGCCTTTGGTCGTGACTCTTGAGAAGAAAATGTGTGTGTTTAGGTTTTTAAGACAACCCAGCCTCCCGTCTGTAAAGACCGGTGAGCCATCGCTGGTTACCAGAGGGTTTGAATGGTGTTTATCGGTGTGTTGGAGGCCCGTTCCCAGACGGCCGCGGCCTCTGTCCCCCCAGGGGCTGTGGATTCCTGCCTGTTGGGACCTCCACGTGCCATTGCGTGTAGCTTACAAAACCGCTTCTCGAAGCTCTGACCCTCGCCTTCTCCGTCCCTTGTCGGCAGGTGTTTTAACGAAGCTCCTTGCATCTCGGTGCCCCCGGTGGATGGTTACGTGATGGTGTTGCAGCCAGAGGAGCCCAAGATCAGCCTGAGTGGGGTCCACCATTTTGCTCGAGCGGCTTCTGAATTTGAAAGCCCAGAGGGGGTTTTCCTTTTCCCTGAGCTTCGGATCATCAGCACCATCACGAGAGAAGTGGAGCCCGAAGGGGACGGGGACGAGGACCCCACAGGTAACGGCACTTCTGCCTGCGATGGTCGCCCTCGCCTTGGCTCAAACCCAGTTGGGGGGGGGGGGGGCGCAGCTGAAACCCCACTGCTGCTGCTTTCTTACTGAATTCTTTTTTTCTGGGATTTTGAGAGATTTGGATGTTTTAATGCTATTCTTGGGTCAGCTTCTGGAATCTGACCCATGGGCTAGAGCTCATTATGCTCTTTGGAAACCCACCTGGAGAGTACTTTCCTCCTCCTCCGGCGTGACATCCGAATCTGAGATGCCCTTGAGGGGAGGCTGAGAAGATTTGAGCTGATTGCAGGGCACCTGCTACTCCTGCTGGGTGGCCCCCTGTTCTGGGCCTGTCTGGGGACCAGCACCCCGTTTCTTGAAAGGGACTCTCCTGTGCCTCTGTCATCGATTTTTCAAAGGGCTCTGTGAGCTTGAGGAGCGCCAGCAGCCCACCAGCGTGACCAGCCCCCCTGGGCTCCGTGGCCTCTGCTATTTGCGGTTCTGTTCTTGCAGTTCAAGAGTCGCTCGTGTCCGAGGAGATCGTGCATGACCTGGATACCTGCGAGGTCACCGTGGACGGGGAGGAACTGAACCCAGCGCAGGAGAGCCTGGAGGTAGACATGGCCCGCCTGCAGCAGAAGGGCATCGCGGTGAGCGCCTCCGACCTGGGCATGGTCTTCACAGGTGAGCGCGAGCCTCAGCCCCGCCTCCTGTCATCTCCGGGCCCTGAGGGTCCTGGAGGCCACGGGACAGAAGAGGCTCACTAGGATCGATGCTGTCCCGGCAGGAAGGGAAGCCAGGCACTGCCTTACTTCCCGTCCTTACAAGGGGGCGGAAGTCAGGCGCACGATGGCACACACCCCGGAGAGGGACAGATGTGCCCACACGCTTGCATTTCTCCCCACAACTGGAAAGCCGGAGTGCACACACGTGTGGTCCAGCTGCCCCTGTGCCTGACTCCAGCCTGCTCTGACCCCGGCCTTGACCCCAGCCACCAGGCAATGTTCTCACCTCCTCCCCTCAGGCGTGGACACCATGGCCAGCTATGAGGAGGTTCTGCGCCTCCTCCGCTATCGGAACTGGCACACCAGGTCCCTGCTTGACCGGAAGTTCAGGCTCGTCTGCTCAGAGCTCAATGGCCGCTACATCAGCAACGAGTTTCAGGTGGAGGTGCGTGCAGGGCCCACGCTGAGAAGGGCCGGCGGTGGGTGATGGGGTAGCTGCTCGGCCACAACCCAGGTGCGCCAGCCTTTCCCAGCCTGGGGGCCGCTGCAGGTCTGACCCGCGCAGGTTTGTGGTGGGCCGGGGTGTGTCCGGTGCATCCCTTTCACGGAGGCCTTCGGGGCCTTCGGAAGGAGGTGGTCAAGAGCTAGAGGCAGTTAATACCTCATGAGTAGGGCGCGGTTGTTTGCTGAGATTTGGCAGTTTTGCAAAGGGCAATTCCCAGGGACCCAGAGAGTCTTTGCAGACTGCCGGCCCCGGGGGAGGGGTCTAGACGCAGTGCTGGCCGGGGGGGGGGGGGGGAAAGCTGTGCCGTCTGCAGAGCCCGGTAGTGGTGACTCAGGGCACGGTGGTCACAGGGCGCTCCCCCTGCTCTGAAGTCTTCCACAGCCCCGGACTGCAGCCCCGTCGTCCCTCACGGCCTCTGTGGTCTGGAGAAATGGGCCCAAAGTTATTCTCAGCAATTGGCGTGTCTGCACGGTGGCCTCAGAGCAGCAGAACGCTGAAGTCACGGTGCTGAGAAATCGATCAGTCTTTTGTTTGAGCCAAAGGGTAGCGGATTTGAAGGGAAATAAATGGCTAGGATTTGTGCTCTTTGATGCGCTGTGGTTTGGGGGAAAAGCAGGGAGATGGGCCTGTGGTGAGGGACAGTGGTGGGGGTTTTTCTGTTCTTTTGTGGACAGATTCCTTTATGAAATACAGTAAAAAAGAATTAGAACAGTGCCACGTTTCTTGGATGTGCACAAATATCAGGTAGTTACAACGGCGTCCAGGGGCTGACCCTCGATTTTTTATTTTTTTCTGTTCTTTTCTCCTCTGCCCACCAGGGCTGGTCCAGGGACCCCTCCGCGTAGCGCTGCTCCTGTTAGCTTCTGAATCGCGTTTCCGCCTGTCGGACCCGTTCAGGTCGCCTGTGTTTCTCCCTGCAGGTGAACGTCATTCACACGGCCGGCCCCATGGAGCACGCCAGCCACATGGCCGCCCAGCCGCAGTTCGTCCACCCGGAGCGCCATGCCTTCGTCGATCTCTCGGGTCACAACCTGGCCAGCCCCCACCCGTTCGCAGGTAGGGCCGTGGGCAAGAAGCAGGGCCGGCTGGGTCAGGTCCGGGGGGGCGGGGGGACACCCTCCCGCCTCCCGCCGAGAGCCCGGCCCCGGGTCCGAACAGCCACGGCCGGCCTGCCTCTCTTACTCTGCGCTGCCCGGGAGGGACTGGAGCCCCACAGGGCAGGAAGTGGCCGGCCCTGGGCTTGAAACCTGTGCCGCGACTCCTCACGTTTCTTCGAGTTCTTCCGGGTCAGATGCCGCGTCAGTGTGTGTGTGCGTCTGTCTGCAGAGGATGAGGGCCAAAGGCACTACCGCCTTCTGGGGCGGGTCACACCACCACAGCCCTGTTCCCTCTCCTCCCTCCACAGTTGTCCCCAGCACGGCCACTGTTGTCATTGTGGTGTGTGTCAGCTTCTTGGTTTTCATGATTATCCTGGGAGTCTTCCGGATCCGGGCTGCTCATCAGCGAACCATGCGGGACCAGGACACCGGGAAGGAGAACGAGATGGATTGGGATGACTCCGCTCTGACCATCACCGTGAACCCCATGGAGGTAGGTGCAGGCCGGTGGCCCCTGCAACCGAACACCACCACCGGCCGGGGCCAAAGCTGGGCTCACCCCAGAGAGGCAGCGTGGCCGTGGCATCTCCACGTTTCTGTGGCTTGAATGTCACGTGATCCACCTGACAACTCAGTGAGGTGCAGGTGGGTAAACTGAGGTACAGAGAGGCCTCATTCAAGCTCGTGCCCCCCAGCGAGGGTAGAAACGCGCTCCCTGCCCGTGACAGCCGTGGGTGGTGACCAGAGCCGTGTTTCCCCTTTGGTCTCGGGTGAGGTGACCTGTCGGGCATCTCCTTCGTCCGTGACTCCCAGAGGGTGAGCGGCACTGGACACTGGGGTCGTGCACAGGGGCTCACGTGCCGTCTCTCTGTCAGACGTACGAGGACCAGCACAGCAGCGAGGAGGAGGAGGAGGAGGAAGAGGAGGAGGAGAGCGAAGCCGGGGAGGAGGAGGATGACATCACCAGCGCCGAGTCAGAAAGCAGCGAGGAGGAGGAGGGGGAGCACGGGGACCAGCAGAGCGCGAACCGGCAGCAGCAGCTGGAGTGGGACGACTCCACCCTGAGCTACTGAGCCCTGGGCCGCCCCCGCCGCCCCTCCTTCCGCTTCAGGAGACTCTGCTGCCCCAGCCCCAAGGGTCCACGGTGTACAAAGTCATTCCGGCCAGTAGGTCTGCAGACCCTCTCCATCGCTGACCACCCGCCTGTGCTCGCTGTCGCCCCGCCCTCCGCCCAGATCGCTCTGGGCTCCCCGCGTCGCTCTGTGCGGCCCCACCCACCTTGCGCCTCCAGAAAAGCTGCGATCACTGGACTCGTTGACAAAGGGTGAAAATTGCCCCCTCCCACCTCGTAATCTTTTTTTTTTTTTTAAAGTCTTTATTTTTTCCAAACTAGTGCATGTATAAAATGGCAGAATGGGGGTTAATATGTAGATGATGAACTGACTTTTTAATATTTTGTAAATAAATTGGGATTCCTCGTGTCCTCCGTGCTAGTATGACCCAGGACTGGCATGCAAAGTGAAGCTTGAAACACGGGAGAGACCCCGTGGGCTCCGGCCCCATCCCCACCCCGGAGGAGAGCGGGCCTGCCCCGCTCGGGCCCCGCTCAGTGCACACCCTCGGCGGGCGGCCAGGCAGTTAAGGGGCACGGACTTCCCAGCACTGCTCAGCGGCAGGGGACCGGATCGGAGACCCCTCTCCGGAGGCTGGAAATGGCCAGGTCTTTCCTTTGGGATTCTACCCATTTCTGATCCGGCAGAGGGGTGGGGAGCTGGGGTCCCTGGCCTCTTTCACACACTCCTCTGAGGACCGGCAGCTCCTTGCACAGGAAGCTGGACTCCTCGTGTGCAGCCTTGGGTTCACGCCTACTAGATGTCTGTTGCCCTGCCGGGGAGTGTGCACGCCGATGGCACAAAGCGTCTGGCCACTTGGTGCGGAGACAGAACAGGCCTGAGTGGTCCGGACTCAGAACGTCCAAGGACAGACGCGCTCTGGCCCGAAGGCCGAGCGCTAGCTTTCCCCCCGACGGCTCCGGAGGCAAACTCCACTCCCCGGGAGTGAGGGGCTCTGCTTCTGGGGCCCGTGGGGGATGGAAAAGGAGAGGACAAGTCGTGAGCTCAAACCCCGACAGCACTTTGTTTTTAATTTACATGTAAAATTTTAGATTTCTAAACCTGGGGGAAAATAATTTTGAATACTGTTCTGTGATTATAACTGCTAGTTGCAAGGACACTGCGGCCGTCCTGCGTCGTGTGTGGCCGCCCCTCACGTCCTGTCGCTGTAGCTGCTCTGTGTAGACAATGGTAGATGCTAATGCGGACTCCGCGTGGTGTCACTTTGTAGATGTGTATATTGACGAGGTCAGAAAGTGTACCCGCTACAATAAAGTGCTGGTTCTAACTCCAGTAGGAGCGCGCGTTCAGGTCTCGTCCTGGTTTTGTTCTAACCCTGCATTCTCTGGCTTGGTTTTTGACCTGAGAACACAACATAAAAAAGCTTTTATTTCTTTCCGTAAGCTGTTACCTCTCACGTGAAGGCTTCACAGAGCGGTGGTCTTCACCCCCCATCAGTTGTGTTGAACTCCCCTTCCCCATACAGAAACATGAAAAGACTAAAACACACACACACACACACACACACACACAAAAAACAAAAATAGAAAATACTCTCCTCGCCAAGCACCCAGGCTGTGTACCGGAACCAGAACACCAGGAAGCACACAGACGCGTTTCAATAAATAACATATAGACGTACACTCGGCTGTTCCTATTTCTGGACTGGCAAGGTGGACCAGATGACCTCCACACTTGGGAACGAGAGTGTGGTCGGTGGTGTTCTGCATATGGACCACACCGCGTGGCTTCTGCTAACTGACCGAAGAAGGCGGTGGGCTTTTTCTTGAAGCTCCCGTACCTGTCCACAGGGCAGCTGCGCCTGACTCTGCCTGGCCTCGCGAGGCCTCCCAACACATAAAGCTCACCCGTGGGCTTCTAGAAGCCCGGATTTCTAGTCCCCTCTCCAGAGATGTCTTCAGACGGCTGGGGAGAGGCCCGGGAACCCGGTGTTTCTAGGAGCTCCTCGGATCCCCCTAAGGCTAAGCCTGAACTGCTTCGAGCTAAGTAGAAAGAGATTCCACCAAAGACCTCAGGTTTCTGGTACCTGATTCCTCAAAGCAGGTTCCCAAAGCAGAGAGTTCTAGAGATCAGGTCCGGCCTTAAAACCTGCTTTGCGAGGCAGGTCAGGGCGAAGTACTCTGACCTGCTTTTGCCTCGATCCATGACAGGTTGAGCTAAATCAAGCTTAGATCTTTTTAATGTCTTGAGGACCAGCATATATTATACTTTATGGGGGCAGAGGCTGTTCTGAGCCACAGAGGGTCCGTAAGTAGTTGGGTGTTTGTTTGTTTTTTTTTTTCCTTACCCGCAAACAAAACCGCTTTACAGCAGAGGAGAGGATTTCCCGTACCCAAGAGTCACTTTAAAAGTGGAAAGCAAGCATCCCTGATTCTAGAGGGTACCCAGACTTCCTCTGGGAGCTGCCCCGCGCTCAGCCCGTGGAGAGCACGAAGGTGGAGGGGGTGAACGGAGAAGTGGGCACCAGGTAACTGCCAGGGGCCAAGCCCCGGGCAGCCCGGCGGGAGCCTGGGAGGAAGGCAGGCTTCCCGGAGGGGAGAGCAGTCTCTGCCGGGTCCCGATTCACCAGCTGGAAGACTCGGGGTTACAGTCCTTAGTGAGGTGCGGCCTCTGAAGTGCCCGACTCTGTCTTCTCACCAAAGCCCGGGGCCTCTGGCTGAGGACGCCCCTCCCCTGCACGAAGGACGCATTTCCGTTTATGGCTGTCGAGTTCCTGAAATGTTTCAAGTCATAAATAAATAACCAGTGTAAACAAAAGGCAATCATGTAGGTTCCTTCCTGTGGGGTGCAGTTCAGGCTCTCGGGGCCCCAGAGGATGGCTGAGGGTGCCTGGTTCCCCAGGCTGGCAGTCTGCTCCCTCCAGGCCCAGGGGCCTCCAGAAGCTTGCTACTACTGCCTGTTGTCTTTGGACACGTTGTGGGCCAGCCAGTTCACTTTGGTCTTCCAGCTCTCCCGGAGGGCTTCGTTGAACTTCACTCGGAAGTGCTTTAGAGCCTCCTCCTCTGTCTTTCCCAAGGCCAGAGAGTCCTGAGGGAAGATCATCAGAGCAGTGAGCTCCAGCCATTAGGGGGGCCGTTACGGCAGGCAGACCCCGCCGCCCTGAACGTTGTAAATTCCCTCCTGAAAGACCTGCGGGAGGGGAATCCGAGACAGAGGCCGACATCCCCCTTGGGAAGGACTCTGTTCTGATCCCAAGCCGAGACGGGCCTCCTGACCCACCCTCAAAGTAGGATGCCAGCTGCAGCCAGGAAGCTGTGACCCGCCGCACCCCCCGCCCTCCCAAAAGCCTCTGGGGTGGACAGGTAGGCTCGCCTTCTGCGGTGGGAATTAACCCCAGGAGGAGGAAAGGAGGACTTGCCCCATGCAGCTTCATTCTGCATGAACTAGGCACCAAAGAGGCGCTTGAGGCCGGCCCCCCTCTGACCCCCAGCTTCTCCCAAACTGAAAAGACGCGGGAAGGAAAGGCATTTTTCATCGTCGAGGGAAGGAAGGAATCTACTTCAGCCGTCTGGTACAAGCGGAACCACTACAGCCTGTGAAGGACCAGACGGTGGACCCAGGGAGGTCCCGACGCTCCCGCAACGGAACCGGGCTGACCCCACTGCAACGGAACCGGCCCCCCTGCTGCTGGCTCGTGGGTGGTGTGAAGGACCCACACCGGGAGTGCCCTGCGGGGTCCACTGAGCTCAGGGCCCCCCAGGCCGCAATGCTCAGAAGAGGCAGAGGCCTTGGGGAGTTGGGGGCCACCTGCTCTGCCTGGCAGGGCCCTGCCCTGGCATTTACCTTGAGATACTGGATGTCTTTGGAGCAGCTGAGCTCAGGCAGGCCGGCGGCCCGCATCAGGGCGAAGAGGTGAAGGAACAGAGGCCCGTGGCGCCGCAGGATGGTATAGGCTCGCTCACAGTAGCCACGGAACCTGGGGGGGGGGGGAGCAGAGGGAGGGGGGAGGCAGGGCTCTGGGTCCTCACGGCCGTTCCCACGTTGCTCTCGCCCTGGAAACAGCCCCCACTCCCTCTGAGCCCGACACCCCGGCCTCTTCCTACAGGACCCGGCCCTGCACCCGGCCGGCCTGGGACCCCGAGCACCCTTACCTTTCAAATTTCTCACTGTTATTCGTTTTCCCCTGCTGGATCACGTGCACAAAGTCGTACGTGAGGATGAATGGGACGCGCTCACGGTTGATTCCAAACTTGGTCTTGAAATTCCCCAGAAAGTGGCCAAAATCAATGTGGAACAGCTAAGAAAAGGGAAGGAGAAGCCATCGTCAGAGAGGAGAGTGCCTTGGTGTCGGGTTGCGGGGTCGGGGTGGGGGGGGGGGGGGGGGCGGGGGGGTAGGCGGGGGGGGTGACAGGTGCTGCCCACGTGGCCCCTACCTGCCCATTCTCGCGGATCATGATGTTGTCACTGTGCCGATCACCGATGCCCAACACGTAAGTGGCCACACAGTAACCCGCGCAGGAGAGGGTAAACTCCTCAATGGCTCGATCCAAGGCTTCCCTGTGTGTGTGTCGGTGGGGAGGGGTGTTGAAACCCATGGCCGTGCCGTTTTGCAACAGCTTCTACCAAGAGGTCGGGTCTGCGTCCCCTCTCCTTGAATCTGGCCTTACGACTTGCTTGGACCAATGGGACACGGAGGAGGCCCTGTTGGACTCGTCCCAGAGCCTCGGCCTTCAGACACCTTGTAGCGCTTGAACCTACCTATTGCCATGGAAGGAAGCCCAGGCTGGTCCACTCACTGAGGGGAGAGCACGTGGAGACACGTACGTGACTGGGGCCATCCAGGCCGGTCAAGCGACCAGAGGGTAACGGTTACATGAATGATTCCGGCCCAAGAACCACTCAGCTCGGCCAGGTCCAGCTGCAATTTGTGGGCCCGTAATAACCCGTGATGGTTTTTTTTTTAATTTTTTTTTTCAATGTTTTTATTTCTTTTTGGGACAGAGAGGGGCAGAGAGAGAGGGAGACACAGAATCGGAAACAGGCTCCAGGCTCCGAGCCATCAGCCCAGAGCCCGACGCGGGGCTCGAACTCACGGACCGCGAGATCGTGACCTGGCTGAAGTCGGACGCTTAACCGACCGCCACCCAGGCGCCCCTAACCCGTGGTGGTTTTACATGCCTAAGATGAGCGTGGTCGTTACAGGACAATAGTTAACTGATCCTTGCGGGAACAGAGACCTGACCCACCCCGACACAGAGCAGACCTGGTCCTCGGCCGAGCCAAGAAGTCATGGAGACTGTCACGGGCCCTTCTCCTCACCTTTGACTCCCAAACTCCTCTTGGAAAGGGTGTCTGTCCCCAGGGCCCAGAACCTACCCAGGGTTCTTGGACTTGAGCCAGTTGAGCAGGGCATCCTTGTTGAAGGCAGCCGTGGCTGCCATGTTGCTTTTGTTCAGCTGGATGTTGGCGATGGTGTCTGAGTGAAGCACCACCTCGATGAGGCCTGTGCGGTCCCCCGTGGAGAGGCAGCCATAGGGGGTCATCCTAGCCAGGAGGGAGGAGGGGCAGGGAAATGCCATGGTCAAGGGCTGTCCCTGGGGCAGTGTGAACCACCCCCCTCCAGCCCGAGGAGCTCAAGACAGCAAAAACTGCCACAGGAGACGCCAGCGGGGTTGCTGAAAGGGAGGAGAAAGGTGCGGGGAGGCGTCCTTGACGCCTGGAACTCCAGGGGAGGGCTCCTTGGAGAGGTCAACGCCAGCCCTCAAGATGCAGAGAGGAAAAGTCAGAGCCTCAGCTGAGCTCGTGTTTGCTCAGAGAGAAATCCAGATGGTTTAGAAGAAGATGTCACTGCTTCCCAAGACGGGGCAGGAAGCCAGGGAGCGTGGAGCAAAGGAAACAATGGAGTAAGACAGACGCCGAGCGCCTGTCCGGGCCTTCTGCGCCCTCACTCTGCGGCCTCATCGCCTCCCGCCTCCCTCGGCCCTGACTTCAAACTGGTCTCTGCTCTGAGAACGGCCCCTTTGCCCGCATCGGTGTCGGCGTCGGCTTTGACAGAGGACTCCTCCAAAGGGACAGGGTCCTAGGCGTGGGGCAAGTCTGAAGACGGACGCCAGGAGGGCCTCTCACCTCAGGTCCAATCCCTCCTGCTTCCACAGAACGTCCATGAGCTGGATCATCTGCAGAGTCAGCATGTCCTGGCGGAGGTCTGTGCGGCCGTCCCCGGAAGGAAAAGCACGAGCTTCTGGTGGGCTCCCCACTCCCAGCCGCGCCCAGCCCCAGGCCCCCCGTCCCCTCAGCCCGCCCCCCCCTTCCCCGTGAGGGCCGCGCAGCGCGTGTCCGGGGCCCGCCCCGCTCACCGTCCCCGTTCTTAAAGATGATGCCCACACTGCTGTCACTGCCCGCCTCCTCGTTGCTGTACATGACCCACAGGGGCTTCATCTTGGAGTCCATGAAGGTGCACTGTTCCACGCTGCGGGCCAGAAAGCAGTCGGCACGGGCCCCTCCGCGGGGCGCCCGACGGGGCAGGGGGAGGAGGCCGTGGAAGGGGCTCGGGGCTCACCAGACTTCGGCCAGCAGGGTGCTGGGGTCCAGCGGGGACTGCAGGTTGGAGAGGGCCTCCAGGTAGGTCTCCTGGCGCATGCACAGGTGCATCAGCTCTTTGGTCTGGGGCCGGGTGGTCTTCTGAGAGCTCACCTTGACAAAGTCGTTCAGGGCCTTCAGTTTGCTCAGCGCCTCGCCCTGGCGGGGAGACACAAGAGGAGGGCAGCGTGGGAAGGCCGGCGGGACAGGCTCCCAGCCTCAGCCCGGCCCGGGGGGCTCTGAAGGGGCCGAGCCTGCCCAGACACAGGGCCCCACCCAGGGCAGGGACTCCCGGCGGAGCCTCACCTGCCTCATCAGCACCTTCATGTGGTGGGTGCTGCCCCTGCAGTAGGCTTCCATGATGAGGCCGAAGCGCAGCGCCACGGAGGGCACGTGCATCTCGGAGCTGGAGGAAGGAGGAGACGGCTGAGCCGAGCGGGGCGGGCAAGGTGGGAACGGCCAGGGGCCCCGCCTCCCCAGGCCCGGCGGGTCCAGTACCGGAGGTGCCAGAAAAGGAAGTGGCCGATCTTGCGGTTGGACAGGGCCCGGTCCAGCAGGAACTTGGTCAGCTCGCAGTCCAGGTAGGACTCGTACTTGAGGACCTGCACCAGCTGCAGCAGGTACTGGAAAAGCTCGTCGTCCCTGCAGAGGAGGGAGGCCGGCCTCACCTGAGCAGACCCCAGGCAGGGCTCGGTCCTCCTCGGGGCCCCGGCTCCGCCGCGGCGGGGACAAAACCGCGCTTCCGAAGGGCGGGCGGGGTGCCCGCGGGACTCACGTCAGTTTCCGCAGAGACTTGATGGCGAAGGAGCCCACGTGGCGGTCGGGGAAGCTGAAGTCCAGCAGCTCCAGGGCGCTCAGGACGGGCAGGTCCGGCCAGGAGCACAGCAGGTAGAGCATCTGGGGGTGCGGGTGGTCAAGGTGCGGCTGGGCAGGAGGTCAAGTGGGGGGCCCGCGGCGGAGGCCCCGCCCCCGGCCCCGCCCCCCCGCCCACCTGGGCCACATCCTCGTGCTTGTTCCACTTGGTGACCAGCAGCAGGCGGGCCAGCGCCTCCGGGAAGCGCTCCTGGACCTCGTGCCGCATCTTCCACACCAGGTCTTTCTCGTGCTCATACAGCTCCCCGGACCCCCGCCGCTCCAGGATTTCCCGCAGCTGCAGCTGCTGAGGGGTGCAGGCCGGGTGAGCTGCGGCCAGGCCAGGCGCCCCACCGCCCGCGGCCCCCAGCTCACCTCCTCCTCGCTGAAGCGCCCGTGCTCCCCGTGCCGCCCCAGCTCCAGAATCTGCAATGAGCGGTCCCGTCTCAGCGGAGCCCCCGGGCCCGGGCCAGCCCTGGGGGGGGAGGGGTGCTCTGGGGAAGGGGAGCGTCAACGCCTGGGCACTGGGACCTGTCCTGTGCACAGCACCCCCGGCCTCCGCCCCCCGGATGCCAGGAGCATCTCTCCCAGTAGCCGTGACAACCAAACGTGTCTTTGGACATGGCCCCAACCCCCCTGGGGACCAAAGCGGCCCTGACTGAGAACCACTGCTCCCCACCTGCTTTAGCGGGTTAGGATTCTAGAGAGTCAAGCAGGTCCCCAAATGTGTGTGGTGACCAAGCCCTGGCCCTGAGCCACTTAGGGGATGGCGGGGGGCGGGGGGCCGGGGGGGGCACCATGCTCTGGGGATCCCCAGAGGCAGGGTCAGGAAAGGTCATCTTTAGCCCCACAGCCTCTGGGGAGGGCGGGTCCCGCCAGGGCCGGTTGGCGAGGGGGCTGACCTTGTCCAGGGCTGGGTAGTACACAGGGTAGGGGGACACCTCAGGGAGGCAGATGACTAGGGCAGCAGCACTCTCCGTGTTGGGGTTACTCCGCACTGTTCCCGCGGGGTTCAGCAGCTCCCCTTTCTCATCTGGACACAGGGATGGATGGGAGTTGCACGAGGAACGCCACCGGCCGGGAGCCCACGCCCCCGGGCCCCTCCCTCCCGCCGGGGCAGACCTGGTGCGGAAGGCCACATGTACAGGCAGCATTCACCGGTCTTGAGCTGGTCCTTGTAGTCAAACAGCATGAGGTTGGCCCAGGCGATGGGGCAGTCCTGGGAAAGACCACGGGCAGGTCAGGGCCATTTGTTCATCTGCAGGATGGGTGTAGCCTCCAGGCCACCTTCCCCGCCCTCACCCAGACTCTCCCTGAGGAAGCCAGCAAGGTCAGCCGCCTCCTGGCTCCCTTCCACTTCCAGTCGCATCCCTGCTCCTGGCTTCTTGAGAAACCCCCAAACGAACCACACCGGCCCCAGAAGGCTGGCCCAGCTCAGCTATGGGTAAGTCAGCGTGGCTCAGTGGCCAGTCACATCCCGGGCCCTGGTGACTCAGTGCTCAACCACCGTGCCTCCCCTGCTGCCTGCTGACTCAGGCCACTCTTGCTCCCGGTGAGGACAGTGCGTCCGTCCTCCTACCCCAGGGAGCCGCCTCCAGGTTCCCACCAGGACTGAAGGCTTAGGCCCAGATATTCCGAGTCACCATGCTCATGAGCCCTGGAACCCAGAGCCCTCACGTAGCAGGGGTGGCGTCCAGTGCGGGAGGGGCGGGGAGGTTGGGTCCGCCAGCCCTCCCGGGACTCCCCCCCCCCATCCCCAAGGTGCGTTCCTGCTCTGAGTGGATAAGGGGGAGTGACCCACAGTGGGCTGGCTCCCAGAGGCCTGGCCCCAGCCTCCCAGCCAGCCCCACCCACCGCCTTCTTGGACTTCTTCTTGGTGGACCGAGCCTTCTTGGCCTTCTCGATCACGGCGTAAAGTGCAAAGCAGAGACGAGCCATGCGAGGCAGGTCGCAGACGTTGATGTCAAACTCTAGCCGCTGCTTCCACACGGGCTCTGAGCACACGCTCACCTCCGAGCTGGACACCGTCTTGCACAGCGTCTCGTTGCCATGGAAGAGCCCGGCCTGCACCACCAGCTGGGGAAGGTGCAGGCGCAGGTGACAGGTGGCAGAGACCCAGCCTCTCCCCGCTCCCAGGTTCTCCCCCCACCACCTAAGGTTCAGAGCTCCCGATATGTCCACATCTCACATGGGTCTGAATCCCACTTTCCATGTGGAAGAAAGTGGCACAGAAGAGGGGCGGCCGAATGCCTGAGAGGTTCAAGGGGCCACAGGGTGAAGGGATGGGCTCCCCATGCCTCTGTGGGACCCCAAGTCATGGCACTTCGCTGCTCTGGGCCTCAGTTTCCCCACTGGGGCTTGGGAACTCCAGGGGCCCTTCTAGTTCTAATGCCCAAGCCTACCTCCACGGCTCAGAATTGTGCGAGCCCCAGGAGGAGGGGAATGTTTAATGCCACCTGAACACGCCGACCCTGGCTCCTCCAGCTCTACCCTGACAGCCCTCCGGCCCAGCCAGAAAGCTGCTTCCCTCCAATGCTCCAGGGTTCCATCCGGGAACCCCAGACCTGCCCTGTTTGCGAAATTACCCCAACAAAAAGTGTTCCACAAAGAGACTCGACCTCTGTGGACCCAGCTGTAATGTCCAGCAAATGGGACAGTAAAACAGACACCTGGCAGGCTATCCTATCCTGAGGACTGAGGGAGATGGGGTGTGTCAACGGCCCAGAAGTGGGCGTGGCCCCCAGGGGTCCCCGCCCGTGCTCCACACACCTCCCAAGTGTCCCCAGGGAGTCTCAAGGCCCCAGGGCCCAGCTGGAGCCGCTCCTCTTCGGCACCTGTCACCTCCCAGACTCTGTGCTTCCCACATCCCTGGGCCGGGCCTGGGCCCACCACTTCTACCAGAGTCAAATACCCAGAACTCACTGGGCCTGGTTTCTACGAATTAGCCTCTCTGGCCGGCCGGCCTGCTCCCCTCCCCTCTTCCTGTTTTGAAGCGGCTCACAACCACCCCAGGCAGGGATGCTGGGTAATGTGGTCAGGTGGCTTTCATGTGACCCCCCCCCCTTCTTCCTCTACCACCCCTCTAGACCACAGCCACCTTGTTTGTGCAGAAAACACCCCCCCTCCCCCCAGAAGACCCCTACCTTCATCCGCTCATCCGCATTCACTTTGCTACCCTGGATCAGCTCCACGCAGAAAGGCTGCTCCAGCGACCACAGGGACAAGGAAGAAGGCTGGGGCGGGGTGGAGGGTGGGGGGGAGAAGCAGGGCTGTCAAAGCAGAGGAATCCAGGGGAGGCTCTGGTGGCTAGCGCCCCTGACCCCTGGCGAGGCCCGTGGCCACTCGGAGGTGGGCTGAGAGTGTCGCCGGTTTGTGGCAAGGCTCAAGTACCCACTTGCCTTTACCAGAAAACCTGCCGTGCAGGTGCGCCGGGACCCCTGAGCCCTGCCCCAGGAAAGCTCGGGCGGCCCCCTGCCCCCACCCAGCACACTGGTGTAGTTTTGGCCGGCCAAGCTCAAGGCCCAGCTGTCGCCACTGACCAACCAAGGAGCCTGAGATGAGGCGTCCTGGGCCGGCCGCCAGCCCGCGGTGTGGCCACGAGGCTCCGGGGCCGGACAACAGGTGGGAGGAAGGGATGGAGGGGAGGGGAAGCGGAAGGCACCGGCTCACCTTCTTCATGGGAATGGGGGGCGGTTTGGTGCGTGGTTTTTGGACTTGGGGGGCAGGGTTGCTCTGCTCATCCCGCATGGCGAGGATGGAAGAAGAGTGCACCATGGTCAGGTGGGGGGTCAGCCCGCTGTGCAAGCAGCTGCAGATGTACTGAGACGGGGGCACAGAGTGAGCGGCCGACGGGGCGGCCCCAAGCATTCCCCGACCCGGGGGGCTCCCCGATGCTGACCACCGCCTACCCCAGGCCTTCCAGGCCCCTCCTGAGGACTCTCCTGCCCCCACCCGCTTCCTGAAGACAGAGCCCTCCTTGTGCTCATGAGGCGGGCAAACCCAGCAAGGGGACGCTCTCACCAGGACCCCCAGAGGCCTGGCTCCTCATGTTCAAGGGGGGCCCAGGGCCCTTCCCAGCCATCGCCCTCACCTGGAACTGGCAGAGGGGGTAGCTGCCGTAGAGGTACTCGTGCTTCCCGTTCACCTGCAGGGTGTAGTCCTCAGGCCGCTCCAGCAGCGGCTGCCGGAACACCGTGGCCTTCTTCCGGAGGGCACAGGCCATCAGTGCCAGGGGCACATCCTTGCTGGACACCTGGAAGGTGAAGCTCTCCTGGGGGGGGAGGGGAGGGAGGGTCAGCCCTCCACCCTTGGGGGGGGGGCAGAGGGGGTGGCGCATGGACTCTGGGACACAGAGGGTGTGGTTGCCTATTTGTACTAGGTGCCCCCTCCCACCAGCGCGAGCTCCGAGGGCAGAGTCTGATGCAGGCACGTGGCTGACACCCAAGAAATACTTATTGAACGAATGAGTGGACCAGTGACCAAGGCCATTTGGTCATTCTGCCTCTCATCCGACTTGCCGGATGGGACATTTGGCCGAGATCCTCGCATGCATGGATGCCCACAAGTACCACCGGGCGCCACTGGGAGGAGAGTGGATTTGGGGCGGTGGGCGGAGGACTGGGAAGTGTCACGGGGAAGCACCCCCCACTTGGACACAGCAGCCTGGACGCAGCAAACGGGCCCCGGCGTCCCCGGCAGGAACCGCGGGCTCACCTCGCTGCCCTCAAACTTGACGTTGACGAGGAGGGCCCGGTTGGGGACCCGCAGGGTGCCGGCCCCCCAGCTCCGGGCCGAGGGCTCCAGCTGCAGGGGGAAGCTGTACTGCAGCCAGGCCTCCCAGCCCAGCTGCTGCCGGCGGGCGGCCGCCTCCTCGCAGAACTGGCGCATCTTGGTGCGGAAGTCATTCACCTCGGGGTCCCGCAAGGAGTCGAACTCGTGGAGGCCTGAGAGGTGGGGAGGCTGGGTCAGCCAGGGGACGGAGAGGGGCGGGGCCGAGAGGGCCCACCGCACACGGGGGCGGGGCAGGGAAGGGCCCACCACTCACGGGGGCAGGGCAGGGGCAGGGCCGGGAGAGCCCGTCGCGGGGCGGGGCAGGGGCGGGGCCAGGAGGGCCCGTCGCACACGGCGGGGCGGGACAGGGCGGGAAGGGAGCAGTGCACGTGGGGGGCGGGAGGGGAGGCGGGGCAGGGACACGGTGGGGCGGGGCGGGGCCAGGAGGACCCATCGCACACGGGGGGCGGGGCGGGGCCAGGAGGGCCCAACGCAAACGGGGGGCGGGGCCGGGCGGGGAGGGGAGGGCCCACCCGCACGCGGGGCACCTTTGCCGATGAGGAGGCTGATCTGTGAGTTGACAAGCTTCTTCACCCTGTCCCCCTCTCGGGCCACCAGGCGCAGCACCGGCAGGAAAGGCTGGATGTCACACAGTCGCCGCTGCTCGTCCTCCAGCTCCTGCTGCTCCGCGGTCTGGTTGACGCAGGTGAACACGTAGGCCTCAGGGTCGCTGAGCATGTGGAAGAGTGGCTCATACTGGGCGCGGTGCCACAACACCTGAGGGGACAGTGGCCGGTCAGCCCCTCCGACCAAAGTGAGCGGGGCCACGGGGAGCCGGGAGGTGGCTGGAGGCTGACCTCAGTCTGGGTGTCCCTCCCCTGCACGACCCTGCCCTCCCCAGACCCCTAGAGCACCGCATGGGTCACCATCCCTGCCCTTCTGTGGAAGGTGCCTGGTATTCGCTAAAGTCCTGTCCACAGTCCCCCCTGTATGTTACCCTTGAGAGACGGCCAGCCAGACATGACCTCCAGCTAATAGTCCTGGGGTTCATCACCCTGATTTCTAAATGTTGGCAACTAATTCAGAAAAGGCAAACAACTGAGAGAGCCATAAAACCCTCCATGGGCTGTGTTCAGCTAAGGCGGTCAGTGTGTGGCCTCAGGGCAAGGTGTCCCCAGGGTCCCCTGAGAGAGCCATCTAATAGTCAAGCTTTACTGCAAAACTGTTCACCACTGAGTCACAGAGAAGATGGGAAAGGAGCCCTAATTTTCTTCCACGGGGGACGGATAATTATGGTCCATCAGCACAAAGGGATTGGTACAGGGACATGACCCAGAATCTAGGGACACAAGACACACGGTGAGTGGGAAAAACAAAAAACAAAAAACAAAAAACCCCAAGGTATAGAGCAGCAGATCTAATTCAAGCCCATGTCCATAAAAACAACTCTAATAGGGGCACCTGGGTGGCTCAGTCAGTTAAGCGTCGGCTCCAGATTTCCGCTCAGGTCTTGATCTCACGGTAGTAATTTAGAGTCCCAAGTTGGGCTCTGTGCTGGGTATGGAGCCTACTTAAGATTCTCTCTCTCTCCCTCTGTCCCTCTCCTGAGCTTGTGCTCTCTCTCTCTCTCTCTCCCTCTCTTAAAAAAAAAACAAAAACCACAACTCTAATAAACAGAGTGATTAGTATAGACCAGATTCGACAAAAGTGACTGGTTTGCAGGCAAAACCTGGTCTGCTCCCCAGTTATTAGAAGACAGCCACGCCCACTCATTTACATATTGCCTGGGGCTGCTCTGGGCCTCCGTTGGCAGAGTTGAGTGCTTGCGACAAATATCAGATGGCCAGCAAAGCCTAGAATATTTACTCTCTGGCGTCTGGTATAAATCAAAGTATGAAGGAACTGAAGTTAAATCGGGGTGTGTGCAGCGCCCCACGTGTTTTGCATTTCTGCAGTGTGGGAATTGCAGTAGCTCGCATGCCTGGTTCAGAAAGATAAGATTACCCTTCAAGTGAAATTTACATAAAGTTAACTCACATGAAAAAGATGTTATAATGTTAACTCAGAAAAAAAGAGAGATCTCAAAGTCCGTAATCAGAATTATCACAAAAAGCAACACTCCACAGAAAAGAAAACAGGAAGCAGCCAAACTGTTAACTGTGGTTGTCTCACAAGGGCTGGATCACAGGTGACTTTTTTCCTTCTTCTGTTTTTTTCCCGTTTTCCTAAATCAATGTGTCCATATTACTTTTGAAATGGAAAACAATTTTTTTTTTTTTTTTAATTTTTAAAGGAACCTCCCAGGAAGGGGAGATTGAGAAACAAAAACCAAACAAAAATTCCAAGATGGTCCCTTGCTTCTCTCCCTTTTTTGTGTGTGTTCAACTCCCAAGTATAGCTTTTAAAATTCTGAGCTGAGGTCTTGCTCTCTGGCGTGACCCATTAAATCCCACACTTGGTAAGTGGGATAAGCCCTTTGAAAGATCACAAGACAACATCTACCAAATACTTTCCAGATGTCTAACCCTTTGACTCAGTCATCCACCCGGACAATTATTCAACAAAAACTAAAAACTATTTCCAAAGATGATGTTTACTGAGATGACAGCTCTAAAGAGAGAAGACAGATAAGACTCTTTTAAGTGGCCTTGGATGGGGTGTGGTTCCGAAAAATAATGGCACAGTCATGGACAGAAGGAAAGGCCACCATGGGAACCACACCCTGAAGCTCTCACTGGAATCTGGTGAGTGTAATCGTGCACTGATAAAGGGGGAAGCTGAACTCAAAATGCTAGCTGGGCACTAACTGTAAGCGTTTATTATTATTTTTTAATGTTTATTCATTTTATGAGAGAGACAGACAGAGTGGGAGCGGGGGAGGGGCAGAGAGAGAGGGAGACACAGAATCCGAAGCAGGCTCCAGGCTCCGAGCTGTCAGCACAGAGCCTGATGCGGGGCTCGAACTCACAGACCATGAGATCATGACCTGAGCCGAAGTCAGATGCTCAACCAACCGAGCCACCCAAGGCGCCCAGGATCGTACCTTCTTGATGGTGCTGAGGTTGGCATTCCGGGACACAGGGAAGTTCAGATAGACCCCCGTGGGCAGCAGGAAGTCAACTGCCACACTCTGATTCTCCTCCTTGGTCCAAAATTCCATGGGGCAGTCAACCCCAGGGGGCATCCTGTTTTTTCACTCCAAAGACACCGGCTGTCCTGAAAAGGAAGAGAAGGCAAAATGAGGCACCCTAAGGGTGCTGGATGAATCCTTTGAAGGGATCCTTTGGAAAACAGATTGTCAGGACCTTTGGCAGTGGGATGTTCAGGAAGGAGTCCCTCCCGTGGGCGCCCAAAGCTCGCCTCCCTCTGGACTTCGTCCTGCCTGGGGTGGCTTGTGGCTCCTACTGTCCCCAGACCCCATCTCATCCGTCATCACAGGTGGGCACTCACTCTGTCTGCATCCCTCACCGCAGTGGCCCAAACTCAAGACACCAACAGACCCGTTCCAAATCATTTTTTCTCAGGAACACATGCACAAGTGGGAGACCCGGCCACAGCCACCAGCTGGCAGAAACGGGGGATGGCAGGGTCCCTGGTCAGACAACCCAGGACTCAAGAAGGACCAGGGGCTGCAGTTCTTTGAGACTTCCTAACCAGAAACCAAGTGGTTTAAAAATGGCTTTGGCCATCAAACAATTTGTTGAAATATCTCAGTCATACCAAACGCCCCCAGTCATACCCACTCTTCAGTAACAAAATGCTGTAGACACAGTTAAAGATCTTGTATCTCCCCTGCTCCAGGTTGTCACTACCCGCATTCTGGTTGGCTATAATTTCCGTGCATGTTTTTATACTCTTATTACATTAGTATGTATCCATGAAAAATTGCTAATATCTGTGCGTGCTTTCGAACTTTCTATGAATGGCGGGTCTTCTGCAATCTCTCTGCCAGTCAGCATTCTGTTAGTTAGGTTTATCCACACTGATACATGTAGCTCAAGTTCATTCACCGGAACCCCTGTGGTATTCACTGTGTATATAAACCACAATTTATTTACCCCTTCTCCTGTTGATGAACCTCAGGGTTTGTTTCTAGTCTTTTTGGTTATTACAAACAATGCTACAATGCATATCGTTATACACCTCACTTTGTGTATATGTAGAGTCTGGGTGAGTGCTGTCCAAGAGAAATACAATGGGAACCACACGGGCAATGTCAAAGTTGCCAGCAGCCACATTTAAAAAAAGCAAAAAGAGGGGCGCCTGGGTGGCTCAGTCGGTGAAGCGTCCGACTTCGGCTCGGGTCATGATCTCGCGGTTCGTGGGTTCGAGCCCCGCGTCGGGCTCCGCGCAGACAGCTCGGAGCCTGGAGCCTGCTTCCAGATTCTGTGTCTCCCTCTCAATCTCTCTCTGCCCCTCCCCTGCTCATGCTCTGTCTCTCTGTGTCAAAAATAAATACATATTTAAAAAATTAAAGGGGTGCTTGGGTGGCTCAGTTGGTTAAGCGTCCGACTTCAGCTCAGGTCATGATCTTGCAGTTTGTGAGTTCAAGCCCCGTGTCAGGCTCTGTGCTGATGGCTCAGAGCCTGGAGCCTGCTTTGGATTCCGTGTCTCTCTCTGCCTGTCTCCTGCTTGCTCGCTCACTCTCTCTCTCTCAAAAATAAATAAATATTTTTTTAAAATTAAAAAAAATTTTTAAGTAAAAAGATAAAGTTAAGCTTAGTGATATGTTTTATGTAACCCAATATATCCAAAGTATAGTCACTTCAAAACGTCATCACAAAAAAAAGAATTACTAATGAGATATTTTACACTTTTTTTTTTTTTTTTTGGTATTAAGTCTTTGAAATCTGGTATATTTTACACTTACAGCACATTGCAATTTGGGCACTAGATTTCCATCAGAAATACCTCATCTATATGTAGATTTCATGCCATTTACAGCTAAAAAAGTAGGTTCAGAGACTCAAGTTGTTGCAGATATACTTAAAAGTTTTCCAAGAAATGAGTGGAGTATCCATTTCTTAGATCTGAATGAATTAAAATTAAACGAATTGTTTAGAAATTCCGTTCCTCCATCACCCTTCACATTTTTTTAATGCTTATTTATTTTTGAGAGAGAGAGAGAGAGAGAGAGAGAGAGAGAGAGAGAGAGAGAAAGCACAAGCGGGGAAGGGGCAGACAGAGAGGGAGACACAGGATCCGAAGCAGGCTCCAGGCTCCGAGCTGTCAGTGCAGAGCCCAATGCGGGGCTCGAACTCACAAACTGCGAGATCATGACCTGAGCCGAAGTCGGATGCTTAACGGACTGAGCCACCCAGGTGCCCCATCACTCTTCACATTTCAAGTGCTCCAGGGCTACATGCAGCTGGGGGCTGCCTCGCTGGACAGCACAGGTCCAGGGTATGTGTGCATATATATATATATATATATATATATATATATATATATATATACACACACACCTCAGAGTGGAACTGTCACATCATGACAATAACCTAGAGAGCCAAACACCTTGAACTTTACTAACGTAGGGCCCGTTGGCAATGGCACCACCACCACGGTCTGCTGCTTACTTCCATTCCTTCATCAGCCCTTGGGGTCATCACATTTACTCATTTCCGCCAACCTGATGGTCACAGAATGCTCTTTGGTTGTTTTAATTTGCATTTCCCTGTATCCTCTGCAAATAGCCTGCTTTTAACTTTTGCCTGTTTTTTTCTGTGGGGTTGTCTTTTTCTTATTGGTTGACAGGGTTTCTTTTATATACTCTGGATTCAGTTCCTTTGTTGATTAAAGGAGTTGGAAATGTCTTCTTTTGGTCCAGGTCATCTTTTCACTCCGTTTTTAGTGTCTTTTTGGTGAGCAAAAGTTTGCAGTGTTGACGTGGTCAAATATTTTCCTTTGTGTTTTATGATTTTTATTCTTTTTTTTTTTTACTTTTTTTTTTACTTTTTTTTTTAACGTTTATTTATTTTTGAGACAGAGAGAGACAGAGCATGAACGGGGGAGGGTCAGAGAGAGGGAGACACAGAATCTGAAACAGGCTCCAGGCTCTGAGCCATCTGCACAGAGCCCGACACGGGGCTCGAACTCATGGTCCGCGAGATCATGACCTGAGCCGAAGTCGGCCGCTCAACCGACTGAGCCACCCAGGCGCCCCTATGATTTTTATTCTTTAGAAAAATATTTCCCTACCCGAAGGTCACATCCTCCTAGATTTCGATGACTTTTAAAAATAATTGAAAAATGGGGTTCCTGGGTGGCTCAGTCAGTTAAGCGTCCGACTTCGGCTCGGGTCATGATCTCGCGGTTTGTGGGTTCGAGCCCCACATCGGGCTCCACGCAGACAGCTCGGAGCCTGGAGCCTGCTTCGGATTCTGTGTCTCCCTCTCTCTCTGCCCCTCCCCCGTTCGTGCTCTGTCGCTCTCGCTCAAAATTAAATAAACATTCAAAAAAATAATTGAAAGGAATTTAGTTTAAGAAAGAGATTCTTTTGGGCTCTGCCATTTGGGCCCAGGACTCCCCCTCCCAGAACAGCTGGTGCTGAATCTGCTCAGAGCTGCAGCACGTGGGCACATCACCCTGTAACCACTGCTGGGATCCACTTCCTCTGATTGTAAAACCACATCCTACTTGGGTTCCTCTTTCTGAGAATGACCAGGCCAAAGGCTTTCTTTTTGATTCAAAATGTGGGGGACAGTCAAAAATCCTGGAGAATCCACTTAACAATGC
This sequence comes from Herpailurus yagouaroundi, assembly GCF_014898765.1. Lineage (NCBI taxonomy): Eukaryota > Metazoa > Chordata > Mammalia > Carnivora > Felidae > Herpailurus > Herpailurus yagouaroundi. Next base: position 6,864,576 of record NW_024412388.1, on the reverse strand, counting down.
TAACTGTCCTGTGGCCACGCTCAGGAAGCCAGGGGAACCCGTGGCCACTCGATCCTGAGGTCAAGATGAGCACATGTGGCCTGAGCTCCTTGGGACTCCAGCCAAAGGGAGGGTGCTCGGAGACCAAGGCGCCCCTGCTCCTCTGCCCCTTAGCGCTATGGAAATGAAGGCTTCGACTACCCGCACCCGTGCGGGATGCGAGGGAAAACTCGCCCTTAAAAAGCTCATCCCTGAGAAAGGAAGAACAGGAGGGTGCGGGCGGGGCATAATCAAATGCCAGAGGTGGGACGGGAGGCAGCAGGAATCCTCCCTCTCTTTGTGGGCCCAGGACCCACATGCAGCTGCTAACAAGCCCGAACTCTCTATGAAGCTGACTCCTCTCTCTGCAAACGGACGCGACAAAGATACCGACTAATCCAGGGGCTTTCGCGCTGCTCCAAGAACGCAAGTTGGTACAACCACTTTGGCGAAGTCTCTTCTCTTGGCAGTGTCTACTAAGGCTGAGCACCCGTGTGCCTTGTGGGCCAGCAATTAATTGCACCGTAGGTGTTCGCTCGCCAGAAACACGAGTACACGCGCACCAAGAGACACGAACGAGAGTGTCTACAGCATTGCTCTTTGTAATGGCCCCAAACTGGAACGTTCCCAAGTGCGTATCAGCAGTATAATGGAAAAATCAATTACGGTATCTTCTCCCAACGGCATGTTCCAGAGCAATGAGAATGCACGGTCTACAAATACAACAGTATAAGTGAATCTCATAAACGTAAAGCTGAACAAAAGAAGTCAGGCACAAAAGAATATGTGCTCATGGTTCCAACTCCACGGAGAACAAACACAGGCAGAACTAATCTACGTTGGCAGAAGAAGAGACAGGAGTTACCCCCAGAAGGAGGGCAGATGCCCCAGGAGAAAGGGGTACGAGGGGCTTCTGGGTACTGGCAGTTTTCAGTTTCTTCACCTGGGAGCTGGGGACTTTCACAAACCCCACACACCCTCAGTCCCAGTGGTTCAGATGGCTTGACTTCATTCCTGGCCGCTCCCGTGGCCTGAGACCCACCTGGCCACAGGGGTTGGACTGGAACCAGGAAGGGGGCTCAGGCCCAGCCAATCACTGTCTACAGTGATTCCAGGATGAGCATGTGAATGTCAAGTCAGCCCAGTGGGTTTTGACGTTGGACTTCTTTGGGTATTTCCACCTGGGGTAGCAGGAAAGAATATCCATCTAGGGCTGCTGGTGACCACCTCTCGCTGCCCTTGGTGGGGGCGGTCTGAGAAAAGACGACCGTGGAGGAGAGCAGAGCTCGGCGTGAAGAGAGAGTACAAGCAGGTCCTGAAGGCGCCCTTGGGTTCCTGGATGGAGACATGCCTGACGCCAGACTCCATCCCTGGACTTTTCAGTTCTCTCAGCCAAAAACTCCCCCTGTCCCCTACCTGCTTTTTTTGGTTTTGTTTTTGTTTTTAACTTAGAGCAGTTTGAGTTTTTTGTTTTTGTGTTTCTTTCTCTTTTTTTTTTTTGTCACTTGCAGCTGCGTGTTCCATTTTAGGAAGTGTCTGGTGTTTAGCAAGTTCTTTCCTTGGAAACTGGCCTGCCTCTAAGAGCCAACCCTGATCTTTGTAGTGCCATCTAGAGGCACACGGGGTTGTCATCTGATGGCTATTGCTGCTGGATGGTGGCCTCAGGACCTCTGACTGTTCTCCCTATGACACAGTTTTTAGACTCTTGCCAAACTTTGGTACTCTGAGAAAACAAGATGCTGCGGGTGGGGCCTGACGGGCCAACTGCCGAAGAATTTTCTGGGTACCAGACTCCCATTGTTTAGTCTAAGAGCCTCTCAGCCCTTCCCCCCAAGGAAGTCCTTCAGCGGTCGTATCGCTGAGCTCATTGGCTGCCAGTGATACTTCCCACAGTAAGTTCTAGATACTTCCCACAGTAAGCCGGGTTCTCCCGGCTAATTTCCTGGATCTGAATGCAGGAGTTCTCAATTATCGTTGGTCACTTCATCTCATGGAAATAATTGGCACTCGTGGATTACTGGATTTGCTATTTTGTACATATGGCTCAGTCTGAGATGTTATGAGTCTCAAGGAGTATTTATTAAGTTCCAGGAGTCGTGCGAGGTGCTGGAAGATGGTGGTGGAGAAGCTTACACTCCAGCTGGGGAGACATTAATACCCAAGCACATCGTAGGTAGGAAGAATGACCACACGCTATACCAACGCAGTGAAGGCAGTGCTCCAAATGGCGACGTGATGGAGAACTCTGTAGGGAAGCCAGGAAAAGCCCCTCCGAGGAGAGGACCCCAGAGCAGAGAACCAGACTGTGTCCAGGGAGGATGGGAGGCAGGCCACTGCCGCTGGAGCACATGAGTGGGGCAGGGAGGGGAGGCCACGGGACAAGACAGGTTGAAGAGGTCAGGAGGGACCAAGTCCTGTGGAGCCTTTACAGGGGAGATGCCTGGGTGTCACGCAAAGAGTGATGGGCGGTCTCAGCAAAGGAGCCAGGGGATCCAACTCGCATCCAAAATGATGCCGCAGCCCCAGGGTGAAAGAACTGGAAAGAAGCAAGTGTGCGCATGGGGAGGTAGGGAGGTTCGTGCCCCCGGTGATGAGAAAGGCAGGGCATCAAGATCTATTTTTTCAACTATTGTTGAAAGTTAACTTATTTGGAGAGAGAGAGAGAGAGAGAGAGAGAGAGAGAAATGAGCAGGGGAGGGGCAGAGAGAGAAGGAGAGAGAGAATCCCAAGCAGGCTCCACACTGTCGGCACAGACCCCAGTGGGGGCTCGAACCCACGAACCATGAGATCATGACCCGAGCTGAAATCAAGAGGCAGACGCTCAACTGACTGAGCCCGCCGGGTGCCCCTCAAGATCTATGTAGGAGCTCGGGCCGATGAGATGGGGTCGCGGGGGAAGGAGCAAGGATGATAGCCAGGTGCGGGCTTGGGACCCTGGAGGGGTGGTGGAAATACACTGGACGGGCAAGCGTGGGGGAGAAACAGATTTGGGGGCAATGAAACGGCGAGATGTCCATTTCAGACATATGGACTCTTGGCGGTGAAAACCCCCAAGGAGATAGCCAAGGAGCACGCCCCGGTGTGGAGCTTAGGGGAGAGGTCTTTGGGGCTCTCAAGGCATAATTTGGGGTCAGCGGGCTACACACCGAGGCGTATGAGACGGCCGGGAGACAGCGGGTAGGCGAGGGCCGGGCCCGCCTTCAAGGCACTAGAGTGGCTTCCACCAAAGATGAGCCGTGAGTAATCAGTCAGCCAGACTCTTGTGGCCGACTTCTCGGTGCACATCTGACGCGCTAATAAAAGATCAAAGAAAAACGTCCAACAGGGCGCTCAGTCCCTTTCACCTTCCCGCTTCCGGCCAGCACAGTGCCCAGAACGCTGTGGAAGGCGGAGGGTCTCAGCCACGGCAGCGCACCAGCCCCCCCACCGGCAGTTCTGAGACGTGCCCAGCTAGACGCACCCTCCGCGGCCCAAGGTTGAAGCCGTCTCTCCCGCTGCAAAGGTCTGAGGGGTCTGACCTTCTGCGTCCTGAGCGGACACCAAGGGAGTTTCCCCCAAGGTTGCATAAAAGCGCCACCGTCCTTCCCAGCCCGCAGCAGGGCGTGCTACGAGGGCCCCCACTTATTTCCAAGAGAGGAGGGCGAGCAGGGGAGGCAGTGTGCCAGGGTCATGGTGCTTCCTCCAGACTGGGAACGGGGTGGTGGCCCACCTCCTAGCCCCCCATCCTGGGCCGGCAGACCTGCTGGCCGGTGGCTCGTGCTGAGCCCCGGACTCCCGCTCCTTTCCTTTGGAGTTGCACGTTTGAAATTGCATGTTAGTTACGGCTGTGAGCCGCCCTGTGCCTCCCGGGTGTGGCAGGGCTCCGCGTCTTTCCGTCTTTCCGGCAGTCGTGGCAAATGTGCCCGCCGCTCAGAGCAGGTGGCGCTGCCCAGCCCTGGTCAACGTAAAGCCAGGCTTTTTGGTGCCCGTGTCACATGCCCCCGGGAGCTGCTTCCCCAGGGAACACATGAGTCACTCTCAGCAGGCTCTGGGCAGGGGACCAGCCGCAGGGAGAAGGGAAGTTGTATCCTGCTTTATCCGAGAAATAATCGCCCTCCTCCCTGAGGCCGCCTGGGCCAAGACCCGCCGCCGAGTACCTTCCTTTCCTTCGCATGCTGCGCTAGAGTGAGTGTCTACGGGTCCCCCGGGGTCATTGGTAGGATTCTGTCCGGAGAGAGAGGTGCTCCTTTCTTTTAACTCTGGGACAAAACATTTAACTCTAGGAAGGTTACAAGCCAAAGAGCTCAAGAGGCGTCTCAGAAACGTCTAGAAGGTGGTTACACACATTGTCCGATGCCTACCATCAACCCCGGCTGGGAGGTAAGGAGACCAGCAGTCACCCTGACAAGGGACAGGGAGCCACAGGGGCTGGCCTTCTGCATCAAGCTGAACAGAGCAGAGTCTGGTTGTGCCTCCTGACCCGGGCTTATTTTCAGGTACTTTTCAGCCTCTAAATAGTCCTTCTAATAAGTGTTCTGGTTCCCACACTCTCTCCTGTGGAGAAGGGAATGGCTGTTTCTCCTGCTGCCTAACTTATGTGGAGAGAGGACACTTCAGAGGCAAACTCCAAAGGGGCTTTACCCAGAGGCCCTGCTTCCCAGTGGAGCTCCTGGGTGTTTGTCTTAAAAGAGCTTTCTAGAATCCACCCGCTGCTCTGGCAGCCAGGGAAAGCCCAGAGATGATTCAATAACCACATCTTCCTGGGGACCCTCGGGAAGAAGAACGTGGGGGGACCTTTTCGGCCCAGGGGCGTGCAGGCTGCGGGTCCTGTTCATTCATTCATTCAGCAAATATGTCTTTGAGCATCAGGGACTGTGCCCATCAGGGAATGAACGGGACCGGCACCGTCCCTGATCTTACAGAGTTTTTAGTTTAACAGGAGAAAACAAAAATGAATGAGGAAATAAAAAGAAAAATGAATAACAAGATGATTTCAGAGAAGAGGTGGAAGGTAATAAAAGGGGCTTGTGGGGGGGGGTCTCCTCTGGATGGCGGGTCAGGGAAGGGTGCTCGAATGAGATCATGTCAGAATTGAGGCCCACAGGATGAGAGAGATCAGGCAGAGATCCAGGACGTAGGGTTGAGGCAGCTGGAACAGGAAGTGCAAAGGCCCTGAGGCAGGAGGCCAGGCAACTGGAGGCCAGGACCAGGAGGGGAGATGACTGGAGAGGCAGGGAGGCCTGCAGCGCCTTGTGGCCACCGTGAGGAGCCAGGTTTTCTTGTCGCCGCAGTGGGAAGCCACCAGCGGGTTTCAGGCAGGAGACTGATACGGCCTGACGTGATGCTTTACAAAAATTGCTTTGGCTGCTGTGAGGAAAATGGAGGGGAGGGAGCCAAGAATGGAGGTGCGAAAGCAATTAGGCCAGGGCCCCAGGCAAGAGCTGGCGGGGCTAGACTCGCGAGGGAAAGCCTGGGCCCTACCTGCCACAAAACACCCCGATCCTCTGCCCTTAACAACCGAGGAACAGGCATCCCAGAAACCCAGCCTTGAAATTTCCTGTCCTTAAGAATCTTCTTGAGAAAGAACGGAAGCTATAGACCAGAAGGAAAGCTGAGCGGCCCGGCGTCCCCCAACAGGTGCAGTTTTAGGACAGATGTGCAGATCTCCCAACATACAGAATCTTTCGGGAAAACCACTTCAATGCGTCTCCCTGGGAGGCCCCAGACCAGCAGGCATCCTCCACCCCCAGAGGCCACCACGGTCTTGAGGGCAGAAGGGGTCTCCACACCCCAGGAAAGGGACGTCAGCCACGGCAAACGGGAGGCCTTTGCCACGCGGGCGGTGCCTCTGCTGTCCTCTGCCCTCTACTGCGAAGCCACTGTCCAGTGGTGGTCAGTTGGAGGAGGAACATGTATCCAAAGAAGGGATGGGAGGGAAGTCTCCAGAAGCCGGAGGCCAGCCAAGTCAGACATCCCCAGAACCATGCCCAAGACTAGGAAGGAAGGGCTTGTCTGGAGGGTTGTCTGATACCGTGAGTCCCTGTCACAGAAGAAAACGGATGGGAGGGGTGAAGGCCGAGATGGATGTGATAAGTTACGTGAAATCGTGCAAAAGGCTTCCCCACGTCTGCTTGGCAGATGAGCCGAGGACAGGAACTTGCCTCCTTGTCTATCCGCTTCTGCCTCCCTCAGTTCCTTCTTTGTTTTCTTCTTCTTCTTTTTACTCTCTCCCATTTTAAATGTGTCTCCCTTGAAGCCATATGATTTAATAGAACAGTAACTCTTGGGGCACCTAAGTGGCTCAGTTGGTTGAGCATCCGACTCTTGACTTTGGCTCATGATCTCGCAGTTCGTGAGTCCAAGCCCCACGTTGGGCTGTGTGCTGACAGTGCGGAGCCTGCTTGGCATCCTCTCTCTCTCTCTGCCCCTCCCGCATATGCTCTCTTTCTACCAAAATAAATAAACTTTAAAAAATTAGAACGGTTACTTTTAATTTGGATACTTAAAACTGAAAAAAAAAAAAATCCCAAAGGAGGAAGACCAAACCGACATTGAAGAATGAGAGGCAAAGTCCTCTGGAAATTCTGTTCTATTAAAAAAAAGAGAGGGGTGATGGGAATGCAAGCTGGTGCAGCCACTCTGGAAAACAGTATGGAGGTTCCTCAAAAAACTAAAACTAGAACCACCCTATGACCCAGCAATTGCACTACGAGGCATTTATCCAAGGGATACGGGGGTGCTGTTTCGAAGGAACACATGCACCCCCATGTTTATAGCAGCACTATCAACAATAGCCAAAGGTTGGAAAGAGCCCAAATGTCCATCGATGGATGAATGGATAAAGAAGACCTGGTATATCGGGGCACTTGGGTGGCTCAGTTAAGTGTCTGACTTCAACTCAGGTCATGATCTCGCAGTCTTGAGTTTGAGCCCCGCGTCGGGCTCTGGGCTGATGGCTCAGAGCCTGGAGCCTGTTTCAGATTCTGTGTCTCCCTCTCTCTCTGACCTTCCCCCGTTCATGCTCTGTCTCTCTCAGTCTCAAAAATAAATAAATGTTAAAAAAAAATTAAAAAAAGAAGACCTGGTATATATACACAACAGAGTATTACTCGGCAATCAAAAAGAATGAAATCCTGCCATTTGCAACTACGTGGATGGAACTGGAAGGTATTATGCTAAGTGAAATGAGTCAGTCAGAGAAAGACAAATATCATATGACTTCACTCATATGAAGACTTTAGGAGACAAAAAGGATGAACATAAGAGAAGGGAAACAAAAATAATATAAAAACAGGGAGGGGGACAAAGCATAAGAAACTCATAAATATAGAGAACAAACAGAGGGTTACTGGAGGGGTTGTGGGAAGGGGGATGGGCTAAATGGGTCAGGGGCACTAAGGAATCTACTCCTGAAATCACTGTTGCACTATATGCTAACTAATTTGGATGTAAATTTTAAAAAATTAAAAAAAAAATTAAAAAAAAAGTAGAGGGGGTGCTCGGGTGGTTAAGTGTCCAACTCTTGATTTCAGCTCAGGTCGTGATCTCATGGCTCGTGAGTTCGAGCTCTGTACAGGGCTCTGCACTGACAGCTCGGAGCCTGCTTGGGATTCTCTCTCTCCGTCTCTCTCTGTCCTTCCCCAGCTCTTGCTCTCTCTCGCACACAAAATAAATAAATTAACTTAAAAAATTTACAGACAAGCAAGAGACAGACTCCTGACTTCTTCTGCTGTCATCAGAAAAATGAACCAACTATCCTACAAAAACAATTCTATTCCAACCATCTCTTATCACGTTCAGCTCACGGCCCACCCATCAAGGCCACGGGCCTGCACCCAAGTGGAACCCCCTGCCACTACACGCCAAAATCAAATGAAAGACCCATGGTCTCAAATCTGGCAATTTGGGAAATTCGGGAACCGTCCTAAGGAAGTAAGTCAAGAGCCAAACAAGGCGATATATACAAAGACATTCATTTGTGGGACTGTTTGTGAAAGTGGAAAACCAAAACTAATAGGGAAACTATCATAATTAACTTACTAGGAGAAAATAAAGTCACTAAGATGACACCTGTGTATGCTACACAGCACTGCAAATATCCCCCACGTGCACTGAAACAAAAAATGCGCATCCATTTACCATGGCAACACCTATTTGTGGACAAAACATTTCAGAAAGCATGCCGAAAATGAAAACAGCTATAATATGAGTGGGTTTGAACATCATAATAATTATTCCAGAAGCTCGTTATCTCTGAAAGGTATACAAGCATGATTTTAAAAATTAATTAAAACTAAAACGTTTGTGGGGCGCCTGGGTGGCTCGGTCGATTAAGCGTCTGACTTTGGCTCTGGTCATGATCTTGCGGTTTGTGGGTTCGAGCCCCGCTTCGCGCTCTGTGCTGACAGCTCAGAGCCTGGAGCCTGCTTCAGGTTCTGTTTCCCTCTCTCTCTCTCTCTCTTTCTGCCCTTCCCTCGCTCATGCTCTCTCTCTCTCTCTCTCTCTCTCTAAAATAAATAAACATTAAAAAAATAAAAAAACAAAACAAAAACTAAAATGTTTGCAGCAAAAAAGGAATAGCCCCCAGCCCTGAGCATCCAAACCTATCACCCCTGATTGTGGTTGCTTCTTTGAGTATTTATCTCTGTGTTTCCAATTAATAGATTTATATGCGTTTTCAACTTTTACACTTGATCTTAGCCAAAAGGCTGAGAAGCGATGGGCTTTTCAACTTCTAACTTCTTCCTTAGAAGATGAGTTTGTGCTTTCCTGCACACACGCACATGTCCTCTCCTCCATGTTCTTTTTAAAATTTTTTTTTTCAACGTTTATTTATTTTGGGGACAGAGAGAGACAGAGCATGAATGGGGGAGGGGCTGAGAGAGAGGGAGACACAGAATCAGAAACAGGCTCCAGGCTCTGAGCCATCAGCCCAGCGCCTGACGCAGGGCTCGAACTCACAGACCGCGAGTCGTGACCTGGCTGAAGTCGGACGCTTAACCGACTGTGCCACCCAGGCGCCCCTCTCCTCCATGTTCTGAACATAGCTGTGTGATAATTTTTTGTTAATCAACGTCAGTGCTTACATTATTATGACCACATAAACACTGTTCAAAACTAAACCAAAGGGTGGCTCAGTCGGTTGAACGTCTGACTCCCGTTGGCTCCGGTCACAATCCCAGGGTCATGGGATCCAGCCTCACGTCGTCGGGCTCCACGCTGAGCTTGGAGCCTGCTTAGGATTCTCTCTCTTTCTCTGTCTCTCTCCCCACCCCCCTCTGCCTCACTCCCCAGGTCTCTCTCTCTCTCTCTCTCTCTCTCTCTCTCTCTCTTAAAACGAAACAAAACTAGGGGCGCCTGGGTGGCTCAGTCAGTTAAGTGTCCAACTCTTGGTTTGGGGTCAGGTCATGAACTTGTCATTCATGGCATTGAGCCCTGAGTCAGGCTCTGTGCTGACAGTGCACAGCCTGCTTGGGATTCTCTCTCTCTCTCTCTCTCTCTCTCTCTTTGCCTCTCCCCCAGTCACACATGCACACACTCTCTCTCAAAATAAATAAACATTATAAAAACCCAAATTCGTAATTCTTCCCTAAACTTTCCAACAGAACTATAAAACTCCATAATGTGGTAAATATGTCAGATAATCCATCATCTTCATTTTTTTTCTTCTTGGAGACAGTCCCCCTACGGTCCTCAGCCATCCTGCTCCAAACTGGCCTGCCTGCTCTCTAGATGAGCTGCACGGCGGTAGCATTGGAACTTTGCTTCACCATTATTAGGGAACTCTCTTCACCAGTCTCTCCACCAGTCAAAGTTCTTGGTTGCAAGTAAAGAGGCTAACTCCCACTGATTAAGCAGGAAAGGAGCTGACAGATTACCTGACTTATTTGCTTCATTACGAGGAATTTTCATAGTTCTGTTGGAGAGTTTGAGGAACAACTGGTGACTAGTACATGGAAAACATAGTAAATAAAAACATGAGGTGCTTACCAACTCCAGGAAAACCAAAAGGTCGAGCAAAAAAAAAAAAAAGAAAGAAAGAAAACTTAGTACACTGGATTCCATGATGCATGTCTGATGGCAAAACTGCCTCTATTGCCTATTTACCGAGTACTGAATGCCAGTTTGGACCTCTGCCACTTCTGTGCCAAGAATTTGACCTCGCAGCCCATCATTGCTGCCACCAGCATAACCACGGATACAGCTCATGATTCATCCCTCGCCTCTCTCAAAATACCGCATAGGTGCAGGTTATCAGTGAAGTCTAGGTCGCAGGTGCTGGCTACAGGGAAAGCTTGGAAATGAGTCCTTTTCAGTTCCCATGGTGTGATAGGTGTTAGGTATTTTTCTCTGTACTCACAAAACTCAAAGCTGAAACACAGAGAGCCATTTGGAAGCTGAGCCAAATGAGAACAAGAGATAATCACACATTGTATCACTTGTTCCTCTTTTTTTCAGTTTACTCTATTTTCGTAGAGCATAATCTCCAGTAGTCTCCTTGCATAGGGATACAAAAGTGCGTGTGCATGCAGAGAGCTTTTTTATGGAAAATTCTCATCTTAAAAAATGCCCTTATTCCATTATTTTGCTTGAATGACAATTACATAATTCTTGCTAGGGAATTAACTTCCCTAGAAATTTGAAAGAGTTGCCCCATGGTCTTGTAGCTTCTGGTGTTGATTTTGCAAGGTCCAGTGTCATTCTGTTATCTGTGGCCTCTTTTTGTTGGCTTCTGGTAATTTCTATCTCTGGAGCTTCGAAAGTTCATGATGATGTCCAGTAGTACGTACTTTGCTTTTATTTGTATGTCTTTTATTATTCATTGTTGAATACTACTCAGAGACTCTTCATGTAGAAGCTTCTTCAGTTCTAGAATTTTTTCCTGTAGTTTGATAACTTCCTTGTCTTCATTTTTCTCCCTTCATTGTCTTGACCTCCTATGAGTTGGATATTGGGCATTCTGAATGGATTCTCCGGTTTTCTTTCATTTTCTTCCCTGTTTCCCATCTCTCAAGTCTTTTTGTTCTACTTTCTAGAACTCTATCTTTCAATCTCCAACTCTATTCTATTGAAAATTTTGCCTCTACTCTCATAGTTTTTTAACATTTTATTTGAATGTTTATTTATTTTTGAGAGAGAGAAACAGAGAGAGAGCAGGGGAGGGGCAGAGAGAGAGAGGGAGACCCAGAATCTGCAGCAGGCTCCAGGCTCCGAGCTGTCAGCACGGAGCCCGACGTGGGGCTCGAACTCACGGACTGTGAGATCATGACCCGAGCTGAAGTCAGATGCTCAACCGACTGAGCCACCCAGGCGCCCCGGAGCATTCCTATTTTTAAACAACCATGTTTAATGACTTCTGACTCCCTTTTTTCTGTTTGTTTCGGTCTCTGTCTTTCATGCTAGAGGCTTTATTCTATGTGGGATAATCCAGAGCTGCCCATTCAAATTTAAGAGAGAGGCACCAAAAGCTATTTGTGCACGGGTAAGGCCAGCCGCCTGGCAGGCGTTGCTGTGAAATGACAAAATAGCAAGCTAGCTTTCCCCCGGAGTCAGTATTTGAAGGTCCTTTTGTCTTGTGAGGTCAGTTTCTTCGGAGAGAAGTTCTTCAAGGCCCTGACTGCAGAAGAGTAGAAACTAGGCTGACATGTTCTGGGAGCCCGCCAGGAGACGGTCTCACTGTTGAGTACACAGACTTTCACCGAATTTTCCTGTTCTCAGTACAGTGCTTCCTCCTGTCCCCCCCCCCCCCCCCCCCCCCCCGCCCCCAACTGCTCTCCACACAGCCTCCTTCCACCCCAGGCTAGGCCTGAGCTGCCCTAGTTCAGCAGACCTGGGGGAAAATGAGCATCTCCTGCTGGGGCGGAGGAGGGAGCCACCTGGCCATGTGGGCCGAGGGAGGGGTCTGTTGCGGTGACACCTTCAGTCAATCTTCCTTCTTCCAGCCCACCCTGCACCCCATCATCGGGAACACTGTAGCCCCACTCTTGGGCCTTTGGTGGGTCCTTGGACCCACGGGCCTTCCTCCCCCCACAGCCCAGGACATTCAACATTCCAAGCCTTCCACCTCTTTCACTGGCCTGCTTTCTGTCTCTGAAAGTGTTTACTCACACCCGCCTCCTCAATCCTATCTCCTGCTCTGTTTCCTTAAGGATTTATTCCTTTTTTATTCCTTTAATCTCATTTTAGTGGGCTTTTGAAACAGAGCCAGGATAAACATACGCACGCAGTCAGCTACGTTTTCGTGGAAGTTCACAATAATATTTAACAATACATAAAAATCAAGTGTCCAAAGAGAGGCACATAGAAGGCTTTCTGGGGGGTTTGCGGGAGGATACTCCATCCAGGAGACAATGGTTCTCCGGGGGATGGGGAGGGCAGGGTTATAAAAGAGTTATGCTAATTTTTTTTTTTTTTTTTGCAAACTTTCAACAGATAACAGGTATTTTTCAATTAATAAAAAAGCGTGAGCGTTAACAATTATTAAAAGGCATCTTCTGAAACAAGAATCAAGCTATTGAAAACAGGGGTGTAAACAGGTGTGTAGAAGAGGATCCCCCAATGGAGGTTTACACAGTCTGTGGGTTTTGACCACGTTCCAGCGAGTTCCACAGAGGCAACCCCAAGACCTTCAGAGGGTGGCAGAAGGGGGATAGGGGGCTGAGTGGACATCCTAGGCCAGTCTCTACTTGTACCACAGGGCGCTCTGTTTTTATCTACTTTATAGGTCAAAATTCTGCTTATATTTTGATCTTTTTTTTAAGGTTTATTTATTTTTGAGAAAGAGAGAAAGCGTGCCAACGGGGGATGGGTTGAGAGACGGGGAGACACCGAGCCGTCAGCACAGAGCCTGACGCGGGGCTCGAACCCACGAACTGCGAGATCATGACCTGAGCCGAGGTCCGACGACGCTTCGCCGACTGAGCCTCCCAGCTGACCCAGTATTCTGATCTTTTTAAAGATCTCCACACTAAACAAAGAAGCCTGGAGAGTACTGATGAAGATAGAGAGAAAATGAGGTTGGCGTGGGGCCAGGGGGAATCTTCCAAGGATGACACCATATGCTGTAACCCTGTGCACCTTCCCATCAGAAACGACAGTAGCTGTGCAAGCACCAGGTAAAGAGGAGTGTGCTCTGCAGACAGGGAGTACATATGCACTCCCAGGGCTTGCAGAAGGGACTGTGACTACCGATCGGGGAGCTAACCATACCCAGCTAGCCCCAGGTCCCAAAGCAGGGGGTGTGTGTTCAGCTAATACTCAGCCAGTGTCCATCTCTGGCCTCAGTATCTTCATTTGCACGATGAAAGGATTGCATTCATATCCCAGCAAACATCCGAGAGGCTCCAAGGACTACTGTCTTACTGACAGAGTGACTGTCAACTCTCCGGAGCAACAGAAGTGCCCCTACCTTAAAGACGCCTTGAGAAGCAATGCTGAGTTCTCACAATTCCACACGCTTCCTTTGGAAGAGTGTTTTCATTTTTCTCTCCCCGGACAGGCCAGCCCAACTCTACCACGACTGAAGCAAGTCAAATCCCAAATGCTGCAGCTTAATAATGGGCTCGGAGCACAGCCGCCCCCCTCCCCCGCTTCCTTATGCAGGCAGCAACATCCCTCTCTTGGGGAGCTGGCCGAGGTCTAGTCCGATTCCTCGTGTTGGTTCCTAGCACACATCTGGGTTGTTCTGTTCCTTTCGGCGTTCTAGTCCTACCGAGAGGTTCTCCTTTTGACTGGATAGTCAGGGAGGGAGGATTCTGTTCACCTTCCTAAGCTCTCTGCAAAATCGCATCTCCTTTTTGCCCACACACTTGGCTTCATCACCCAACCTACCTCTCTGGAATGGTCCAAGAATGGCCAGCAGCAAAGGCCCCTCGGTCTGGCAGATCAAAGATGCTTTGGAATCATTGAGCACCATTCCGCCCCCACCTGACTCTCAGCTCCTTTATCTGTCTGGGGTGGGGGGGGGGGGGAGAAAAAGGAGAGAGAGAGAGAGAGAGAGAGAGAGAAAGAATGAATGAATGAAATTTTTGAAAGAGGAAGTCTCACAAGCCTCTGCATTCCCTTACAGGACTTCAGCTGTGTCACCTAGGCTTCCGTTTTGCAAACCAATCACATCCTGCTCGATGAGCCTTGAGAACCACCTGTGCCGACGCCCCCCTCCCCCAGCTCCTTCCTTTGGGTGCTGCTGAAGCAAACCACAGGAGCACCTCCAGTGCCTGAGGCAGGAATATATATACACACACACAGATGACTCAGATCGGTTTTTCGAGTTATTTGTTGCTTTTGTTTGGTTTTGAAAGCAAAGTAAGTGATCTGAGCCGAGCCTGGGTTCAAGTTCCACTCAATGGCTGCAAAAAGCAGACTCCTGAACTTGAGGTCCCAATAAAGTCCTACATTGCATCATACAGGAAGACTCATCCCTGCTTCCTGGAGATGAAGAGAGCGAGCGTGCAGGGAAGACGGCGGCCCAGTCACCGCATCTGCGGTATTTCTTCCCCTCTCCTCCCTCCGTGGGCCACTCCTGGGAATAATCTAACCCCAAAGACTGGAAGCCACCTGAGCTCCGGAAGCGAGCCGGCTGGATTTTAAGAGTCGGACACGCCCCTTCCTCCAACCCAGGGCACAGCTACCTCCACGGGCCGGGCGACTCCTGCCTGCAGCCCACCGGGCACGGCTAGGGACGACTCTTAAGGAGCAGGAAACTGAAACCACTTGCTTCTCCACAGGCAAAAAGCCCAGTGCTGGGAAGCCGCTGGAAAAGGTGTCTGTTCCAGGAATGTATTTCCCAGGACCAAGCTGGCATTCTCACTGCTGAGAGCCTAATTCCTGGAAGGATACCCCGTGGACCCTGCTTGGAACGCGGACTTGAATGGTCTCTCCGCTCAGCATCCAGGGGAAGGTGGCAAGGGCTTCCCAAGAGAAATGAGAAGTCAGCGCCAAGAGCCAAGGAAGAAATAACTTCCATTGCTGACCAATGGAGTTAACAGGAGGACAAAAACTCAGCAGCTCCGTCACAGGGAAATGAAACATGATTATATATAGAGAAAGCACTTTCAAAACGAGCAAAGGCAAAGCAGAAAGCATGACGGAGCCGCGAGAAGGAAGAGTTAGGGGAGGCAAGAAGGAATTAGTCCTCAGGAATTCAGGTCAGGAAACAGGGAGCTGGGGCAGAATTCACAAGAGGGCGGCCAAGGAGGAGGCTCTTCCCGGAGGAAGGTGCGTCTTCTGCTCTGGCCCTCAACGCTGCCCAGGACCTCGGGATCTGGGTCCGCCGCCCTCCAGCCCTCTGGGTTCAAGGGCAAAGCTTGCGAGGCAACGCCAGGAACCGACACGGCGCAGGATGCTCCGTCCCGAATCGGGGACAGGGGGAGGGGAAGATGCGCACGGCCACTGCTGGGCCCCTGACAAGTAAACAGCTCGCCCAGAACAGGCGCGTCCGCGTCCGGAGCCCGGCTCAGGGCCCCCGCTCAACCCATCAAGGACGGCAGCGGGATACCCCGCATCCCCGCCCCCGCCCCGGAGGCACAAAAGGGATGCGTGGAGATCGGGAGAGCAGGAGAGCGTGAACCAGCCCGCACCAGAGAATCACAACGCGAGCGCGGCCCCCTGCCTCGGCCTCCCCAGCGGGGTCCGGTCCGCCCCGGGACGCGCGCGCCTCCCCCAGCCCCCAAGCCCCTGGACCCCGATCGCCCCAGGCGGACAAAGCCCGGCGCTGGGCGGGGCTGGGTGTGCAGGGGGGCACTGGGACCCCGCAGACGCCCGCACAGGTGGGCTCCGTACCGGGTGTGGGTGCCGGGGGCGGGGCCCGAGCTCCCGGGAGACGGTTGCCCAGGGGACGCGGCGGGCGGGTCCCGGAGCTACTCGAGCCTCCCGGCGGCGGCGCCGAGCCCGCGGGGGCCTGAGGGCAGGCCCGCGGCGCGGAGCGGGCTAGCGGGGCAGCGGCGG
>NW_024412388.1:6825171-6848234 GCF_014898765.1 Herpailurus yagouaroundi | reverse complement strand
CGGGGCGCCGGCCGGGGGCGGGGCCAGGGGCCGCAGCGCCGCGGGCACCGTCGGCAAATTCTGGCAGCCCCAGCCAGGCGGAGTGTCGGAGAGCCAGCGGCCGCGGGGAGCGGAGCGGACGCCGCTGCAAATCCTCCCCGGACCCCCCCGCTGCTCCGGCCGGGCGGGTAGCGCGTGCACCTGGAGCCGGGAGCCCCCCCCCCCCCTCCGGCAGCCGCCGCGGGATCCCGGGCGGCGTGCGCTCGCTGGCCCCGGCCCCGCTCCTGCCTGGTAGCCAGAGGATAGAAAGTGCCATTTGCAAAGGGAGAGAGAGAGGGCTGGTGGTCCGCCGGACCGCTTTCCGCTCCGGGGTTCCCCGGGAGTCACCAGAACGGGCGGGGCACCGCACCTCCGTCACAGATCGGGAGCCGGGGTCACCCGCCTCGCCGGCCATCCCGGGCTCTGGGCTCCCATCCAGGGTGCAGGCTGTTCCCCGGCCGCTGGGCCTTCCTTTCCATCGGGGTTCCCCTTACGTGTCGGATTCGGGAGCTACATGGGTTTGCCAGGGACCTTCCCTAGGACATCCATTCACTACAATGAACTGTGTGCGCGCTGGCAGGGCGTTCGTGCAGGAACGCGGTAACCGCCCCCTGCACTTCGCTCCGATTTATCCGCGCATCGCCCTGCGAGGGGGGTGCTGTTTCCCCTCGGGGTGTGAAGGAGAAAAACAAAGCTCCGAGGGCAAGGAGGCCCTCACGGGCACACACGTCCCCACGCAGCGGCAGAGCGAGCTTCGGAACCAGCTTGGTTGGGTACCGGGCTGCTACGCTTCTTGCCCTGCAATGTTCCACGTCCCTCAGAATGTGCTTTTGGGGCCACACGAGACTTCAAGCTTTGCCACCGCGGAGCTCAACATCAGGAGGGGCGTGTGAGGCTCAGAATCACCCAGGGGTGTCCCAGCGGACGCGGAGGGCATGGGGTGGAGGAAAGGGGCTTGAGGCCCACTCTTTGGTGGTCGTCTCCCACTGCATCCAGTGTTTCAGCCGAGCCCCTTGAGCCTCCCTCGGGCCCCAGCTCGCCGAGTGCACGCTAGGACAGAAAGGAGAAAAAGGGCCCTGAGCTCTGGGAATCTTGAAGAAACCCGGGATGAGAGGGCCAGGCGGCCGAGTTGCGGGGGGGGAGGGGGGGGCGAACCCTCGATGACGTTGGTGTCCCTGTCCCTAGCATCTCAGGGCCAGAGGAGGCAACCCAGCCCCGAATGTCACAGACTTGCACTCACAAACACTCCCATACACATCATTCACTTACCAGACACAATTATGTAAACTGACACACAGTAAGTCACATACCCCCTCACACGCACTCAGACACAGAGATCAAAGACACACACAGATGCACTTTCACAAAGACACACGCCCACACACTCAATAATGTAAGCTGACACACGCTGTAGACACGGAGACCAGACACACTCACACCCATCGTGTCCACACACCGAACCTCCCCCAGCCACCCATGCGCTGGTGGTGCCCTTGGCAGATCACGTCTGGCGAAGGCGGAGCCTGGGCCACTGGATGGGGACCGCCCAGCCGGCCACCGGGTCCACCCCAGGGCTGTGCCCGCTGGTTGCTTCTACTTTGCCCTTCCCTCCTCCCACCTCCAGCCTGGGAAGGGGGGCTGAGCAGCAGGAGGCAGTCTGAAGGAGGTCTGGGTGGAGGAGGGCGGCCTCCTGCAGGGCCGCCCTTGACTCCTGGGGGAGGGGGGAGCAGCGAGCGGGTGGGGTGCGGTGGGATGGGGCGGGGAGGGTTGGAGTACCAGAATGAGAAGCCACCAGAAGTCACAGACCGACCTTGGATGGGCTGACTGCTCTGAGTTCTCTGACAGCCATCCTGGCTGGGAATAGGTAGTATCCCCAACAACCCCCAACCAGGAAAAGATAATGACCCGAGGGGGCCAAGGCCTGGAGATTTTCCAAGGGCAGACAGGCTTCCGTAGTTCCTCTCCCCCATCTTCAGGGAGGTGCCCTTCTCCCTAGGGGCCCAGTCCTGCAGACTTCCCTTTCTTCCCAGCATGCAAAGACAAGGTCCTATCAGCAATGGAACCCAATGGCATAGCTTGGGTTTCAAATTGGGGGCATCAGGTACTGGTTCCTAAGGAGCCAGAGGAAAATCCAGCATTCTTTGAAACAGCAAAAGCGACAAAAACTCATCCTGCCCATATTACAACGATGGACCGGCACCGCACCAACAAATCCAGAAAGATACATAACGTAATGATTTGTCTGGGAGAGAATGAAGTGAATTAATACAGATACAAGACAAGCCTCTAGCACAGTGCCCGGTGCAGGCAGTAATTGCTCAGTGTTTGCTCTCGTGGACGGGACAGGAAACATGCAGAGGGAGGCAGTGACTTGCTCAACGTCACACAGTCACTGGCAGAGAGGAAAGGAAAACCACAGTGTCCTGATTCCTCGTTCAGGGCTCAGATATGTTAGGTCCTTTCTGGAATCCAGACAAGGGTATAAAGAAATTAGTTTAGTGAATAAATAAATTGGTTTCACCACGCCACTCTTAGGAAATCAGAGTAAACAGAGAGATTAGATGCCGGCCCTTCTGCTTGCTAAGGCGAAAAGGATGAGACCCTCTGTGTAAGTTCCCAAGGCAGGAAACCAGATGAACTTATGTTCCCACCCGTGAGAACCCTTGCTCGGCTCAACAGGCTCCGTAAGATTATTTGCTCCCTGAGCCACCCTTCACTCCTGCAGCTGCCAGGTAACCTCACTGCGATAAAATGTCCCCTTCCCCCAGCTGCCCACCGATATCCCACCCACCAACCTCCCTGGGATTCCGGGGGGCTCTTCCTACTCAAATTTGGCACTCAGCATTGTAGGGGTTTAGCCTATGTTGTCCCCAAATATGCCACTTTGGCATACTGATTATTTTGAATCAAACATTTTTTTTTTAATGCTTATTTATTTTTGAGAGAGAGAGAGAGAGAGAGAGAGAGCAGGGGAGGGGCAGAGAGAGGAAGAGACACAGAATCCGAAGCAGGCTCCAGGCTCTGAGCTGTCAGCACAGAGCCCGAGGCGGGGATCGAACCCACGAACCGCGAGATCATGACCCGAGCCGGAGTCGGTCGCCCAACCGACTGAGCCACCCAGGAGCCCCCTGATTATTTTCAATTAAGGGGATTCAAGAAACAGCCGTGAATGAATGAAGGACACTGTGAACCGCCTTTGTCCCACGGAAAGCAGAAGCTACACCTCACATTTGAAAGGTACCCCTCCCTGCACCAGAAGGGCAGAAGGCGTCCTGATCACCACAGACAGGGAATTTAGGGCCAAGAAGTCCGTATAAACAAGCCTTGTTACTTCTTCACTAGTTTACTACCCCCACCCAGACCCCTTTGTCTTGTCAATCCTTCATACACTTATTGTTTCTTGTCCAAGGAGAAGAGATTCCAGCTCTGGCGGCTTCTTTGAATCTCCTGTCTTTGCGGGGCTCCTACACTTTAGTGATTACATTTGTTTTTCTCCTGTTAATCTTTTTATCATGGGGTGAGGGTGGGGGTGCTCAGTCAAGAATCTAGAAGGGTAGAGGGGAATTTATTTTTCCTGCCCTACAGCATTTTTAGGTGTGATCAGATAAGATGCTGAGTGGAGACGGGAATAGGAATGTTACAGTCAGAAACAATACGATGCAACTAACAGGAAAAAAAAAAACAAAAACAAAAACCCAGCTACGTGTTTGTTTTAATTCTTTTAGGAAAAACAGGAGGGCTCTGGAAAATAATCCTCCTGGAAAGGGAGGACAGTTTCCACAGTTATTCACATAATCCCCCCGTGGCTTTTTGTTCCCCTGATGTTTCACTCTCCAGGCACACAGATCAGGGAGCCTAATTACAGGAGCGTCTGGCCCCTGTTCCCCGGCCATCTTCACATATTTCCATTCATCTCTGAGACTCTCACCACCAGTTAATTCAAAAAGTGGCTCATCTGTAGTTAAAAAGCGAAGCTAATTAGCATCTGGAGCTTCTTTCTTTTTTCCTGTGGCCAATTCCCCAAGCTTAAAGCAAAAGTCTGCCTTAATGGGCACTTTCTGAGTTTGTGACCTTGGGTGGAGGGGGCGGGAAGCAGAGGGGAGAAACGGGGGGTCATGTTCGCGGGGCTCACGCAAGCATACACCAAAAGCACTCGTGGCTGCAGAGGCTCTCCTGCGAGACGTAGGAACAGGAGTCCCTGGCGTTAGATCCGGATTTGGGGGAGTTTCCTAACCACTCCAGAGCGGTCTCCTCATCGGTGAAAGAGGGTGCCGGCACACAGTGCCCAGCTCGGCCAGCGGAGGCGAGGAGCAGTGGGACAGCATGCGGAGGGGGCCGCTGGCCAGGACCTCGCAGCGGGAGATCCGGCAATCCGCCGCCTCCCACCACCCTTTCCTGGAGTCTGAGGTTTGCAGTTCCTGAATGCGATCCTCGTGGGAGGACACCGTGTCTGAGACCTCTTTGTATCTTTTATGGAAGAAAAGCTATTCCTTGTTTGTGGAGAAGATCAACTGTGTGAATACGTATTGGGCGAAATTAGGGGCAGGGGATAAAGGGCACAACAGGGCGTTCATTGTGTGAGTCACACATCAAGGCTCAGGAAAGACATACCCTGGGGACTCACGAAACTGATCTTCTAGACGCTCCTTGTGAAGCTTCTAAATGTTTGAGAAGCCACTGAGGGCACGAAAATCAAACGAAGGGCTAGGAAATTTTTTTAAGCTGGGCCCCATTTGAAGGAGGTAGAAACACGAATCTGGTAGCATGAAAATAAACCTGATCACAGACGCACCGTAAAGATGGCTCAGTTAACGGGGCGCCCGGGCGGCTCAGTCGGTTAAGCGTCCGACTTCAGCTCAGGTCACGATCTCGCGGTCCGTGAGTTCGAGCCCCGCGACGGGCTCTGGCTGCCGGCTCGGAGCCTGGAGGCTGCTTCCGATTCTGTGTCTCCCTCTCTCTCTGTCCCTCCCCCGTTCATGCTCTGTCTCTCTCTGTCTCAAAAATAAATAAACGTTAAAAAAATATATATATGGCTCAGTTAAGACAGAGGGTGGGGGCTTGTCCGGGTCACTGGGTTAGATCCACCGCGGTCAGGTCCCAGTGTGCTAACCTGAGATACAAAGCTACTAACAACGTGAGGGCGCCTGGGTGGCTCAGTTGGCTGAGCATCCGACTCTTGATTTCAGCTCAGGTCACGATCCCCGGGTCAGGGGATCGAGCTCCGCCTCCAGCTCTGAGCTGGGTGTGGGGTCTGCTAAAGATTCTCTCTCTTCCTCTGCCCCTCCCCACTGCATGCTCTCTCTCACTCCACCTAAAATAAAATTAAAGCAAACACACGAAAACTACAAGAGGCGCCTGGGTGGCTCGGTCTGTTAAGTGTCCGACTCTTGGTTTCAGCTCAGGTCATGATCTCAGGGCTTCCTGGGTTGGAGCCCCTCAAGAGACTGTGCGGAACCTGCTTGGGCTTCTCTCTCTCTCCCTCTCTCTCTGTTCCTCCCCCACTTGCACTGTCTCTGTCTCTCTCAAACAATAAATAAATAAACAACCTTTAAAACAAAAAAATAACACACATCATAGGGGCACCCGGGTGGCTCAGTCGGTTAAGTGTCTGACTTCAGCTCAGGTCATGATCTCACTATTCATGGGTGCAAGCCCCAGGTCGGGCCCTGTGTTGACAGCTCAGAGCCTGGAGCCTGCTTCGGATTCTGTGTCTCCCTCTCTCTCAACCCCTTCCCTGCTCGTACTGTCTCTCTCTCTCTCTCTCTCTTTCTCAAAAATAAATAAACATTTAAAAAATCATAAAAAATCTAATAACAATATGGACAGCAGCAGCTAACATTTTCTGGCTCATACCCCATGGCACTCATTGTGTTAAATACCTTACATTTATTGTGGAAAATTTAAGGAGGCAAATTCTTGAGCACTCCTCCCGTTGAGAGGTGGCTTCTCTGTCCCCTGCCCTTAAATCTGGGTGAGCTTGTGACTTCTTTAACCAAGAGAGCATAGCATGAGTGATGCTAAGTGACTTGAGAGGTTAGGTCGTAAAAGGCCATGCAGCATTCGCCTTGGTCGTGAACCGAACTCCAACGCTTGCCCTTGGAGCTCTGTGCACTAAGAAGGAAGTGTGGCTGCCCCCAGTCGCCATGCCCCCCAATGAAGCCCAAGCCAGAAGGAGTAGCTGTGTGTAGGCACTCGGGTAACAGTCCCATCTGAGCCCAAGCGTTGAGTCATCTCCAACCAAGCAACTAGACATGAGGGAAGAAACTTCCAGAGGATTCTAGCTCCCAAGCTGTTCGAGTTATCGGCAGCCTCCTGAGAGTCTTCCCAGCTGACCCTGGGCATCCTGGAGCTGACCCAAGCCATCCTTCTGAGCCCTTCCTGAGCTTCTGACCCACGCAATAGGTGAACATAACAAAAGTTACGGCTTTGTACCTCTAAGTTTCGTGTGGTTTCTTAGGCAGCAGCAGATACCTAGAACTCCGATTATCTCCCTAAATACTCAAAACAACCCCATGAGAGAGTTCTCATCATCTCCATGAAGAAACTAAGGTCTAAGACTTCCCCAAAGCTACACAGTAAGTGACAGAACCATGGATCAGACCCGCCTTTAACCACCACCTAAAACTCCTCACGACAACTCATCCTACTCGTTAGGGGATGAGGCCTGGTTTTTTAATGCATGATATATGCCCAGTTAAACAAGCCCTGATTCTGCCTCTCCGGACGGTCTCATGGGCCATCTGGGAAAAGAAGTTGTCTCTAGCGACTTCCATTCGATGGCGTGACCCAGTGCCTTGCCGGGAAGTGTCGGACCCACTGCGATGGGTCTTGCGGACCGTTCTCGACAAGAATGAAAGGAAATCCAAAACCCGGCTCATCGATTTGATGGATATGCATATAGAATTCACAAACACCTGGAGAGATCATCTGTAAGAATGATTCTATGGGAAGTGGGTAAATCTGGCCAAGTGCGATGAATAGACTTACATGCTCAATTCCCCGGTTACAAATACAGACTGGGGAAAGACAGAAGAGGCCTAAAGGGAGCGTGGAGACCAGACAACTCACAGTCGACCCAAGGCTCATCCAGAGGCAGCCCTGTGGGCCCTGCAGGAACAAGCTGGCCGGGTGCCAGCCATTCACAAAAGGGCCATTCTCCGTATGAAACCACACCCACTTATTTGCCCCTCCTGATATTCACACGTCTTTGCAGCCGTCCCCCATATTACAGCAGCGTTGGTCTATGGGACCAAAAGAATATGGCAGAGTGAGGCGGGTCACCTTCAAGATTACGTTCACAGAAACTGTGGGGCCTCAGTCTTGTGCTCTTTGTCCCTCTTTGTCTATGAGATAAGCCGGCCGCCATGTTGTAAGGATACTCAAGCTGCCCCTCGAAGAAGCCCATATGGGGGGTGGGGATGGAGATACCTGGCCATCAGCAGGAGAGTCACTGAGGCCTGCCAACAGACCAGCTTCAGACACCTTCAGCCCCAGCTGGTTCCAGATTCTGGACCCTACGGAAACTGTGAGATGATAATTAGTGTTTGTTGTTTACGCTGCTAAGTTTTGGGGTGATTTGTCACACAGCAATAGATAATTCCTATACCACCCGTGGCGGCTGTGTCCCTTGCTGTGTGGCCCAGCACCTGCTCCAGGCTTAGTACAACAGAGGCTCCCTCAACACTCACGACTGAGTAAACGATCAGTACAAACAACCCCTCTACTGTAACTGTATGAGTCAGACATGTTTCTGAAGAAGAGGCAACAGGCTGAGTGAAAGAAACCGGCCACGAAAGACCACATCCTGTATGATTTCATTTACATGAAATGTCCAGAACAGGCAAGTCCACAGACACTGAAAATGGATTCGTGGTCACCGAGGGCCAGGGAGACCGGGGAGAAATGGGAGTGGCTGCTAATGGGAGTGAGGAGGCTTCTTTCCGGAGTGATGAAAATGTTCTAGAATCGATTAGCGTGACAGTCGCGTGACTCTGGGAATACGTGAAGACCACCGTGACGTGCACCTTAAGTGAAATACCGAGATTGTTTTATGGAGAAAGGAGGAGGAGGAAGGAGCTCACGCAAGGTCACCGGTCCCGAGGAGGGAGTGGCACCCTGGGAGGCCGGCCACCAGCAAGGCTGGAGAAACTTGCATCGGAGGGGGTCTCCCCATGCCTGGGGCAGAGACCAGGGTGCTAAGGTCTAAGGGTAGCTGACCGATGCCTCGGTGTCGTGGTGGGGGATGCTCAGGGCCACCACCCCCCCTCCCCCCAACTTGGCAAGAAGACGTTTCCCTGCTGCTCTCACAGGGAGACCGTGCCTGGTCTCAAGCTGCCTGGAGCCCGACATGCCGAGCCCGGACACGGCCCTCTGGAGGACTCCTGTCCTCCGGAGATGCTGCCACCTGCCCATAGTGTGCACCCAGACCACAGAGACCCTTCTACCTGCCCCAGCCAAGGCCCTTCAGGCAGAAGGAGGGCCACAGCACCACAGGCTGCAACTGTCCCGAAGGTCGGCTGGCCCCATTAAGGAGCTGAACCTACAGGACAGAGTCACCAAATGATCCAGGGAAGTCGATGCCTGCTGAAAGCCCCCACCCCCACCCCGAAGGAGCCGAGAATTTAAGACAAAAGAAAGGATTTAAAGATCACAGAGTAAACTTGCACGCAGTACCTAGGAGGTGGTCAAGGCCGAAAACAGAAGCAGCTTCAAAGCAGACTTGGAACCAGCTGTCGGGCAAGCACGTCTCACAGAGACCTCAGGGGTACGTGGAATCTTCTGACCCGCTCTGGCCTTTGACGTTGGTTTTGAAATCAGCATCCCATACTGCAGAGAAGCCAACAGTTGGACCCAAACCGTCCTTTAGTGCACCCTAGTGAATCTAGGATGAACTTGGGGAACACCCAGGAGCCCCGTGACCTTATCCTGTAGGAGCCTTTTTCTGGGGGAGAAGTCCATGACCTTTCAGCAGATTTTCAAAAGGATTTAAAATCTGAGAAAGATTAGGAACCCCCAGGTGGTGGGATCTTCTAGGATAGGTAGATGGTGGATTTTTTTTTCTTCCTTTGGCAAATCTGGACTTTACAAACATTTCATAACTAACTTGTATTGATTCTATACGATTAAACAATATATACGGTCGCCTGGGTGGCTCAGTCGGTTAAGCTTCCGATTTCAGCTTAGGTCACCATCTCACAGTTCATGAGTTCGAGCCCCGCATCGGGCTCTGTGCTGACGGCTCAGAGCCTGGAGCCTGCTTCGGATTCTGTGTCTGCCTCTCTCTCTGCCCCTCCTCCACTCATGCTTTGTCTCTCTCTCTCTCTCAAAATTGAATAAACATCAAAAAGTTGGAAAAAAAAATAAAAAAAATAAAAAAATAAAAATAAATAAATAATAAATAAATAAATAAATAAATTTAAAAAAAAGGGGCGCCTGGGTGGCGCAGTCGGTTAAGCGTCCGACTTCAGCCAGGTCGCGATCTCGCGGCCCGTGAGTTCGAGCCCCGCGTCGGGCTCTGGGCTGATGGCTCGGAGCCTGGAGCCTGTTTCCGATTCTGTGTCTCCCTCTCTCTCTGCCCCTCCCCCATTCATGCTCTGTCTCTCTCTGTCCCAAAAATAAATAAACGTTGAAAAAAAAAAAAAGTTGGAAATATGTATGTATAGTATACATATATACACACATTTCTAAAACATAGCACATATTAAAAAAACAAACACCCACATGCAATATCCCAGCCTATAACACCCAGAAGATCTCGATTCCCCTAATATCAAGACCCTCAAATAATACCTTTTATTTATTTTTCTTTCGATTTTGTTTCTTTTTTAATTTAAATCTGAGTTAGTTAACATAGTGCAATACTGGTTTCAGGAGTAGAATTCAGTGATTCATCACTTACATATGACACTCAGTGTGCATCTCAAGTGTCCTCCTTTTAGCCCATCCCCCCACCAGCACCCTCCAGCGACCCTCAGTTTGTTCTCTGTGTTTAAGAGTCTCTTATGGTTTGCCTGCCTCCCTGATTTTATTTTTCCTTCCCTTCCCCTGTGTTCATTTGTTTTGTTTCTTAAATTCCACAGATGAATGAAATCATATGATATTTATCTTTCTCTGACTTATTTCACTTCGTGCATAATAGACTGTAGCTCCATCCACATTGTTGCAAATGGCAAGACTTCATTTTTTTGGATCACCGTGTAATATTCCAATTAATATCTTTTAAAACTGGGGCGCCTGGGTGGCTCAGTCAGTTAAGCATCCGACTTCTGCTCGGGTCATGATCTTACAGCTTGTGAGTTCGAGCCCCACACTGAGCTGCCTGCTGTCAGCCCAGAGCCTGCTTCGGCTCCTCTGTCACCCTCTCTCTCCACCCCTCTCCTGCTCGTGCTCCCTCCCTCCCTCTCTCAAAAATAAATGAACATTAAAAATATATCTTTGGGGCACCTGGGTAGCTGAGTCGGTTAAGCGTCCAAATTTAGCTCAGGTCATGATCTCATGGCTCGTGAGATTGAGCCCCGAGTCGGGCTCTGTGCTGACAGCTCAGAGCCTGGAGCCTGCTTTGGATTCTCCTCCCTCTGTCTCTTCCCCTCTCCCACTCTGTCTGTCTCTCTGTCTCTCAAAAAGAAATAAACATTGGGGCGCCTGGGTGGCACAGTCGGTTAAGCGTCCGACTTCAGCCAGGTCACGATCTCGCGGTCCGTGGGTTCGAGCCCCGCGTCGGGCTCTGGGCTGATGGCTCAGAGCCTGGAGCCTGTTTCCGATTCTGTGTCTCCCTCTCTCTCTGCCCCTCCCCTGTTCATGCTCTGTCTCTCTCTGTCCCAAAAATAAATAAACGTTGAAAAAAAAAATTTAAAAAAAAAAAAAGAAATAAACATTAAAATAAATAAATGCATGCGTACATGAATCTTTTAAAATTGCAAATTCCACTTTCCTTTTCTGTCCTGACCCCTAACCTAGTCGCCTACACACACACACACACACACACACACACACAGACGGTGGCAGTGGAGATGGGCTCCCTCCTTGAGGGTCTCAAGCTAAGTGGCAACCTACCCCATTCTCCTAGCATCTGCTCTGCAGCTGGCTGCCTGCCCGGTCACTCAATACTCCGGTTCCCCAGCTGGCCATGGGCTTATGTGACCGCCTCCTCTCCTGTTCCCACGAGACCCCCAACCTGCAGAGTGTTGAGGACAATACACAGTGCCCCTGAACACCTCCTTCCATCACCCATCGTCTGGTCAGTCTCTCCTTGGCAAGTGCCCCCTCCCAGAGCAGGACTCCGGGCCACTTCTGCCCCTGGGAGCTTCTGGGGTAAGTCCGAACTCTCCAGAACAGCCTAGCGTCATTTATCAGGCAGCAGCATCCATCACCGGGCCCCCGCCATCAGCCGGCAACTGTAGGTGCCTTATGTCTGTTCTCTCCTTCCATCGCCCCGCCAAGCCCCTCAGGCAGGCCGTGTGTTTTGTAAAAGAGGAAAGCGGGGCTCAAGCGGCTTACGGCTGCACCGCTAACGAACGGGAGAGGCGGATCTGGATCCGGGTCGACTCGGGCGGCCTCTCTTACCGAGGTGACGCGCCACCTGGATCAGCGCAAGGAAAAGACACCTGAGTCCCGCTGCCCTGTGTCACCCACCAGCTTGAGGACTCTCCCATGGACTTCCCGCAAAAGGTTCAAGAGTTGGGCGAGGAAGGGATTGAGATTTCAGACGCCAGGCCCGGCTTCTTCGGGACCGAGGGGCAGAATGGGCACCACTGGGCAGACGGGGGCGGGGCTGGGTGCAGAAGCTGCATTCTCTTGGCCTCTGTCCCTGCGGAGGACCAGAGCCCAGGATGCCAACTCCACCAGAGACGAAGGACCAGCAAGAATAGGCTGTCTGGAGCCCAGCTAAGTCCCGGGGGCGGAGAGGAAGGGTGAGAATGGGCAGGGAAACCCCTCTGCAGAGCCACGGACTCCCGGAGGCCTGCCCGCCCCCCACTCCTGCCTGGGGTCTAGATCCCCCGGCCCCAACCAAATGCTCCCTCCCGAATGCAGCCACATTCGGAGACAACACAGCACAGGCGTTAGGAACACACCCTGCCACTCCCTCGCTGGGTGATACCTAAGTAAGTTGCTAAGGCTTTCTGTGACTCAGTTTCCCCATCGATAAAGCAGGGATCACAATAGAACTTATAAGAATAAATTCGTAGGGGCACCAGGGCAGCTCAGTCGGTTAAGCATCGGACTCCAGATTTCGGTTCAGGTCATGATCTCGCGTTTGTGGGATGGGTCCCCGCATGGATTGGGGGGGGGGGCTCCGTGCTGACAGAAGCCTGCTTGGGATTCTCACTCTTTGCCCCTCCCCTGCTCACGCATTCTTCCTCTTAAAATAAACGTAAAGACTTAAAAACAAAAAGAATAAATGTGTACTTTCAAAGTGCCCACGAACCACCTAGCACAGAGCAGGTACAACAAAAGTGTCACCGCTACTATGAGACAAGGAAATGGCAGGAGAAACAACAGGTGGCAATTCTGAGCTGGCTGACGGGGAAACTTGCAAGTTCGAATGCTCGCTGACTGGATCCACAGAAAAAGAAACTGGTCTGCAGTGCCTCCCTTCTAGAGCCCATGGTGCCCGTTTGCGGAGGGAGGGGCTGGTGGGGTTCGGACGGGA
This sequence comes from Herpailurus yagouaroundi, assembly GCF_014898765.1. Taxonomy (NCBI): domain Eukaryota; kingdom Metazoa; phylum Chordata; class Mammalia; order Carnivora; family Felidae; genus Herpailurus; species Herpailurus yagouaroundi. The sequence goes on along the minus strand of NW_024412388.1, from coordinate 6,835,567 downwards.
GCTCTAACCCGCCTCTGGCACCTGTTCTGGGATTCCTACGTTCCTCCGTCAGTCTCCACCTCGACCGAACAGAATCAGGGGCGAATTGGGCTCTCCAGTCCCTCTTTGACGCTTGCCGGCCGATGGCCAGAGCTGGCGGTTAGAAGAGAAGAAGTAGGATGAAATCAGGTGTGTACAGATAGAGCTGTTTCTATGACAGTGAAGCAGAACGTTTTAGAAACCCCATGAGGAGCCACTGAAACAAACTCTCCATCTCGTTAGAATGCGCAAGGCAGAGAAAAGTTTGACCAATGATCAAAGTTTACAGGGACCATCCCCTGCAGTGGGTCCCTGCTCAGAATGAAGCCCTTGGCCTTGCATTAGTACATCCATGAACCGACGTACGTGTATATGTGTTAAATTAAAATGCCTAGATTCCTGGGGCGCCTGGGTGGCGCAGTCGGTTAAGCGTCCGACTTCAGCCAGGTCACGATCTCACGGTCCGTGAGTTCGAGCCCCGCGTCGGGCTCTGGGCTGATGGCTCAGAGCCTGGAGCCTGTTTCCGATGCTGTGTCTCCCTCTCTCTCTGCCCCTCCCCCGTTCATGCTCTGTCTCTCTCTGTCCCAAAAATAAATAAACGTTGAAAAAAAAAATTAAAAAAAAAAAAATAAAAAATAAAAAAAAAAATAAAATGCCTAGATTCCAAAGGGAGCGTTTTTTTTTAAAGTTATTTACTTATGTTGAGACAGAGAGTGTGAGTGGGGGAGGGGCAGAGAGCGAGGGGGACAGAAGTTCCAAAGCGGGCTCTGCGCTGACAGCAGAGACCCAGATGCGGGGTTCGAACTCACAAACCGTGAGATCATGAGATCGTGACCTGAGTCAAAGTCGGATGCTTATCTGACTGAGCCACGCAGGCGCCCTTGAAGGGTAGCATTTTAAGACTCTCGACAGGAGCTGGAGTTTCAGCTACTCGACCAACGAATCACATAGGAGAAAAGGACTCCTATTAAACCGTGCATTTCTTTTTTTTTTTTTTTAATTTTTTTTTTCAACGTTTATTTATTTTTGGGACAGAGAGAGACAGAGCATGAACGGGGGAGGGGCAGAGAGAGAGGGAGACACAGAATCGGAAACAGGCTCCAGGCTCTGAGCCATCAGCCCAGAGCCCGACGCGGGGCTCGAACTCCCGGACCGCGAGATCGTGACCTGGCTGAAGTCGGACGCTTAACCGACTGCGCCACCCAGGCGCCCCAAACCGTGCATTTCTTGTCGCAATTGCGGCCAATCATCCTTCGCGTCGTGTTGCCCTAACCCGCGCTTTTAAACTACAGTGGGAGACACTGTCCTGGGAGTAGCGGAGGCCACAGGAGAAACACAAGCGTCTTCCCGGAGCGTCCATCTGACTCAACGTTTAGGGAGAAATATTCCTCATGGTAAAATAAACACGGGCTTATCAGGGAATAGAATGTAAAATTAACGTTTGCGTTAAAAATAAAACTGGAATGGGGCGCCTGGGTGGCTCAGTCGGTTAAGCGTCCGACTTCGGCTCAGGTCACGATCTCGCGGTCTGTGAGTTCGAGCCCTGCGTTGGGCTCTGTGCTGACAGCTCAGAGCTTGGAGCCTGTTTCGGATTCTGTGTCTCCCTCTATCTCTCTGACCCTCCCCCGTTCATGCTCTGTCTCTCTCTGTCTCAAAAATAAATAAACGTTAAAAAAAAAAATTAAAAAAAAAAATAAAACTGGAAGCCTCAAAGCAAGGTCATGGCTGCAGTAGGCTGCACAAGGCCAGGGATGCACATCGCATCCCTCTAGCTGGAGAAGCATGGTCCACGAGGGCCAAGGTCATTGCCAGCCACCAGACTGTCTCCCAACCACTTTCCCACAAACCTGCAGCAGCAGGGCTCCTGGGATGGCTGCCCCCAGGACCTCACCCACTCCGTAGCCCCCATCTCGCTGCTGCTGCTCAGAGATGTCAGGGCCAGCCAGAGTCCCCTGCCATAGCCAAGGGCATTGGATGGCAGGCCGCTCTCATCCGCTCTCAGTCCAGGTCAGGTGGGCTAGTCCAGGGACCCCTCCTGCAACTCCCCTCCCCGCGGGAAGCAAGAAACGGCCTGGAAAGATCCCTGTTCTTGTTGCCCAAGCTCCTTTAGACCCTAAAGGGTTAGAACAAGCTGGAAAAAACAAACCTTTGGGCTTTGACCCACCTCAGAGGAGCAGGCTGATATCAAAGGACAAAGCCATCCCAACCTGTACCTCTAAAATGGTGGTATTGGGGCGCCTGGGTGGGTGGCTCAGTGGGTTGGGTCCCACTCTTGACTTTAGGTCATGACTTCAGGTCATGAACTCACAGTTTGTGGGATCGAGCCATGCATCGCGTTCTGTGCTGATGGCACGGAGCCTGCTTGGGATTTTCTCTGTCCCTCTGTCTCTGTCTCTCTCTCTCTTTGCCCCTCCCCGACTTCTGGGTGCTCTCTCTCTCTCTCTCTCTCACTCTCAAAATAAATACACTTCAAAATAAATAAATAAAATGGTGGCATTTATTGCCACATGCTCTGGGCATTCCATATGGGTCAGTCCCGGGAGGGCCAAATAAGGTAATGGGTGGATTGACTTTACCCCACAAGCAAACCTTAATGATCTGTGACAGAGACGCCAGTCCTTTAAAATCCATTCCTGCCCATAACGTAGGCTGCAAAGATTCATTCATCCGATGGCAAAAACGGCAATTTTTTTGCGAGCCTGTTACTTGTTACAGGTTTTTCCTCATTTCTAATCTTCATGACAACCCAGTAAAAGAGGTACTTGTTCCCAATTTTCAGGAGAAAACCTGGAGGCTCGGAGAGGGAAAGTACCTCGCCAGGTCATCCGTGTGTCCACACCCAAAGCCAGGACCTTGACTGTCATCTCAAGTTCTGACTATTGACCCTAAGTTCCTTTCTACTCATTCGTGCAACTCTGTGCCCTTGCACTGTGTTGCCCACTGGGAATATGAAGCCACACATGTCTCAAGAAACTACTGCAGGGGTGCCCGGGGGGCTCAGTCGGTTGGGCGTCCGACTCTTGATTTCGGCTCAGGTCATGATCTCACAGTTCCTGAGTTCGAGCACCGCATCGGCTCTGTGCTGACGGTGTGAAATCTGCTTGGGAATCTCCCTCTCTGTCCTCCCCCCAAAAAAAAGAAGACCACAATTCATCACTGGTTTCCAAATGACAGCAGATGGGCTGTGTTATTCAAATATTCGCGGCATCACACAACGGGGAAGGGAACAAAGATTCAGGACCCAGTGATCCGGCTCTTGGACCCAGAAGCAGAGACTGGGGAGGGGGAAGTTGAGGGTTCTGGGTGTTTTCCCCCTAAAAGAAACTTGTCGAGAAGAGGTTGAGACCCAGATCTCGGTTTCATTAACTTCCTCCTCAGACCCCGGTCAGCAGCAGAGGAAAACGCGTGCATTTAAGCATGCGTAAACTCTGGGTGCCTACTGACATCCGCCCTCATCGGGGGCTACCTGAGGTCCACCTGAGAAGAGAGTGACTCCCACCTTCCCCCAGGGGGCTTCAAAAGCGGGCTTCACGGGCAGCAGCCCATACTGGTGCCCAAACCCAGGGGTCCTGCCCTTGAAATGCCTGCCTCGGTTTCCTAAACTGTTCGAAGAAGCACCTGGATGTCAAGAGGGGAACAGCCACCAAGGTGAACTCTGGACTCAACCATTAGCGAGGCTTTATGCGCCATCTGCGGGCCACGGGGGCTGCAGGACCCCAGGGGAACGGGGTCCTGGAGAAGCAGCCCTGTGGGGGCCTCCTGATTCTGGGCAGCTGGTTGCAGCCCAGGGACGTTAAGTATCCACCTGGCACAGGTTCATCTGCTTGCGTTAGGGAGGCTCACACCCAAATCCAAGCAGACAGCCACGGACACCGTCCACTTGATCAAGAGGACGGCGGTCAGCTCAGCTTCCTTCTAGGACTGTCTACGTTTGTAGCGAAAAACTGATCCTTGTGCTTAACCTAAATCCCTTTGGCGTGAGTGTATACCGTCTCCCCTTGTTGAAACAAGAGGAATCTTGAGGGTGAATGAAGAGTTGTTAAATGAGAATAACGCTGAAGGCAGCAACAGCTACTATTTACTGAGTATCGACTATGTGATTCGTAATGTTCGTTATCTAATTTGTCTCATTTAATCCTTGAGACATCCTTACAGATAGGCCGTGTTAGCTTCATTTCACAGAGGAGGAAACTGAGGATCAGAGAAGGTAAGTCATCTATTCAAGGTCACGCAGCCGGGAAGTGGGGATGCTAAGGTTTTGAATCGGAATCCACCCAATTCCAGAGATCAAGGGTTTATTTAACCGCGGCATTACGCTGCAGCAAACTTCATGTCATACGTACACCTAGAGCCAAAAAGGAAGCTATTTAACCTCATTAGCAATAAGAGAAACACATTACCTAGGAGTGAAACGTTTCTGCCCAGTATTCTTCAACACTAGTGAACGAGTTGTGAAACTTGTATGTATCGCTAGGATAAATGGATCCAGTCTTTCTTGGAAAACCATTTCGCAGGAAGAACCACAAAAACACTCAATGGCGTTAATAACATAATTCTTGAATGTGGGAAAAGTCATATACCTGAAAATGTCAATGACGGTATTTTGAGAGTCTCGTGTGCGTGTGTGTGTGGAGGCATGCGTGTGTGTGCACGCGCGTGTGTGTGTGTCTGGAAGCAACATAAATGTGCCCCAACGGAGGATTCTTGAGAAAATGATGGTGCCCCTCAGGACGCTCACCGCGCCACTGACAAGGATGGCTTGTTACGAAGCAAAGCGGAAAAATGCTAATGAGCCCACATTAAGTGAAAAAAGCAAACCACAAAAGCACATGCCCAGCTCCTCAAAACCTTAAGCACAGGATTACCAACCATATGATCCAGCAAATTCCACTTCTGGGCACATACCCAAAAGAATTCAAAGCAAGGATCTGAACAGATATCTGTAGATCCACGTTCACGGGCGTCAAAAGACAGAAGCAACCCAGGTATCCAAGGACGGACGAGTGGATAAACACAATGGCATCGACTTACGACGGAGGGTTATTCTGCCTTCAAGAGGAGGGTCTAACACGCGCGGCAACAGGGATGAGCCGCGAGGACATTCTGCTAAGTGAAATGAGCCCGTCACAAAAGGACAAACATTGTGTGACTCCACTCTCAGAAGGTGCGGAAGGCAGTCACATTCATAGAGACAGAAAGCAGAATGGTGGTTGCCAGATGCGGTGGGGGGGTGGGGGGGAGAGGGAAGAATGGGGCGTTATTGCTTAATGGGGACACGGTTTCAATTTTGCAAGATGAAAACGCTCTGGAGAAGGCAATCCGGGTTGCACAACGATATGAATGTGCTAAATGCCGCGGAACCGTATATGGTCCAAAGGGTAAGTTTTCTTGTGTCTGTTTTACAATTGAGGCATAAAAATTAATATACAGGGGCGCCTCCGAGGCTCGGTTGAGCATCCGACTCCTCGGTTCAGCTCAGGTCATGATCTCGCGGTTCGTGGGTTTGGGCCCACGCGCTGACGGTGCGGAGCCTACTTGGGATTCTCTCTCTCCCCCTCTCTCTGCCCCTCCCCTGCTTGTGCACGTGCCCCCCCCTCAAAATCAATAAAAATAAACTTTAAAATATATATATATATAAAAGCACGTGCTTACTAGGGACAACGATATTAAAAATGCACCCCCCAAGCGGGTAAAGGAACTCGGATCGGCAGTGTCTGTGTTGGGGTTAGTGGGATAAGGATCGTTATGAATCCACCCACCGTCTCCTTCACAGGCATTTGTGTGTTTTGCCGTGTGGCCGTGCGCCTGGCCCTTCACACGTGACGGCACATGAAATCCTACAGACTGAGGGTCACACTAGCGTGACCATTGGGGATTCTGAGGCTCAGAAGGGTTAAGTGGTTTGCCGAAGGTCACTTAGCAGATAAAAAGAAGTTGAGATTAAGACCCAGTCTGGCTGGCTCCAAAGATAGAATTTTTTCTTCCACCGCGGCAATCCCTCCACCCGGTCTGTACCCCACCCCACGCCACCATACTTAAGTGACTTTTCAAAGTTTCAATAACAGGGCTATGATCTTGCCTCCCTGTTGATAAGAACATACTTCTCCCGGGATTTCACAACCAAAGCAAAGAGTCGCAATGCACGCGTGCTCCCCTCCTGCCCCAGGGGGGGAGGCAGGAGTGTGGCCCTGCCCTCCAGAGACCCGGAAGTCCTGGAGCACTCCCTGTCGCACCCCCTGGTCCTCATCCTTAACCTCCTACAAGCTTCACTGACCGGGATTGGGGGGGGGGGCTCCCAATCCCTTTCGGCCACCACCCCATCCCACAGCCCGGGCCCCTCGGCAGGACCGGCAGACCCAGCAGCAAAACCGAGCCCTGCCCCCACCTCTCCTGGGGGCTGTTCAACAGAGGAAACTCCAAAACGTCTGGGGCTGTGTGGCCCCAGACAGAGGGTGGGGGGGAGCCCTGGCCGGGAGGGGCCCTGAGCAGAGAAGGAGTTGTTTTTGAAGAGAAAGAGGGAAGGTCAGGAGGGAGACAGGAGGACTTAGAACTTAGTCAGCTCCTTCAAGCCTGGGAGTTGTCTTTTTTTGTCCCTGGGGAGGGGGCTGTGGTGGGAGCCAGTTCACAAAGCTGGGGGAAAGGGAAGCTGGAGACAGGCGAGGGAGAGGGGAGACTGGGAAGCAGCCGCAGGGGGCCCGGAAGCAGGGACAAAATAACCCTGTCCAGCACCTTCCCAGAAGATCCTGTCCATCTGCAGTGGGCTGAAGGGTGGCCCTAAAAAGATATGTCCGTGTCTCAATGCTCGGAACCTGTGGATTCTTTGGGAAAATCATTATGCAGAGAAAGGGTCTCTGCCGATGCAATTAACTTAAGGATGGGCCCCAAATCCAATGACAAGCGTCCTTTAAGAGACAACAGAAAGACACAGACCCAGAGGAGAAGGCCACGTGAAGAGGGCACAGAGAGTGGAGTGAGGTTGCCACCAGCCAAGGACAGCCTGGAGCCACCAGGAGCTGGGAGAGGCCGGAAGGATTCTTCCCTGGGCCCCTGGAGGGAGTAAGGCCTTGGCGACACCTTGCCTCTGAACTTCTGAGCTCCAGAACTGTGAGACAAGAGATTCCTGCTGCTTTAAGGCACAAAATGTGGGGTAATTTGTTACAGCGGCCACAGGAAACAAATACAGCATCAGTCCAGGACATAAATCCAACTTTGCTCCCTTTCTGTCGCTGTTCCCCCCCCCCCCCCCCCGGTGCCCCACTCTTCTGGCATTTTCTCTAAGTGGAAAACATTTCCCCCAAAGCAAGTGAAACAGAAGCTAACTGAAATACCACTTTAGAAATGCCACACCCATTACTACGATCACTCTCCCTCTTGGCCCAGAAAGTAGGAGGCCTTGGGGAGCACCCATTTCTAGGAGAAGCCCTGACCCTTATCTAGGTTATCACTCCTGGGGAGGGAGGGGGGGTTCTCATACACACACAGGCCACAGCAGCTGGAGCTTTTGCTGCGCCCGACCTCAGGCCCCGGGGACTGGGCTGGCCCCCAGGGAGCGGAGAGTGGGCCATATTTTGGTACAACCCACAGAAAGTCACAGTGTTTGTCTGCAAGGAAAGAGCAGGGAGGGAGGTTCCCGGGTTTTTAATTTTTTTTTTTTTCCATCTTGAAACTGGCAGCATTTCTGATATGATTGCGGGGGATTTCCACCAACCAAATTAAAGAAAATTCAGTTTTAGCATTAGCTGCAAGGAGAGAGGAGTTTTGCAACCTTTGTCATTTATGAAATACTGGCAGTGGCACAGAGAGAATGTCTGCCTCCCTCCCAACGATTCAGACTCCTGCCATCCTGCAGCTGGTGGTCAATTACCATACGCCTCTGCCATCAGACAGGGTGGTGGTCGATTACTGCATCCCTCCACCATCAGACCGGTGGGCACTCCCTGATCCTCCTGGAGCGCTTCCCCCTGGACCTGCCCGACAACAGCTTTGCCGGGAAACGTGTCTGTCCCCTGGGGAGTGGCTGAAAGAGCTTTACTAAGGTCCCACGGTAAGGAAACATTTGGTGAGGCCCCACGCCCCATCACCAGACCCACAGAAGCAGCTGGCTTCTGGGAGGGAGGGAACTGCTCTCTAAACAAAAATGGTTTTGAAAAATAAGCCAGCCAAAGGGGAACTGCTTCATGAGTTACACATTCACTTCTCCCTTTAACTGTGCAGTTGAAGAAAAAACAAGGTGAAGCAGGAACTGACCCCACATTCACATCCCCTTGAACTCTCTGGACACAGCAGCACTGGGAGTACTGGCTAACCAGGCCTGAGGTTGGTCTCTAAGTATGTGTGGATCGTTCGTGTCTTGTAAGCCCCCCACCCACAGGGCTGGTACCCTCCCTGCCTGCCTTGTTCTTAACATAGCCCCTGTGAGGGGGGATCTCAAGAAATACCTATTAGACACAGTAAAGAAAGAGAAAAGTCCTGCTGGAAGGGGACCGTCTGCGTGGCCAGGGGCGTCTCTGGGGCACTTGCCCCAATTCCAGAAGCATCGGTATTTGCAGAGTGGCCAGCACTGTTTCTAAACGTGGGCAGAGGAGGTGGGGGGAGTGGGGCTCAGAAAGAGGCACGCTTGGATGGCTTAGAACGGGCTGCTGTGAACTCGTTTTCAAGAACACGGTTCCCCGCACCCCAGAGGGTCCTCCATTACTTGTAGGACCTCGTCAAATCCCCGAAAGAACCAATCTCTGCGTGTGCAAGACAGTGCTCTCAGGAGGCAGGATGGATGGAATCCTGAAGTCAAGAAATCAATCCACAGCAAGGCGTGGAAGTGCTAAAGGGTTGGCAATTTCTGCTCTAGAGAGCAGAAGAGAAAGTTCTAGTCCAATCTCCTCGTGTTTGGCGGCAGCCTCCTTAATTAGCAGACTCTTTAACCCCACTTAGGCCAGTCAAACCCGGCGGCTGACAGCAGCAGAGGCTTTTACAGGGGTTATCAGGGTGGGTACCTTAGAGGCTGCGTCTTTGAAAGGGCACCCCAAGAGTCCCCATCCCTACATCAAGAGAACATTTAGGGAATATTTTCGTTAATCTGCAAGCCACAGCACCTACAGACGACTAAACACTTCGGTGGTGGAAGGTACTGACTGGGGGGTTGGACCAGCTACTTGGAAATTGCGTGGGTGGGCAAGTTTAACTTTTCTGGGCCTCAGTTCCCTCCACTGGAAAGTGGAGACGACATCATTCAGGTCCTACGATTGTTTAACTGAAAACATCTGGAAAAACGATCGGTTCTTTGGGAGGGCTGGAAAGAGTCCCAAGGGTACCATTCACTCCAGGGCAATACCAAGGTACTGCCAGGCACTCCAGCGGCGTCCTCTGTTCTGGAAGCCAGCAGTGGGATGAATCGGTTTCAAAGTCCCTTTGGAGCAGGGAACTGTCTCCTCGAAGCCCCTGAAAGAGGACCCCCGCCCCCGGAAGGCACTCCTGCCCCACATACACGCGCGACGGTGTAGGACATCTCTGAGGGTGGCGCGCAACGGGGCTTTCTGCGGGAGCCCAGGTGCAGAAGCACCCCCCCCCCGACAGTCTGTTGGGGTTCGAGACCCTCCTTCCGGGGGACCTGATCCAAGTGAAAGCCGCTCGGTCATTCGAGAGCTCCAGAGCGCTCCATCCGCAAACGGGGCAGGTGCAAGAGTGCCTCGGGACGACCTGATACTGGACCGCCAGCCTGGGCCGCCCCAGGCGCCCCCACCCCAGCCCGGGAAATCGCATCCCCGCCCTCGCCCCCTCCGGGAGAGCACAGTTCGGGGTCTCACATCAGTCCTTACTCTCCGGACCTCATCTCCCCACCAGGGCAGAGCATCACCGGCTACGTGCCCCCCCATCCCCACCCCGCATCCTGGTCGCCACGAAAGTTCTCCCTGTTCCCCTCTCCTAGATTTCAAGGGAAGTGCAGAGAAGGAAGCCTAAATAAAAACAGGAAACCCGATTTTAAAAAAGAAGAAGCCTCATTCTGGCTGAATTACGGGTAAGAGTATTAAAAAGAAGCGGGGGGGGGGGGGGGGGAAGAGTCCGGAAATGCAAAGCTGGAGGCGGTTTTGCCGCCGTAACCCGGGCTCAGCCGCAGATCCGGGGGCTGGTCTCCGCCGGCGACTGCAGTAAACACGAGGCAAGCGGCGCCCTAGGCCCGGGGCCCCCAGGCCCGACGGGCGGGGCCGGAGCGGAGGGGGGGGGGCGCCCGGCGGACTCGACTCCGGTTGCTCCCCCTTCCCCGGGGACCTTGCTCGTCCGCGCCGGGGAGGGCGCGCAGGGCCAGGGCGCCGCGGAGCGTGCGCGCCCCTCTCCCCGCGCCCGGGCCGGGGCACCGGGCCGCACCGCCGGTGGGAGCGCGACC
>NW_024412388.1:6816279-6824771 GCF_014898765.1 Herpailurus yagouaroundi | reverse complement strand
CCCCCAAATCCGCACCCCGTCTGCGGCTGGAGGGGCATCATCCCAGGTGTGTCTGTAAAGCTGCATCTTGCCCGTCTTCAAAACAAGCGTTCTTTTTATACAAAGGAAAACAACTAAATAAAGGTCCTAAAGCCCACGCCTTCACATTCACACACCAAAGAATTTCCCCGGTGGCCAGAGGAAGGCTGGAGGGCGGGAGACGGAGGCGGCGGCTGCAGCTCTTGGCGCCCGGGGAGTCTCCCCATCCCACCCCGCCCCGCTGCCCGCCGAGAGCGCAGTAGCTGGGCGCCAGGGAGGGTACATGAGGCCTGGGAGACGAGACTGGAGCGCAGAGTTCCACGGGCTCGGCCCTGGGGGGAAAGCTGTGGTCTCCTCGCTTGGGGGAGTCAAGACCATGGAGGGGGGGTGGGGGGTGGGAGTCGCCAGATTACAAAAGTGGCTTAGAAATCCTTCTAGGGCGCGGTGGGGGAAGAGTCAAGTCAATTGCTTACACAAACAATGACTTAAAGGACCCTCCCCACTCTTGTCTGGGAGCTAAAGCCCCTGTTTGGTCCCCTTGGAGAGATGCGGAAACTGAGGCCTGGAGAGGGGCTGTTTCTACCCAAGCGATCCGCCGGCCTCCCAGCGCCAACGCGGGCCCAGCTCTGGCTGCAGCAAAGGAAGGAGCAGAGCCCTCGGTTTCCAGCCAAGAAAGGGCAAAGCGTAGGTTACTGAAGGCTTCCCGTTTTCTGAGGTTTCCAAACACCTGTCCGAGCCCTGCTTTTACCAGTCGGCAATTTAAACAATCTTGCTCCCTGCTTTCCAGAGGTCGGTGTAAGAAGCCGACGCGTGGGGCCTGCTGTGGATTTGGGGTCTCCTTCTCTCTCTGTCCCCTCCCCTGCTCGTACTCTCTCTCTCTGTCTCTCAAAAATGAATTTGTTGGGGCGCCTGGGTGGCGCAGTCGGTTAAGCGTCCGACTTCAGCCAGGTCACGATCTCGCGGTCCGGGAGTTCGAGCCCCGCGTCGGGCTCTGGGCTGATGGCTCAGAGCCTGGAGCCTGTTTCCGATTCTGTGTCTCCCTCTCTCTCTGCCCCTCCCCCGTTCATGCTCTGTCTCTCTCTGTCCCAAAAATAAATAAACGTTGAAAAAAAAAATTAAAAAAAAAAAAGAATTTGTTTTAATTAAAAAAAAAAAAAGAAAAAAGAATTAAAAAAAAGAAGCTTCGCTTTCCTGAAAACCCGGCACATTTCCCTTTAGAGACCACACCGTAGGACTTCTCTCCTTCTGTGCCTGTAGTGCCGGGAGATTCAGGCCGACTGTAACCCCAAGCACAGTCATCGCTAGATAGACTTGCCTCCCGCCTTCCTCTCTATGGTTTCTGATCTCTCTTTTCTTATTTTATTTTTAACTATTGTCCGGTGCATTTGGAGGAAGCTACTTGACGGTCCCTTTGAACCGTAAACAAAAGAGACCCAGCCATAGTGGGGGATTTATCACAGTCCTGGGAGAAAAGAAGCCTCTTAGCTGCAACGAAGTCCGTGCCTTACTCCTCAGGTGACCTCCTGACGGGGAAGTCCTTTGGCCTCGTTTTATGGAAGGGAAAAGAGGTCTCGGTTATTAAAGGGGTGCTGGTCAGCGGGGAGCAGGCTCGGGCAGACAGAGGTGCCCTGCAGGCCAGAGGAACACACGGAACTCTTGGGGCCTGCTTCTTTCTACCTCCTTTCCTGCAGAACTTCCCCCCTCCAAAGCTTCCAGCCTCCGCGGCCTCCCACGGATGCAGTAAGCATCGGTGTGCGACCTCGAGTGGCTTCACCGCTGACACCCACACATGCCCACAAGCAGGGTTATCTCAGGGCAGCCAGAGCCAAGCTGAGAACCCCGGGTGCAGGGTGCAAGGATGGGGAGCCCACTTCCTCAGCCCCTCCGCAAAGGGCTCCGGGCATCTGCCTCCCTGCCCCATCCTGCCCGCTTGGCTGCGGCTCCTTTCCTTCCAAGCAGGGCAGGCGTTATCCAGCTCGAACCCTTGCCCTTTTGCCTTAGAGAAACGTGTGGGGAAGCTTCTCGGAGTACCTGTCCTGGAGCCAAACTCAGCCGTGGAGCTGTGTGACCTCAGGCAAGTGATTTACCTTTTCTGTGCCTCCAGTTCCTCATCTGAAACACAGGGATGCCGATCTTGGCTTTCAGCATTTAGAACTGTTCGGAGAAGCGCCCGAGGTACTACATGTAAAGTGCTTCCAACAGTACAGAGCAGAGTGAGCCAGCCCCACCCCCCCGCCCCCCAAAACGTTACTGAGCTATCCTAGAACACAGTCTCTGTGCTTGGCTCTCCAACAGTATTTCCCCATAGCAGCCGCAGGTTGTGACCTATTAACACATTCGTGTACTGGAAACCCGTTCGGTGGGTCAAGGTTAAAAAAACGGAACAGGATAGAAACGGTCAGATTTTAGGTATGTGTGAGTGTGCATTCGTCAAGATGTGAAATGCATTTCTCACCGCAGGCCCCTTGGACAAGGTCACAGTGGTGGCAATGGAAGGGCCCTGCAGACCGTGAGAGAACGAGGTCAAGGTCAGAACTGATTCCTGGAAAGGCTGACTTCTGAGGACTCGGGCTTGGAGGAGCCTGAGGAAAAGAAGGCGGGGGTCCTTGCAGCCCCCATCCCCGGGCTGTGCCTTGTGGACGATGACTCACAGCTGGACTGAATGATCCAGAAAGACCCAGATTAGCTCAGAGGTGGCCCAGGTGAACCAGGCTTTTCTGGGGCCCGGGTTGAACTGATGGAGGTTGAGTGTCTGGGCCCAAGTAAATACGGGCTCCAAACAGAAATTGAGTTATCCTTTTTGGAAAACACAAACAACTCTAAACCCAGGATGCCTCGGGTTCGAATCCCAGCTCAACCACCTACCAGCTGTGCAAAGGCTGGGAGGACCACTCCAGCCCTGCTGACCTGGGGCTGGGGGAGGGTCCTGCCCCTGGTACAAAGTCAGTGTTCCAGAAAGAGCAGTTGGCTTTTCAACATATCTTCTGATGCTGTGGAGGGATTGGGGACAGAAGGGCACCAGGGTGTGGGGTCATGAGGCCGGATCCGACCTCCTGCCTCCATAAACTGGGGATGACCCAGGTTTTGTAACACTGACTCATTTGGCCCGCATGCATGCCTGCTACAGTCTGGGCCCTGGGATAGAGCATTGTACAAGCCAAAGACCCGCCCTCCCCGGGCTTATCCTCCGCGGGAAGAGAAACTATGAAGAATAAAACTAAGCTACAGTGTCTTAAAGTAGTGAAGCCCTGCGAAGAAATAGGAGGCAGGGGAGGAGGGGAGAGAGAGGTGCCCTGCAGGCCAGAGGCGTGCAGGAGAGACGGCGGGGTCTACAAAGATACCTGCCCAGTCCTCGAGACTGTCAAGGTCATCAAAGACCAGGGAAACTGGAGCAGCTATCAGAGCCCAGAAGAACCTAAGGAGTCATGTGTCATGGCAATGTCACGTGGTGCCCTGGCTGGGCTCCTGGCACAGAGAGAGGACAGGAGGTAAGAACTAAGGTAGTACGGGTTGAGTTAATAATAACGTCTCGATGTTGGTTCATTAGTTGTGACAAATGTGCCGTGGTCACATAAGATAGTAGCAAGAGAAGACACTAGGTGTGCGGTATGTGAGAACTCTCTATCCTCTGAGCAGCTTCCCTGTACATCTGAAACTCTTCTCAAATTAAACATTTATTTAAAGAAAAAAATAATGGAACAGGGAGGTGTGGGAGGAGAAGGCGTTGTGTTACAGGGTGGAATACGATGGTTTGGGGCAGGGGTCAGAGTCCCCGGGGGGGGCGGGGGGGGGGCGGTTGCAGAAAGTGAGAAGGCGTGGCCCTGGAGCCTGTTGGGGCGGAGAGAGTATTTTTGAACCTTCCCTGGGGACCCTGAGACCCAGCCCTGCCCCACCCCACCCCCAGCCTGTCCCCTCCTCCTTAAGATGGGGTTTATTACCCCAGCTTCAGAGAGCTCGTAAGACCGACAAGAGATGTTTCGGTGAAAGTGGTTTGGAGACAGACGCAGCTTTGCAAACAGGGTGCAGACGAGCGGTGCTGGATGGAGCTGGGTTTTGCTCGCGAGCTGAGCCCGGCCATAATGCCACCTGCATTATGCATCTAGACCTGTTCTGTCTAGATAAGTATCCCTCTAGATAGGTATCGATCATTAAAGGCATTGTGTCTGAGGAGCACCCCCAGGTGAAACCCCAAAAACCTCAAATGGGAAGGCACACGTCTGGTGACTTTTTTCCCCAGACAGGAAAATGAGACGCAAAGAGCATAAATGCCGAAGGAGTGAGAGAGGAGTTAGAAGGAGGACAGCCATGTTCTTCCTGGACAGGGCTGAATGGTGGCCTCCGAAAAGGTATGTCCAAACCCCACTCCCTGAGACCTAGGAATGCGACCTTATTTGGAAATAGGGTCTCTGCAGACGTAATTAAGTGAGGGATCTGGGGATGAGGTCATCCCGGATTATCTGAGTGGGTCCTAAATCCGGTGACAAGCATCCGTACGAGAGGAAGACAGAGGGAAAGTGGAGACAGAGGAGAAGGCCATGTGCACTTGGAGGCAGAGGCTGGGGCAAAGCGGCCACCAACTGAGGAACATTGGGAGCCACCAGAAGTTGGAAGAGGCCAGGAAGAATTCCCCCCTAGAGTCTCTGGAGGGAATGGCCCTTGGTTTTGAACTTCTGAACTCTCCCTGAACTGTGAGAGAATAAATATCTGGTGGGCTTTTTTTTTTTTTTTTTAGTTAGTTAATTTATTTATTTGTTTGTGTATTTACTTATAATCTCTACACCCAACTTGGGGCTTGAACTCACAACCCTGAGGTCGAGCGTCACATGCCTGGGGCGCCGGGGTGGCTCGGTCGGTTGAGCCTCCAACTTCGGCTCAGGTCATGATCTCACAGTTCACGAGTTCGGGGCCTGTGTCGGGCTCTGTGCTGTCAGCTCAGAGCCCACTTTGGAGCCTCTGTCCCCCCCATCCTCTGCCCTTCCCCCGCTCGTGAGCTCGCACACAGGCGCGCTCTCTCTCTCTCTCAAAATAAACATTAAAAAAAACAAAAAAAAGTGCCACATGCTCTACTGACAGAGCCAGCCAGGCACCCCAAATTTCTGTGTTTTTTTTTTTTTTTTAATTTTTTTTCAACGTTTATTTATTTTTGGGACAGAGAGAGACAGAGCATGAACAGGGGAGGGGCAGAGAGAGAGGGAGACACAGAATCGGAAACAGGCTCCAGGCTCTGAGCCATCAGCCCAGAGCCCGACGCGGGGCTCAAACTCACGAACCGCGAGATCGTGACCTGGCTGAAGTCGGACGCTTAATCGACTGCGCCACCCAGGCGCCCCTGGTTTTTGTTTTTTAAACCACAGGGTTTGTGGTGCTTTGTTACAGCAGCCACAGGAAACTAATGCACACTCGTTTCTTCGGGGGATTATCACGGAACCAGTAAATCTGGCTACACAGCAAATGAACCGAAGCAGAACGATGGTGAGCGGTCAGCATTATCATGCTTTTCAGGCTGTCCTGTTTCCTCCCCTTGGAGCCCCCTGTGGAGCACATGCTGTTATTATCCTGACTTCACAGGCAAACAAACTAAGGCAATGCTGTAGGTAACTCGCCAAGGTCACCGGCGGGCAGGTGGGAGTGCCCTAAGTGGCAGCCTTCCTAGGCCCCCGAAGTCAGGTGATGGGAAGAGCATGAGGTCTATTGGCCGAGCAGCAGCAGGAGGTTGGGCACTGAACCAAAAACAAAAGCGTGTCACCTTAACCCTGTGAAGGGCCCGCCTTCTCCCCTGGGCCAGAATTGTCCAGAGGAAGCCATGGCACGCCCACCTGACGGAATGGTGTGCACCCATCGAAGACGGCCTTCTGAAGCCTGTAGCATCATGGGAAAGGATGACGTCGCCAAGCGAACAACGCTCCCTGCAGAACTGCCTCTGTGCAGGGTCGCCCCCCCTGGCAGGGTGACATGTGCACATGGGTGTAGCAGGAGGGGACTCTTGAGCCACGTGGCTCTCCACACCGTCTCTGGTCAGATGTCCTTGCCTTTAAGCATGCCCAAGTTGATGGCCCGGGGCTGGTCACCTGGCCCCAGGTTCGCCAGCCAGCGGTTCCCTTAGGAATACAGAGTAGTGATTCCTCGGGTGCCTGGAGCTTGGGTGCTGTGCACTCACGCGAGGGAGCTGTGGGTCGCTTATGCTGCTCAAAAAGACTGAAGCCATCAGAGAAGCAGCTGTGCAGAGACAGAGACTGAGAGAAAATCAGGAAAGCAGATGTACAGAGAGGAAGAGACAGTCACAGGTGAGAGATACGATTTCAGGCAACTTTTCAGCTCCTTTCCGTGTATCTTGTTGAGGTTCCACTGCATTCTTGCCCTTGGGTTCTTTTTTTTTTTTAAGGCCGATCTTAGGGGTGCCCCGGTGGCTCCGCTGGTTAAGCATCCGACTTGGGCTCAGGTCACGATCTCGCGGTTCGTGAGTTCGAGCCCCGTGTCGGGCTCTGGGCTGACAGCTCAGAGCCTGGAGTCTGCCTCGGATTCCGTGTCCCCCTCTCTCTCTGCCCCTCCCCTGCTCACACTCTCTCTCTCTCTCAAAAATAAAATAAGCTTTTCAAAAAATTTTTAATGTTTATTTATTTTTTTGAGAGACAGAAAGAGAGCACGAACAGAGTAAGAGCAGAGAGAGAGGGAGACACAGAATCCGAAGCAGGCTCCAGGCTCTGAGCTGTCAGCACAGAGCCCGATACGGGGCTCGAACTCACGAACCGTGAGATCGTGACCTGAGCTAAAGTCAGACACTCAACCGACTGAGCTACCCAGGTGCCCCTGCCCTTGGGTTCTTCTGAAAGTCGCTCACACCCTTAGGCTTTATTCCCTTATTTTGCTTAAAATCTGTATCCATTTCCCAGGACCGCAGTGTCAACTTAGCACAATCTGGGTGGCTTAAAACAACGGGAAGTTATTCTCTTATCGTTCTAGTGGCCAGAAGTCTGAAATTGAGATGTTGGCAGGGCTGGCTCCTTTCAGAGGCTCTAGGGAGAATCTGTTCCAGGCCTCTCTCTTATCTTCTGGTGCTGCCTTCTTGGCGTTCAATGCCTTGTTGATGCAACACTCTGATCTCTCCCTCCGTCTTCACTGGCATTCTCCCCACGTGTCTGTGTTTGTGTTCAAATGTCCCTCTTCTTATAAAGATACCCTAATCCAGGATGACCTCATCTTATTTCATCTGCAAAGACTCTATTTTCAATTAAGGTCACATTCTGAGTTTCCATGTGAGCATGAATCTGGGGGGGGGGGGCGGAAAATAATCAACCCAGTACAAACCCTCTTGAGTTGGTTTCTGTTTTCGTTTTTCAAGTAATCTCCACACCTAACATGGGGCTCGAACTCATAACCCTGAGATCAAGAGTCACGTGTTCTACTGACTGAGCCAGCCACGCTCCCTGATTTCTGTTTTTTGGAAAAAAAACAAAACAACAACAACAACAACAACCAGAATTAATACAGAAATGGGCATCGGAAATGGAATGGAAAGAAACAGCTTTTTATTTTTTCTCGTTTTTTTAAATGTTTATTTATTGATTTAAAAAAATTTTTTAGCGTTTATTTATTTTTGAGACAGAGAGAGACAGAGCATGAACGGGGGAGGGGCAGAGAGAGAGAGAGGGAGACACAGAATCCGAAGCAGGCTCCAGGCTTCCAGCTGTCTGCACAGAGCCTGACACGGGGCTCGAACCCACGAGCTGCAAGATCATGACCTGAGCTGAAGTCAGACGCTTAACGGACCGAGCCACCCAGGCGCCCCCAAGAAGCCGCTTTTTAAAGAAGGTATTGAAACTTGGGTGACTTGAGAGAGACTTGAGAGAGAAGGGTGATGCGGATTCCCACTCCCTGGACGAACATCAGCAGTTCTCGCCGGTGGTAACAGATCAGTTCATTTGTCTTCAGTGATCTCACGGGACTCAGAACATGTGCCAACCAAGGGGGACGCTTTAAGAAACTTGTCTGGCATATTAGTATGTGGATTCCTTCTAGCAGCCTTCAGAAGGTGCCACAACATGAGCTTTTGTTCAATTCTGCTCAAGATCGGGGTGGGGAGGGAAGGGTGGGGCAAATATTTAACTATGTTGGGGGAAGTCCTTTTTTCTATAGCCAGTGACAACCACGCATCAAATAGTCATGAACCTGCCACATAGCAGGAGCCACATTGTGCGTGACCCTAAGGTTAACGCACCAAACACAAAAGTCTGTGAGCTTAGCAAGTGGAACAGGGATATTTGGGAAGAGCCACGGGAGTGAATAACCCTCAACCTCTGGCCCTTTAGCCTCTCATTGTCAAGTGTCATGAAGGCAGGTAGGGGTAGCATTTCAAGAGAAATTAAGGGCGCCTGGGTGGCTCAGTTGGTTAAGCGTCCGACTTCGGCTCAGGCCATGATCTCACAGTTCATGGGTTTGAGCCCTGCATCAGGCTCTGTGCTGACAGCTCGGACCCT
>NW_024412388.1:6801349-6816179 GCF_014898765.1 Herpailurus yagouaroundi | reverse complement strand
CTGTGGCTGAATATTCTACTGGACAGGAGTTCATGGCAGTGGTTGTTGGGTCAATGACTGACCCAAAACAAAACTGACAGCCAACTAGCTAAGCTTCTGTGGGAATTGAAACTCCAGGAAACCCTAAAACCTGGCAAACTGGGGCTTGTGACGGCTTACCCTCTGGGTGATTCCTAAGCCCACGTCCCAGCACCAACGTGAAGCAGGTTCCCAGGTAGCTGTGTCCCCTCCTAGAACAAGGTGTCCCAAGAATCTCTCAAGGGCAGGTCTGCAAGACCCCAGAGAAGGGATCCCTTCCCAGTGGGCAGGACCGGGGGCAGCCATGTTTGCCGACGAAGAAGCCGAGGAAGGTAACCAGTAAAGCAAACCCCGTGAATATCTTGTTCCTGAGGTTTAATTTACTCCTCCTGGCTAGAAGACCAGGGTGTGTTCTCTGTATCTTCCTTCCCTTTTCTGCTCTAGAGATCAAGCACGGAAGGAGAGGTTAAACTGATCGCTTAGCCTATAGATTGAGACAGATCCAAGGAGCCACCTTAGATGAGACTCCATAGAAATAGGCAGGACCGGGTGTCAGCTGAAGATCCCAGCTCTGAGAATGGAGCCCTGGACGCAATAGTTGGACCTGACTTGGATCGCCTCCCATTTGGCAGGGGGACGAGATATTTGCGGTGGACTTTGTGGTATAACGATTAAGCAAGACCAATCAGAATGGAGATATCTGGGGAAAGCCGAAGGAATTAGCATGTGTGTGTGTGTGTGTGTGTGTGTGTGTGTGTGTGTGTGATGGAGAGTGGATGCTCTTGGCTGTCCATCTGGCCCCCTCTTCTCGTAGCCCTTCCTCGCTTTGTCATGACAGAAATGTAACATATAAACTTGACCACTGGCCATAACCGATTCCTGCTTCCCGGGGTTTGGGACCCGGACATAGTTCTCTCTGGGAGAAGGGATCCAGGCCACATCAGCGTGGCAGGTGGGACGCAGGCGGGCAAATGGGACAGGCAAGCAAGCGGTGCCGAGAAAGAATCCAAGAGCTCTGAGTGCCCGTGCTCCAAACTGGGCTGCGTGTCCGGGCTCCATGAGAACATCCTGTGCCTTTGCTATAAAGTCTCCTTTCCTGCTTGAGCGGTCAGCGACTGATTTCTGATTCTTGGGGTCACTCATTTGCTGGGACAGCGACCTACCCTGGGGCACGGGCTCAGCTGCGGCTGGAGAACAAACTTAAGACATCTAATAATCAAGAGAGCCAACTGGACTAGCCCCCTGGGGTTATCTCCCACCACCTCCCCCCGCCCTTCATGCTGCACCAAGGGCTGCGACTTGTGGCTCCGGACCACCCCAAGCTCCCTGACTCTGGGCCTTTGCTCATGCTGTTCCCTTTGCCTGGACTGCCCTTCCCAACTGTTCCTCTTGCCCTCTCCGCCTCTTTCCTTGCCTGGCCGGTTGGCACAGATATCGCCCACGTGGCCCCTGTCTAGAAGGGTCTTTGTTCCAGGCTGCTGCATCCCCCACTGTAGCACTCGGTCTGCTCAGTTCCGACTGCCAGGGTGCTGGCTGCTCCTCAGAGCGGGGCCTCCGCGTGGATCGGGCTGGCATCCCGGCGTGAGCTCGGTGTCGGCACCCAGAGTGTTACAAGAGAGTCTGTAGAAGTGTGGGATGAATGAATGAATGACCCAGTCATGGCTGGACAGGCTTTGCCCAGCAGAGGGTCAGGGGTCTGCAGCCAAGGGAGAGGAAGGACAAAGGTCCTGGTCCTGCCAGCGTGGGAACAGCTCCTTCCTTTCCTTCCAGCAGGCGCCCAACACCCAGGGACTGGGAGCCAGATGCTCAGAGGCTTGACAGCCTCAGGGAGTCCAGACTCACCTTCCAGAGCGGCCCCTCCACCCCTCATGTCACCAGACATGGGGGTTCAGCCTGGATCGGTCCATCCGTGGGTTCTGCTCCCACGTCTAGGAAAAACCACTGCTTCCAGAATGAGGATGGGAAGGAGGGCGCCTCTGCTCCTCCCATCTGGCAGCCGCACCCCCCCACACCCCCCCCCACCCCGGCTTCCCCCACCAGCCTCCCAACCTCCGCTGCTGCCTGTGCTCCGAGCTGGAGACCACAGAGCCCAGAGCCTGGCAGCTGGATGGCGCAACGCATGGAATACACTGCTCTCCCCAGCTTCCTGAGGCCCCCACCCCTGGGATCCTCCGCCCCCCAGGGTTCCTTCCCCCAGCGGGCTTCGGCCTTCACCTTCACCTTCACCTCTCCACCCCCCAGCGTGCGCTGATGAAAGGGCAATGGTGCAAAATTCGTTGGGGAGAAAAACAGGAAGTGGAGCCTGAGAGCAAGGCTGCAGAAACGCTCCCCGGGCGTTGGCCGCCCTTCCACCCGCAGCCTTACAGGAAAGTGGCGAAGGGGCAGCCCCAGCCTGGGCTGTGGGGGCGTGGGGTGAGGGTGCTGGTGGGAGAGTCCAGGAAAGACCCTTCCGCTGTATTTTTAGGGGCTGTGTCTTGTAGAGCAAACGCTACATCTGTGTCCTGCACTTGACATCTCCTCTCACCTGTTCACAGCGGCTCCTCAAGGTTAGTGCGCCCACCCCCGTTTACAGACGGGCCAACAGACTCAGAGAAGTTAAGCGACTTGGCCAAGGCCACACAGCCTTTCCCACGGCCGGGTCATGGCTCCTTGATCCTTTCTCAGACTTTGATTTCTATTTGTGGTGTGTTTTTGTTCTGGGCCTGTGAGCGGACAGGGGGGCGGAGGGAGGGCGGAGGGGGAGCACTGTTTCTGGCTCCTTGGTCTGAGCACATCGGAATGGGTGGTAAGAAAAGGCTGCCGACCGACGGCTCATCCCTTGAGAGTCTGTTTCCTGCAATGTGTGAGCGGAAGGTCCAAGTGCCCTGGTTCCTTTGTTAGAGACGGGGGTGGTGGTACCAGGGAGGGGGTTCAGCCGGCTGACAGCCCAAAGGACTCAGAACTCCAGATGAGTCCAGAACCCTCCTTCCCTTTCAAGCCGGGGACTCGGGGTAGCCCCAGTCCTCTAGCTTCACACCTGACAGGCATCGTCAGAATGAGAGCAAGGAGAAGAGGTACCCAGGCAGGGGTGAGGTCAAGGAGCGGGCAGACAACGCCCCGAAGGCCCCCCCCCACCGGAGCCCTCACTTGGACCCCAGCTCTCCCGGCCCCGGGACACGACGTCCAGGTCCCCGTCATCCCACAGAGTCGCAGATGGAGCCCCCCAGGCCCACGGAACCTGGCCACCGTACGGAAGGCACCGCGGCCCCCCACCCCCCATCTCTGAGGTCGAAACCACAATGTCGTGCTGTGGCCTTCACTCACCCGTCACGACAGGGGTCCCTTTCCCAGAAGCCTCTGGGGGCTGCCAGACCACAGCAGAAGCCAGGTATGGACAGGCCCGGAGGCACCGTCTGCGTCACCGGTCCCTCTGCTGCTCTCTGGGCCGTGGGTGGGCTCTGCACCCCCCCCCACCACCACCACCGCTGCCTCCGCTCCCCGTAGGCCGGGCTGCTGGGTTGCAGACTGCAAACGAGAGAGGCCCTCCGGCCTCTAGCCTCAAAGGCGTGCCCGCCCCTTTCTGCCCTCTTTGGATGGCACCCCCCCCCCCCCAGTACCGAGCAGCACCCCGGGGCCAGCGGGACGCCTCCTTCCCTTTGCAGAGGAGACCCAGCCTCGGGTCACAAGCCGCTCCACGTAGAAGGGAACTATTAACATGAGGTGTTATGGGGGCACCTGGCTGGAGCCTGCAACTCTTGACCTCAGGGCTGTGAGCTCAAGCCCCACATTGGGTGTGGAGCCCACTTAAAATAAATTAAGAAATAAATTAAATAAATAACGTGAGGTGTTCTATGTAAAG
This sequence comes from Herpailurus yagouaroundi, assembly GCF_014898765.1. Lineage (NCBI taxonomy): Eukaryota > Metazoa > Chordata > Mammalia > Carnivora > Felidae > Herpailurus > Herpailurus yagouaroundi. Next base: position 6,812,323 of record NW_024412388.1, on the reverse strand, counting down.
CGGTTAGAACAATGCCCGGCCCTTAGTAAGAGCTCAAGACAGGGCACCTGGGGGGCTCAGTCCGTTAAGCATCCGGCTCTTGGTTTCACCCAGCTCATGATCTCACCGTTGGTGGATTTGAGCCCCACACTGGGCTCCGTATTGACAATGCAGAGCCTGCTTGGGATTCTCTCTCCCCCCCTCTCTCTGCCCCTCCATGCTCTCTCGCTCTCTCTCAAAATAAATAAACTTAAAAAAAAAAAGCAAAATATATGTATATCACCATCACCACGTGATTTAATCTCTGCAACGCCCCTGCGAGGTGGGGATTACGCTGCTATTTGCAGACGAGGAAACTGAGGCAGACGTGAAGCCACATGCCTCCGTTCAGGCAGTATTAAGTGGCTGAGTGCGGATAGAAGGCTAAGTCTGCTGGGGGCTCGGGCTGCCAGTGCCCTCTGGTCCGGAAGCCAGCTTTGGGTGTACCCCACCCCCACCCCCACCCCCAAAGGAGCGCAGGGTGGGACGCGAGGCTGCTCCCGACAAAGACGCAGAGGTGGGTCCGGACCGGGGCCACCCTCCAGTCCTCCCGCGGGGCGCTCAGCTCGGGGCCTCCCGCTCGGGCTCCAGGAAGGCATGGGCGCCACCTGGTGGCGGCAGGAGGTCAACGCCACCACCGTCCCGTCGGCGCTCAGCGACGTCCCGCACGCGCTCCCCGGCGGCGCGTTGGGCGAAGGCGCCGATGAGCCCGCGCGCAGGCAATTCCCTTTCCTCCTTGCCCAGGGTCCTCCGGGGGTAGGGACGTGCGCCTCCACCCCGGGGTTGCCGTGCTTGGGCTGCTGGTGATTTGGGGGCACGTATTGCAGCAGCGAAGCTCATTTTGCTGAGAATATATTGTACGTTCAGACTTCCTATTCCTTTCTCAATTCCTTCACGCAAGAGGCAGATTGTTCCAGAGCCGCTCTCTGGCTGAGCTCGGTGCTGGGCCGCTCCGCCCGGCCTCTAGCTTCTAACCCTCCCAGCAGCTCCTGTGCCCAGAGAGGGGAGCCCTCCAGCGCTTCCCTCCCAGCTCCCCAGCTCCTCCCCAGCAGCCCTGTGGCATCTCCACCTGGACGCTGGCAGTCCCCTCAACGGAATCTGACCCCGGCCCAATTTCCTGCCCAACCTAGCCCGGTCCTTCCCTTCCTTCCTGCCGCCGTGAGAGCGGTCCCTCTTGACACCCTGGCCAAAGCAGAAACCCGCCTCACGGTTCACTTCTCCCCTCTCCCCCGCTGCCCCTTGCAGGTGTCACCAAGCCTCGCGGTCTGTGCCACCACCAAGGGACGAGGCTCCAAGTTTCACTCATCCATTCAACACACGTTGTCAAATGTCACCAGACACGGTCCTGTGCCCTGAGGATACTGCGGTGACAACGACTCTGCCTGCGGGACATTCAGGTGGGGGGCGGGGCAGATTCGGAAATAAACAAGAAACAAACAAACGCATCTGTAATACCTCCCGTGGCAGTTGGTGCTCTGGAGAACGAAACAGGGGGGTGCCCTCCTCACCCTGCTTGGGCTGCCCCCCCCCCCCCCCCACATCACGCAGCTGCTGCCCTCACCACACACATTGCCTTCCTCACTCCGGGCGATGACCCCATGCAAGGATTCCCCCCCCCCCCATTCCTCCCCCAGGCTCTGATACCTCCCACCAGGCCACCCTCCCGTGTGGACTCCCCCTCACCAGACTGTGAGTCGGACACCCCACCCGGCCACCCAGGACAGCTGCCTCTCCCCCCTCCACCGCCCCGCTCCCCCCCTCGTGCCCTTTGGACTGAATTGTAAAGGAGGGAAAGGCAAGGAACAGAAGGGGAGCAGGCAGAGAGGGCGGCCCCTGAACGGGATATTAAAAAAAAAAAATCCAAACCCTCCAAAAAGCAGAAAGAGTAGCTCAGCGAACTCCATACACCCTGAAGAAAGGTGTCTTCCGATAGGAGAAGAGCAGCCTGGTGGGAATAAGGGAGGGAAGAGAAAACAGCGCCTGCAGGGGGCGCTACCGCTGGATGGGGTCGCGGAGCAGCAGGGAGCGGGAGCGGTGCCCCGCAGAGGGGCGGGGCCCCGGGTGTCTGGACAGTCCAGCGACAGGCAGGGGGCGCAGGGGCAGGCGCAGCTGTCCGTAGGCTGGTGGCTGCATCGCGCGAGTGGGTGGACTTCTCTCCTGGGTTTTGTGGGTTTTTGTTCTGTGAAGTAGGAAGCGAGCTCGTTGGCTGACAGAGGAGAGGGGAGGAGATGTTGAGAATAGGGGCGGGAAGTGAGGGTGTGGAAAGTCCCCCCAGGGGCCCCCCAAGACCCCCCAGGGGTGGGACTTCGGGGCTGCAGAAGGCCCCTCGAGGTTTTGTGGTCATGCAGCTAAAGTGAGAGCCAACCGCGTGGCAACTCTTCCCCCCCCCCCCCCCACTTTGGTCTTTGGTCCGAGTGGGTGTGCACCTGCCCTGTCCCCTCCATCTCCTCTTGCTGCCGCCTTGGGCTGCTGCCCCCACCCACCTGCCCTCACCCAAGGAGCACCCAGCCCAGTTACCGGTCCCCTAGCAACAGGGGTCTGGGCTCAGCGGAGAGAGGCGGTAACCGGAGGCCTCCCCGCTGGGCGCTAAGTACAGAGACAAGTGTTGCTGCGAGGTCCTGCAGGGGTGGGGGTGGGGGGGGCTTCCCATCCTGGCACAACCAAGCTGGATCCTCTCTCCCCCTGCCCAGGGTCTCGGCCGGCTGAAGCTGATCGGAGTTGGTTTCTCCCACTTTGTCGCCCAGAGTGTTTCAGCCGAGACTTCTGACCCCAGCCTCTTGTCTCTAGTCACTAGTGGGTCCTCCAGGGCACTTCTGCCCCGCCTGTCCCCCCTCATGCTCACCCAGTAACAAGCAGCGGTTTGTTACCCGTGTTCCCGACCAAGCACCTTCACCCCGCGGACTCGTTCCATTCGGGCAGCTCTAGGAGGTAGGAAACCATTCCCAGTTTGCTTATTTGTTTTTCCAGGAGGAGAGACTCTTGGCAGAGTAATTAATTTACCCAAGGTGAGTGGACAGGTAACTCACTTGCTAGAAACAAGAAATCCACCCAGCTCTGCCCGTTCCCAGCCCACACCCTCTCCACTGGGTGCCTGGATTCTCCCTAAACATCTCCCCTCACGCGCTGGATATACACACATAAGTTACCCACGTTCGAAGGCTTGCAGACAGAAGGTTACGAGAGAATCTTCCTGCTCTCATTCTTCCCCAGGGTTGGGTGTTGCCACCAGTCAGGACGGGCCACATAATTGGGGGGCCTGATGCAAGATGAAAATGTGGGGCCCCAGCTTCAAAATTATTAAGAATCGGGGCGGCGCCTGGGTGGCTCGGTCGGTTAAGTGTCAGACTCTCGATTTCGGCTCAGGTCACGATCTCGCGGTTCGTGGGGTTGAGCCTCGAGTCAGCACAGAGCCTCCTTGGGATTCTCTCTCTCCCTCTCTCCCGGTGCCTCCCCTGCTCTCTCTCTCTCTCTCTCTCTCTCTCTCTCTCAAAGTAAATAAACTTAAAAAAAATATTAAGAGTTTCAAGGTGGTGGAGGCAGAGCATTAAGTGGCACGTGGGGCCTTTGTGAACACGGGGTGGGGGGAGGGGGCTGTGTCGCTGCGTGGGTCTCATGCCCCTGAAGCCAGCTCTGCTGTCTGGTTTGTGTCTTAAATACACTCATAAATACGTGCAGGCCTTCACTCGTACATGAACCTCCTGAATGTGTGGTCGTCAGGAAAATGAGAGGGCCGTGCCAGGGGAAACACTTGGCATGGAACAGCCAGGCCGAGGACGAGAGTGTGGAGGGTCCATTCGAGCCCCACTGGGTGGAGAGATTACTTAAAGAAAGAAAGAAACTTAAAAAGGAGGGGTGCTGGGGCGCCTGGGTGGCGCAGTCGGTTAAGCGTCCGACTTCAGCCAGGTCACGATCTCACGGTCCGTGAGTTCGAGCCCCGCGTCGGGCTCTGGGCTGATGGCTCGGAGCCTGGAGCCTGTTTCCGATTCTGTGTCTCCCTCTCTCTCTGCCCCTCCCCCGTTCATGCTCTGTCTCTCTCTGTCCCAAAAATAAATAAACGTTGAAAACAAAACAAAACAAAACAAAAAGGGGGGTGCTTGTTTCAGAGGAGCACGTGACTCCTGATCTTGGGGTCGTGAGTGTGAGCCCCTTGGCGGGTGTAGAGATGACTCAAACAAATAAAACAGAAAAGGAGTGTGGCGGTGCCTGGGTGGCTCAGTCGGTTTAAACATCCGACTTTGGCTCAGGTCATGGTCTCACGGTTCATAGGTTCGAGCCCCGTGTTGGGCTCTGTGCTGACGGCTCAGAGCCTGGAGCCCGCTTCAGATTCTGTGTCTCTCTCTCTGCCCCTCCCCTGCTTGCACTCTGTCTCTGTCTCTCTCTGTCTCAAAAATAAATAAAACATTAAAAAAATTAAAAAAAAATAAAGACTGAAAAATAAACCTTTTGGGGGCACCTGAGTAGCACAGTCGAGCCTCCGACTCTTGATTTCAGCTCAGGTCACGATCCCAGGGTCGTGAGATACAGCTCCACGTGGGGCTCCGCGCTGAGCAAGGAGCCTGCTGGAGATTCTCTCTCTCCTTCTATCTCTGCCCCTCTCCCACTCTCTCTCTCTCTCTCTCTCTCAAATAAAAACTAATACTAAAATAAACCTTTTGGAGTCATAACTTAAGAACTGTAAACTGCATTGGCTGAGTTTTGACAAATGTACTCAACCTTGAAACATGGCCTCTATCAGGATAAAGAACATTCCCGTCATTCCTGAAAAGATTCTGTGGGCCTCTTAGTACCAGTCTCATGTGAGGACTGATCTGTTTTTTTATTTTATTTTTTTAATATTTGGCTTTTTTAAAGTTTATTTATTTTGAAAGAGAGAGAGAGAGGGAGAGAGAGAGAGAGAGAGACAGTGAAGGAGGGTCAGAGAAGAGAGAGGGAGAGAATCTGAAAGTACAGAGCCCAACGCAGGGCTAGAACCCATGACCCGCAAGATCGTGACCTGAGCAGAAATCAAGAGTCAGATGCCCAACCGACTGGGCCACCCGGGGCCCCCAAGGTTTTGGGGGGTTTTTGTTTTTTAATTACAAAACCTGATGTTTATTGAGGACAAAGGAAACCAGTTGGCACAGAGGCCCGATTTCACATCATCAAACTTCAGCCGAGGGGGGTGGCCAGCTCCGAAGTCACCCTCCCTGGGAGAGAGGGGCTGTCAGGCCTCAGGGCCGCTTGGGGTCTCTGGCCCAGGAGCATGTGAAGGGGGAGGGCGAGAGAGGACCGAGGTCCCTGGGTGGGGGCTGGGAGCAGCAATGGAGGGGCTGCTGAGGTGGTGACGGTCCAGGAGGGAGGTGGGGAGAGTGTGGTCCACTCTCAGGGATTGACTTGGGGCAGGGAGCTGAGCTCAGGCAGCAGCTCTGGGGGGCAGAGGGGGGGGGGCTTGTCTTGTTGTTATTGTTTTTAAATGGTTTACTTATTTTGAGAGAGCGCAAGCAGGGGAGGGGCAGAGAGAGGGGGACACAGAATCGGAAGCAGGTTCCAGGCCCCGAGCTGTCAGCACAGAGCCCGAGGCGGGGCTCGAACCCACGAACCTTGAGATCGTGACCCGAGCCGAAGTCAGTCGCCCAACCGACTGAGCCACGCAGGCACCCCGACAAAATGTGTTTAGAAGCAACATAAGCCTGCGGCACTTGGGTGGCTCAGCTGTTGGAACGTCTGACTCTTGATTTCGGCTCAGGTCGTGATTCCAGGGTCGTGGGATTGAACCCTGCGTCGGGCTCTGTGCTGAGTGTGGAGCCTTCTTGGGATTCTCTCTCTCTCTCTCTCTCTCTCTCTCTCTCTCTGCTCCTCTCCTGCTCTCTTTCTAAAATAAGTATAAATAAATAAACAAACAAACAAACAAATAAATGCAACTTAAGCCTACTGCTTACTCGGCATAAAGGCAGAACAGGGGACCTGCTAATTTGGTCTCTTTCTAGACTGCTCGATCATGCCAGGGGTCACCTGGGGACATTTATATCAGCCTTTTTGTCAAGTCATCAGCGAATGCAGTCGGCAATTTGGCCGGTTTGAGTGAAGGGGCCACATAAAAATGAAATATTAATTCAGCTTCCCCGCTTTACTATTTATAAAGTCAAAACAGAGAAGGCTGTTCCTCAAGCCTGACCACAGTGGGTGTGGAAGCTGCAAGTTCATGGCAAATTGTCAGTGTCTCGGCAAAAAGAAAACTAAATCTTTAGACGAAATCCCAGCTCAGCAAACCCCTCAGCAGCTGTGGGGAGGACTCAAGGTCACAAAATGCCTGGACCATAAAATACAGTGACGGCCGCTCTGTACTAGACTTTGCCGTAAGGTCAACCTCAGAAAACCACCCCGGTCTTCTTCCTGTGTCAGGTGTGCAGCAAGCTAAGAAGGGGAAACCCCATATCTCCTTGCTGGGACGGAACACCTAGCAGGCCCAGGGGTCTGCAAGTTGGGGCCCCGCAATGTGGATTTGTGCTAATGTGTAGCATTGGCGTGGATTAATCTGGAAAGTTCCACTAATATTAAATTTCTTTTTTTTTTTTTAAAGAAATTTTGAGAGAGAGAGAGCGTGAGTGGGGAAGGGCAGAGAGAGAGGTGAGCAGAGGATCAGAAGTGGGCTCCGTGCTGACAGGCTGACAGCAGCGAGCCTGATGCGGGTCTCGAACTCACAAACTGTGAGATCATGACCTGAGCCGAAGCTGGATGCTCAACCTCCTGAGCCACTAGGTGTCCCTACATTTTTTTTTAACGTTTATTTATTTTGAGAGAGAGAGAGAGAGAGCATGCAAGTGAACGGATGGGCAGAGAGAGAGAGACTCCCAAGCAGTCTTCACACCATTGGTGCTGAGCCCACGTTGGGGCTCGATCCCATGAACCTGGGAGATCATGAACTGAGCTGAAACCAAGAGTCCGATGCTTAACCAACCGACTGAGCCACCCAGGTGCCCCTCCGCTAGTATTAAAAGGAAGAGTTAGATTCGCTTACAGAAATTATTTCTGTAAAAGGCACCGAGTGGCCCCAGAAGCCTGTCCGTGACCCCTGTAATTTCTAGTGTTTACTAGTTTATTAATTTCCACACAAGATTCAAGCTAAGTAAGTGAATGTTTGATTCAGTTCGGCAGAGGAAAACACCAAACACAGAAAATGATGCTCTGCACGTGGATCTCGGACTCAGACCTTTTTTGGTTCTCCAAAAATTGAACAACTTTTAGTTAAAAAAAAAAAAAAATCAGTACCTGGGGCACCTGGGTGGCTTGGTCGCTTAAGTAGCCGACTCTTGGTTTCGGCTCAGGTCATGATCTCACGGTTCCCGGGTTCGAGCCTGGCGTTGGGCTCTGTGCTGACAGCAGGGAGCCTGCTTGGGATTCTCTCTCTCCCTGTCTCTCTGTTCCTCTCCCACTTGTGCCGTCTCAGTCTCTCTCAAGATAAATAAACTTAAAAAAAGATCACCACCTGAAAACCCTTCCCATCTGCAGGATCCACAGAACGACAAGACCTCCATGAAATCTCACCTGCACCCCCAGCCCGGAGTTGGGAGACTTTACTGCACTGAGTGGGGCAGATAAACAAAGCCCTGGGAGTCACCCCCCGGAATTGTTCTCTGTAAACCCAACAGTATAGAAGAGAGACGTCACCTCTTCTGTCCCAGGGGCACTTTGACATCGTATGTGCTTTTCCTGGGCAGCAATGACTCAGTTCCCCGAGGTTTTCTCCAGGGAAACCTCCAGCCCCGGGGCTTGCGCCGACCCAGTGGGAAACCTGGTCCCCAGCAGCTCCTGAGCTTTGTTGACATTAGCTTCTTATTTGGCTTTAGGGGGTCAGGACAGATACCCCAGGGTCAGCCAAGGCTTCATCCCTGGTTCTGTGCAAAGCAAGAGGCTCCGTCACAGCCTGCACGCTCCCTCTGAGGTTGGAGGTCCATCTCTGGGGGTGACCTTGGGACCTCGGAGGGAGGCCATCCCTCCACCCCTGCTCTCCTCTCTGTGATGGCCTCCCTGCTGGCCAGAAACCCACTGTCCAGTGAGGTCCTGCCCCGCAGCCCCAGATCCAGCCTGTCTCCCTTAATCTTTGTTAGGGTCACAGCAGGCCGGTGGCCAGACCAGTCAGGCCATTCCCAATTGCCTGTCCTCTCTTCCTCCTCCTGAGAGACTCCCCCTCCCCGACCGGCCGACCCCCAGCCAGTACCGGTGGGTGCCTCACCTCTGAACGGATCCAGGAAGTCGAAACTGCCTAAGTCAGACCCGTTCCCCAGTGACTTCCAGTAGGAGACTGGAGGTGGGTTTCCACCCGCCCTCATGGCCCAGGGACCCTCTAGCACCCAGGGGCAGCTTGTGTCACTCAGCTCTTTGCAACTTGAAATGAATGCTACAAATCCTCAGGACCCCTCCCTCAGACCAGCCCTCTGCCACCTTCTCTGCCCCAACCCCCCCTCCCCCTCCCCCTCCAGGGTCATGGGCGTTCAGGGTGTGAAGGGGCTTTGGCCCCTCCCCACCCCCCGCCACGGAGATAGGATATGCTCGACCCCAAGCCTCCCTGGGGACCTGGTCTCAGCTCAGCCCCCAGCTCACCCCCCTTCTTGTCTGCTCCTGTTCTGTCCTCCACTCCTGTGAGGGTCCCACCAAAGCAGGTGCTGTTAAGTCTCCACTGCAGGTAGCATCTGGCAGTCTCCCCTGGCTTCAGAGACCCCCCCCCCGTGTCCCCTGTCCCCTCTCCTCAGAGCGAGACCAGGAACCCCCTGCGCACCAGCTTCCTAGTGGACGTTCATTCGTTCACTCAACAGTATCTTGTGAGCCAAGGTCTCTGCTCTCGTGGAAGTTACTCCTCTGAAGGGGAGGCAGCCGCTGCCTAGAACTCAATGGAAGCAGTAGGACGCGGAGGAGAATGACAGGGGAACCCAGACGGCTGCGGAGGCCTCTCAGAGCAGGTGGCCTGTGAGGGGTGCCTGAAGCTTGCGGTTGGGGGAGGAGGGCTCCAGGCGGGGCTCAGCAGGGGCAGGTGCGCATCGGCTGTCTCCAAAGCATCCAATGCAAGTGCTCAAAGCTGAATTTTAAAACTCCCCCGTCCCCTGCCCCGTTTCCCCACATCAGGAGGGGCCCTCCATCCAGCCCACGGTGCACGCAAAAAGCCTAGAGGTCAACCTGGACACCCCTCCGCCCTCACCTCCAATAGCCAAGTCCTGTGGGTTGCCCCTGCTGACTCCTCCTTTCACTCTTTTTTTTTTTAATGTTTATTTTTGAGAGAGAGAGAGAGAGAGAGAGAGAGAGAGCGAGCGCGCTTGCATGCAGGGAAGGGTCAGAGAGAGAGGTACAGGGGATCCGAAGCGGGCCCTAAGCTGGCAGTAGATAGCCCGATGCAGGGCTTGAACCCGTGAACCATGAGATCATGACCTGAGCCAAAGTCGGACGCTTAACCGACTGAGCCACCCAGGCGCCCCCCCCTCATTTCCTCTTGTGCTCCTCCAACCCAGTCTTCCTTTCCTGCTGAGCGGCCCTTTAAAAATGCACATTTGCTCCTGTGACTCCCTTCCCCGAATGCCGCCGAATGCCGCATTGGCTTTCCCTCCCTTCTTAGGATGGAATCTAAATCCCCAGCAGTCTTCCACGGGTGACCTTCTGCTCTCCTCTCTCCTGGCCTCTTGCCACACTAACCTTTCAATTCCTTGAAAGCTGGCCCCAGGGCCTTTGCCTTGCACACAGCGATCTCTCTCTTGTCCTTAAGCTTCACGTCCGGCATCCTGACTATTCACACGAGACACCGTGTCCCATTACTTCACAGCCCCTCCGCCGCGAACGCGTGGACTGTATGCTTACCCAGGCCCGCCTCCCTGCTCTGGGTGGGCTCCCTGGAGCAGGGGCATCACCATTTTGCCCACCATTGTTGCCCCAGTGCCTGTCGCAGTCGTGCACACGCTAGGGGCACCCTAATACTCATTGAGCAAATCTGGCCAGAGACAGAGGAATGAAGGAAAGAATGTGCCGTGGAAATCCTGGGACCCTCTCTTCCGTCACCGTGACCCAGCTCTCTCACCTAGTGAATGGGCGCGGGGGGGGGGGGGGGGGGGGGGCAAAAAAAAAACCCACACCCGGGCCCCCCCCCCCGGGGGGCCCCCCCCCCCCGGGGGGCGCCCCCCGGGGCCCCCCCCCCCCCCCCCCCCCCCCCCCCCAGCAAAATGTCCTCAGAGTTGCTGCCACATAAAAACACTCTGCAGTGGGGGAACCACTCTGGACCCCCAGCTGTGCCCTCCGTGGTGGCGGCTCTCACCTCTGGTCACCTCTGGGAAGGGCCAGATGAACTAGGTCCTGCTGCTCGGAAGGGTCCCCGCGTCACACGACTTATTGGTAAGGGGTGATGGGACGCCAACGGCGGTTTCCCAAACTTTTTAAAAGATCAGCAGAACTTTTCCTGACATAACAACTCAAGTGGAGCCCGGCACCGAAGTGGGGGTGGTGCCGGGTCCCCCGCCCCCCACCCCCACGTTCTCTCTGCACAAACATTACAGAATTCCAACCCGACCCCTTGCCCATCCCGCTTGCCACGTAAGCTGTCTGGTGACCGGGGGAGCAGGTTTACAAAACAAAGTCAGCTTAGGACTTTTGGAAGGGAGAAAGCAAACAAAACACCGGTGCAAAACCCCAGGACGACACCATTTTCTGTCCTTTCCAGGATGCAAGCAGCCAACACATAGAAAAGCCTGAAATACAGAAGCCGCAAGCCCGTACAGAGAGGTTTCTGGCAGCCCCAGTTCTAAAAGCCGGGAGAGAGGACAAGTCTCCGGCTCAGCAGGCGGGGACAACAAGCCAGAGCCGTGCTGCACGGCGTCTCGGCCTCTGGGTGGACGACGGCTCCCTCGACAGCGTGGAAGTGGGCATTTGACGGAGCCGGGAGAGGAAGAAAGTGACAGTGTTGGGCACAGAAAGGCCCTGTTTCTGGGGCGCCTGGGTGGC
>NW_024412388.1:6773260-6801249 GCF_014898765.1 Herpailurus yagouaroundi | reverse complement strand
GCTATTTCCAGATGTTCTACGATGAACAGGTTCCCCTTTTATAAGGAAACAACAGAAGACGTCAGCAAGGACAACGCAAGGGGACTGACCCTCCGGTTCCCTCCTCAGCACAGGCCAGGGGACCTGGGAGCCCCCAGCTCTTCTCCTCCTTGCAGGGTGGTTGGTCAGGGCCTCGGGGCAGGAGAACCAACCCTCGCTGTCAGTGAACTCCGGGGTCTGTTTGAGGTTCCACCTGCCATCCCAGAGGGCCAGTTTCTGGGAAGAGTGACTGGCCCAGCCTGGCCCCCTCCCGAATGCCCCCCGGGGAGCCACCCCACCCCCACCCCCCATCCTCCCCTTGGGGCTGTGCCCCTGTGTTGTGCTGCGGTTTGATCATCCCCTCACCTGTTACTTTGGAGTTAAACTGAGCCCACAGAAACGCAGACCCTGTGGTCACCGGGCAGCCCAAGCAGAGCTCATACATCGGACACTAAGGAGGCCCACCCCTTGGGCCCTGTCCCCAGTCTCCGGGCTCAGTCTCTGTCCAGCGCGGCACCCTCAACTGCTTTCTCCAGGCCCACCCTGCACCTGCCCAGGCTGGGCCTGAAGCTGGGTCTGCTCACCTGGGGGACTGTGAGGCCTCAGGGGCTGATGCCGAGCCCCAGCTGCTGGGAGGACCTGGGGGCCATCCCGAAGGGGCTCAGGAAACAAGGTCCGTTGCCCCTGTAGCTCTGGGGTCAGGTTGGGGACTGCTGGTTAAGATGGGCTTTTCTGCGGCGACAGTCAGCACTCTCTGCCGGAGCCCTTGCTCATGCGGTCCTGGGCTCCCTGCTCAGCAAGCTTCTGGTCGCCCCTCCTGGGCAGGCCTGCCCTGCGCAGCTGGTCTCCCGTTCAAATCCCTGAGCCTTCCAGGGGCGGCACGCCGCACCCGCATCCCCGACAGAAGCCCCAGGACCCCACCCTCAACGCTGTGCTGAAGGCAGGAGTGAACTGACTTCCAAGGGCAGCCAGGACGCTTCCCCCAGGCCTGAGCCGCCCAGTGAACAGAACAGACGAGACGGACTAAGGTATAGTTCAAAGGTTGGTATCTTTTTTGGTTTCCCTTTTTTTTTTTTTTTTTGCTTTTATAAAGAAAAATAAGGTTGTGTTTTTTGTTTGAAAGAAAACATAAGCCCCCCTCCCCACTTGGCCTCTCCCCGGCCCCTGCGGGGTGTGGGGACCGGCGGTCCCCGGCGGGAGGGGCCGAGGAGAGGAGAGGGCACTCTTGGGGCTTCCTCAGAGCCACAGAGGAAGGGTACTAGGGAATGGAGTTTGGCTTTGTTAGGCAAAAAAGAAAATTTAAAAACTTGGACACACGTGCCCGCTATACAAATGGGGGCCAAGAAGCACCATCTTCGAGTTGGAATCATCTCTGGCAGCTGGACTCAGGGTCCTGGTGCGGCCCCTGGCCCCCCCCCCCCACGTCCTGGGGTGGGGGGCAGGGAGGGGAAACAGCTCTCAGGACAGGACTAGGGGGAAGAGGCGCGAGGGAAAGTCAGGGCGACTCCTTCCCCACGTGGTAAAAAAAATCACTAAAAAAGCACCCAAGGCTTAAAAAAACGAAACCTCCCTGGCAGGGAGAACTGGGGGCATCCTGCTTACCAGCAAAATGCCTTACCTGGCAAAAATGTGTAGAAAAATAAAATTAAACTTTATCCCTGAATGATAAAGACCCTTCCTCTTGCCCTCACCACCACCACCCGCCCCCAGCCGCCAAGTCTCAGGATTCACCAAGGCTGCCAATTCCTCCCCGGGTGCACACGCCTGTGTGAGACACAGGCTGCCGGCACCTGCGTGCGAGGCCCCGGGTGGCAGGGGCTGCGGGGCTCGGACGGCCACATGCACACACACACTCCCTCCTCACAGCAGTGGGGGGGTTCCCTGTGCCAGACCAAGGGCCCTCCTTCCTCCTCTCGGGGGCAGGACAGGACCCCGGCACGGGTGGGGAGGGGAGGGGGCCGGGCTGTAGGAGCAGTGGCAGGGCCTGAGGGGGCGGCGGAGTGGGAAGGAATGAGAGCTCAGGTGGCCTGGAAACAGAGGCCACACGGAGCCCATGGAGGCAGCAGAATGAAAGGGAGAAAAGTAGGGTCTCAGGGGCTGAGAGGGGCCAGGCTCACGGGGGGGCAGGGGCAGGGGCAGGGCAGGGAGTGGTCTCACTGGAGACTTGCAGGTTGACGGGGCCCGTCCTGCAGTGCAGGCTGGGGGCTTGAGCAAGGCCCCTGTGGGCGGTGCGCGAGGGAGGGGCCCAGAAGCGCAGGCCTGGAAGCGGGGCAGGGTGGACCCTGGGTAGTGTTCTCGGGGTAACGGGCCGCTGCCCGGGAAGGTCACGAGAGGTAATAAACTAGGGGCACAAGCGGGCAGAAGGGAGGCTGGCCGGGGGCAGCAGGGTGTTTACACTGGAACTCCGAAGGGCCCTGGCCCGGGGACCCCAAGTACCCGCCTGCCCACCCAAGAGAGCCAGGGGGCTGGTAGAACGGGGGGAGACACGGGCAGGTGATGCCCATCCTCAAGGGGGCCTGCCCAAGGGGTCTGTTCTTCACCGGGCAGGGCCAAGAGCGAATGACACAGGGACCGTCCCTCCACCCTCCCCCACCCCCCGCCAGGGAAGCCGAGGCAGCCGCAGAGGGATGGGGAGATACAGTACGAGATGCGGGCACAGCCCCGCAGCACAGGGTCCAGAGGCAGCCAGCTCCTGCTGTAGCTACAGTAGTGGCACTCCCGCCGGGCGGGCCGGGTGGCAGGGAGGGGACCGCAGGGCCCCACGGCCCCTCGGGGATCCCTGGCTTCAGGATCGGGGTCAGCACCAAACACAACTGATCTCGGCCAAGGAGACGGGCAGGGAGGAGAGCGACCCCACGGACACGCTCAGCCCTGCGGTCGGCTCAGCGGTCGGCTGAGGTGAGGTGCAGGGGTCCTGAAGGCAGGACCGGCCCAGCGAGGTCAAAGGCCCTGGCGAGGATGGCGGAGCCCCTCAGGGGGGCTCTGAGGCCGGCAGTGGTGAAAGCAGCGTGCACCTGGGCGTCTCCAGGCCCCTCCGGGCGCTGGGGGCCGCGGACCGCGGGTCAGCGCAGGACCTGGTACAGGTAGGCCGAAGTGAAGAGAACGTTGGCAGCCAAGCTCACGGCCAGGAGGCCCCGGACCAGGGAGGGCCCCACACGACCTTTGAGAGAGAGAGAGAGCGAAGAGACCCGGTTAAAAGGTCCCCGTGCAGCAGCCCACCGGCCCAGCCCACCGGAAATGCAGCTGTGGGGCCTGAGGCCCTGCTCCCAGGAGCCTCCCTGCCCAGAAAGACCCCTGAATCTAGGGTCAGTGGGCCAAGTCCTGCCTCCCGGAAGGCACCTCGTCTCCTGAGCCCGTGCTACCAGGCGAGGACTGGGTGTGCTGTACTCGTACCCCATGAGGGGGCCTGGGGGCATGACCCCCACTTTACAGACAGAAAAGAGACACTTTAGAGGAGCAGTACCCCGCCCAGGCTTCCGGACCGGGGTTCCCGCCCCAGGTCTGTGCTCTGGGGACAGCACCCATTTCCTGTCGGCTCCAGAGACAGGGAACCATCTTTGCAGAAAGACTCCCCTCGTGACTGTCCATCCATCTTCTCCACACGCGTGTCCCCTGGGGACACCGGCAGTTGTGCTGGCCTCTGGGTGCTCACAGCGTGCCTGGTGCTTTACCTGGAACCAGGATTTGACCTCATACTGTGCCTGCAGCCCCCGCACTAGCCCCGCGGTGCGCCAGGCTCTCTGGCCAGCGTCTTCCCCCCATATCTGTGCTGGCGCAGAGGAGCCACTGCCCACACAGGGCAATGGGGACTTGAAACGTGGCTGGAAGAGCCGAGGACCTAGGTCTTTACTGTTACGCAATGTTAACTCTGGTAAACGTAAACCGCTCCCAGGGCACCCGGGTGGCTCAGTCCGTTAAGCGTCCGACTTCAGCTCAGGTCATGATCTCACAGCTCGTGAGTTCGAGCCCCGCGTCGGGCCCTGTGCTGCCAGCTCAGAGCCTGGAGCCTGCTTCGGAGTCTGTGTCTCCCTCTCTCTCTGCCCCTCCCCTGCTCTGAGTCTCTCTCTCTCAAAAAAAAAAAAAATTAAAAAAATTTTTTGGGGGCCGCCTGGGTGGCTCAGTCGGTTAAGCATCTGACTTCGGCTCAGGTCACGATCTCACAGTCCATGAGTCTGAGCCCTGTGTCGGGCTCTGAGCTGACAGCTCGGAGCCTGGAGCCTGCTTTGGATTCTGTGTCTCTCTCTCTCTCTCTCTCTGCCCCTCCTCTGTCTCATGCTCTGTCTCTCTCTGTCTCAAAAATAAAAACATTAAAAAAAAATTAAAAAAAATTTTGTCTTAAACGTAAACAGCTCCCTATGACCTTCTGCTGATGGGGCCTGATCCCAGGGTGGCCACGTTGTACGCCGGGCGGTAGCTGGACCTAGAAGGCGCTGGGTGGGTTCTTTAGTTGCCCTCTGTCACTCGAGGGCCCTGGAGGGCCTTCTCTCTCAGGGTCCCAGACGGACCAGATGACCGTGGCTGCGGACCCACAGCCCCTCCGCCCCTCCCCCGCCCCCCTCCCAATCGGAGCACAGACCTTTCCAGGCGGCGGCCTCCTCCACGCACCCCTGGGTGGTGGTGTCCACCACGCAGGTGGAGGACTGAGAGGAATCATCCTCCTTCTTGATGGAGCGGCTGCTGCAGGCACTGCCTCTTTCTGGCATCGACCTCATGTCTGCAGAGAGAAGAGGTGTCTCAGCGGGTGCTCACGGCTCACCCCCAGGCAGAGACGTGGGCCGGCTCTACCTCCAATCCCAGGACAGTCCTCAGATGTGGCCAGCCGTGCCCGTCCCAGCCCACCTGCCCTACCCCGGGCAAGGGGAGGCCAGGTCCTCGTTCATATCCCGGCCACGTGGCTGCCGTGAAGGGAGCTGGTTATAGACGCGCAGCAGCAAACTCGGTCGCCAACAGGCGGACGGCGGCCACAAGGAGGCTTCTGGGGGCACAGGGCGGGGCACGGGGTGGCAGAGGCTGGGACTGGGATCTCAACCCATCCTTCCACCTGTCTGGCCAGTGTTCAGACCCGCTGTGGCCGGGCCTTCCGACATTGTAAGAGACACAGGAAATCCACATGTTAACGTGAAAGCTCAAAATTTTAAACGCTGAAGCCTAATTTTAAAAATTTAAAGATGCTTTACAGAGCATCACTTGAGCACAACAAAAACATCCATGACCAGACAGATGCAGCCCAGCACGGTATCACGTGCTTTTGACCCATCCCAAGGAACAAAGGACTCTCAAGGTCAATTGCAAAAGAAGAAAATAAAATCAGCCAACGGAAGGCCATGTCCTGGAGCGTTCAAGGTCACCAGAAGCCAGGCCGGGAGCGTCTGGAGCTTGGGAAGAGTGGCTGCACACGCTCGGTAAGAGCAAGGACAGGCCCCGTGTGGCCACCTGCAGGGCCGTCCCAGCGCCGCACATGACCACAGTCGCCGTCACGGCCCCGCTGGGCTCTCCCACCTCCTGGGAGGGCGGCCGGGTGGGGGGGGGGGGTTCGTACCCACAGTGAGCTTCGTGTCCTGCGCCGGTGATCTCTGTGGGACGTGCGGCGGCTCGATGGGGAAGAGGCTGCCGTTGTGGGGCGAGGGTTCGTCTGAGCTGCTGGGGGTGTTGGGGCCCTCCCCGGGGGGCGACGGGAACAGCAGCAGCTTCTGCCCCTTCAGGTTGAGCCGGGCCGGGCTGATGAGGGGCCTGCGGTGGCGCAGAGAGCCAGAGCTGGAGGCCACGGAGCCGGCCACGGAGGGCGCCGGGGAAGGGAGTGGGGACGAGGCACAGCATCCCGACAGGAGAGAGAAGTAATCTGGAGGGCAGGAGGACGGCAGAAACGACAGCTTACGGGAGGAGTGAAAACAAGGCTGAATGTTTGCTACAGGCACCGTTATCCCTGATACGGCTGCGTGGTTCCCGGTGCTTTTCCTCTGTTAACCGGAGAGGAAAGATGAGGCTGTACCAAAACTTGGGGATAGAGGGGAGCCTGCCAGGAGCTGAGGGAAGGGAGAGGATCTCAGACCCTTAGCCGCGTCCCCCCGCCCCCGAGGGCACTGACTTAATTTCGGTCAGCTAACTCAGCTAATCCCGAGTGTGGTCTCCAACAATCATCACTGATAAGGGTGACAGCATTAGAGCTAATCCTAGAAACCACCACGCCCGTTTCACAGAAGAGGAAACTAGAGGAAACTGAGGCACAGGGCTGTTGGTCACTTGCCCAGGGCTGCAGAGCTGGGAGGCGCAGGACTGAGACTCGAACACAGAACCCCGTGGGACCCCAAAGCTCATGTTTAACCAGGCTGCCGTCCCATCCCATAGGATGCTCTGGAAACCCTGGCCCACACTTCCCTGTCCTCCTTACCTGGAACAGGAACCTCTCCAGATCGAGACACCTGAGACGGTGGGCGGCTCCCACTGAACAGATACCCTGAGTCTGGAGAGGAAACAGAAGGGGGATAGGTCAGGCCCGTGGTAATGACAGCCACCCACCCTCTCCATTCTCCAGCCGCCGTTCTGCTGACATCCAGCCTTTGTCACTTAGGCCGAACTTTCTCGAAAACACAAGCTCTCAACAGACTCCCTGAACTAGTGTTGGAGATCTCTCGTTTCAGGGATAAAGAAACCGACACCCACCCGCCCCCCCCCCCCCCCCATAGCCTGCTCTTTCTGGGGTCTTGCCCCTCCACTACCCTGTGCCTGCCGGCCTGCGCTGCCCCTCAGGGAACACTGAACACGCTGCTCTTCCTCAGTCATGTGCACCCCAAGGGCAGAGACTACACCCCACGTACCCTGTGTTCCCCCAGCGCTTAGCCGAGAGCTGAGTGTGGAAAGATCCAGCGACCACCGTGTGCCATCACGAGCAACTGCTGTTCTACCACCCTTGGGGCTCTGAGGGTCCCTTGGTCACAGCACGCTGCCTACCCCTTCCCCCCACCCCTTCCCCCATAAGGCCCAGGGACACAGATTCAGGCCAACCCATGTGTCTGGGTAAGGGTGGTCACGTGGCCCAAGCACAGAGTCCTTTCCAGGACTGGTTGTATGGATGCTAGGAGAGCAGTCTCTTTGCTGGGTGTGAGCTGTAGGGACGCAGGGGTGAGCCTGGATCAGGGAGGTGCAGGGGCGAGTAGGGCGAGAAAGAGAGACACAGGAAAGCAGAACCTGGCCCAGTGCCTGAGCCCCAGACCACCAGTGCCTCCTGGTTACCTGAGCCAAGGAGCTGCAGAAACTCTTCGTTAATGGCCCCCGGCAGTGGAGACCCTGGGGTCCCTCCGACCACTGAACGTCCCGAGACCAGCCTGTGTCCACAGAATTGCCCTGCTGCCCCTGGGGCGGGGCTGCTCCCGAGTCCCCTTGCCTCACACCTCACAGGGCAACAGGGAGACCGTGGGTCCTCCACGGTGGGTGGGATGCCACCCACCCCTCCCAAGGGGTCTGAAATGGAAGCTCCTCAGCTCTGCTGTCCTGGTGGGTGAGTACGGAGAGTCCTCCCAGGAGTGTCGGGCCCAGGGCAGGGCAGCTCCCGACGCCCCAGGCGTCTCCCCTCTCCACATTCTACTCAAGAGCCACCGGGGACAGAGAAGGACGTCTCTGCTCAGGGGAGATGAGGAAAGCCATCCTACTATCAACTCGGGGTACAAGCAAAATGGCCTTTAGCCATCTTGGAGGAGCTAAGCCTCTGGTCGTTGCTGTTACGGGTGTTCTCATCCCATACTAACGCCAGCAGTCGTGTCTGCTGAGGGCTTTGTTCTAGAAGCTTCCCTGATATGCCTACCTCAGCCCGGAGGCACAGCTGTCCATATTAGACCCTCCCAGGGTCACAGGCTGGGGGCCTGCTTGGCTGCTCCCAGCTGTTGGCTCCTGGCACTTGGCTGCCACATCAGGTGCTCACAACCACCCCATGACGTGTGTATTATCACCAAGCCTGGCTTACAGCTGGGCAAGTCTGAGCCCCCTCATTTTGCCACCGTCAGACTGGCAGCTGCTGGGCTTTTCTCCAGAGGGAGGGGCGGTGGTGGTACGCCTCAGTTTCTCAACCCTGCGTTTGCTCTACAGGGAACAGGAGGAGCAGGAAGGTGCCTCTCGGAGGTCCGGTCCCTGCCTTGCACCCTGTGGACATTAACTGGTCTTTTTTTTTTTTTTTAAAGTAGGCTCCACATTCAACGTGCGGCTTGAACTCACGACACGGAGATCAAGAGTCGCATGCTGTACTGACTGAGCCAGCCAGGTGCCCCAGTTATTTCAGTTTTTTTTTTAAATGTTTATTTATTTTTGAGACAGAGAAAGACAGAGCGTGAATGGGGGAGGGTCAGAGAGAGAAAGAGACACAGAATCCGAAGCAGGCTCCAGGCTCCGAGACGTCAGCACAGAGCCCGATGCGGGGCTCGAACTCACGAACCGTGAGATCATGACCTGGGCCAAAGTTGGATGCTCAACCAACTGAGCCACCCAGGCGCCCCTCCTTTTTTCAAAGAGCAAAAACCAAGGGGCGCCTGGGTGGCTCAGTCGGTTAAGCGTCTGACTCTTGATTTCAGCTCAAGTCATGATCCCGAGGTTCATGAGTTCAAGCCCTGTGTCAGGCTCTCTGTGCTGACAGTGTGGAGCCTGCTTGGAATCTCCCTCTCCCCTCTCTCTCAGCCTCTCCCCTGCTCACGCTGGCTCTCAAAATAAGTAAATATTAAAAAAAATTCTTTACATAAAGAGCAAAACGAGACTGCTGTCCTCTGCAGTTGGCACCTCTCTCCCCAAGAGGGCCCTCAGAGGGCTCTGGCAGGATTTGAACCCAGCAAGTCCCACAGAGTCCTGGGAGCTTGGGCCCCTGTCCCCACCTTGGGCCCCTTTAGCCCCATCCCCACCTGAAGGCCTGATGGACAGTTCTAGAGGACACTCCGGGGGAAGGGCTCAGCTGCTGGGCCTCCCAGGTTCCCACACCCAGGGAGTTCCACGGTCGCCCCCACACCCCTAGATGCTGTTCACAAAGAGCCCACAGAGGTCCCACCAGCTCCAGGGCCACAGGCAGGGGGTCAGGAACTCTGCTGGATGACCATTCCCAGAGGAGGAGTCAGCTCGTGTCTGGTTACACAGAACTATCTGGAGTCCAGGCATCTGGACTCAGGGCAATCCCACCTTGGATCCCACCCACCATCTGAGCCGTTCCTCCTGCGGTACGACCCACACCCCCTAAGCGGGAGGCCGCTGACCTGCACGTGACAGGGCCAGGAACCTGAGCTCAGGCACAAAGCTCAGCTCCAAGCTGCAGGGGGACTCTGGGCAAGTCACGGGGGTAAGAAACGGGAGCTCAGAGGGGCACCTGACTGGAGCTGGAGCCCCCAACCTGGCCGAGCTGCCGAGGGGCTCAAAGGAGACCCTGACCGCAGGTCACCGAGCCCGTTGTTTTGTTTTTTGTTTTTCGATGTTTACTTTTGAGAGAGAGAGACAGAGTGCGAGCCGGGGTGAGGCAGAGAGACAGGGAGACACAGAATCCGAAGCAGGCTCCGGGCTCCGAGCTGTGAGCACAGAGCACAACGTGGGGCTTGAACCCACGAACCGTGGGAGATCACGACCTGAGCGGAAGTCGGACGCTCAACTGACTGAGCCAGCCAGGCGCCCCTACCAACCCTGCTCTAACCCAGATGCCGCCCATATTCTTGGAGGCTGGGATACTTCCTCACGGCGGCTTCCCACCCCCAAAGCTGCTACCCCGGGAGCCAGGCCCCAGGACCCGCCCGGAGGAAGAGGCAAAGCCCAGTCTGGCCAAGTGGCTTCCCAAAGAGCTGAGGGCGATGAGGAAAGAAAAACTGGATTTGATTTGCAACGGACTTCCCAGGAAGATTCCACCAGAGAAGGTGAAGGAAGAGACAGAGGGTCTTGAGACAAGGACCAGGTGGGTCTCAGCCACACCAGAGCCCACGTGCAGCCAGCGCTCGATAAATGCGGCGGACCCGAGCCACCCCCGGCCCCCTGGGTCACACCAAAAGGCTAGGGGCAAATCTGCCAGCCCCCAGGGCCTCAGAACAACGGCAGCAACAATAACAGCAGGAATGGTGGGAAGAGACAGCCCCCAACGTGCGTGGACGTGGACCGGGTGCCCACTGCCCTTCCAGGAACCTTACATGCGTCACCTCACGTGCCCCAGACACCCCCGGGGCAGGTTCTACTCTACCACTGCCCTCGTCTTCTTTGAGGGCAACTGAGGCTCACAGCAGTGAAGACCCTTGACCGGAGGCAGCCACTGAGCGGATGCACTGGGGTTTGACCCCAGCTCTGCCCGTCTCTACAGCAGGAGCTCTAACCACCTCCCGCCCCCAGCCCACCCCGTGCCCGGCGGGCGCCCCCGTGTCCCCCGCCTGCCCACGCTGGAGCGCCTCTTACCTGCCCGAGTCAGGGAGGGTATGGTCCCCAGCGAGAGGGCCCGGCTGAGGCGGCCCGGCAGCGAGGAGGGCGAGGCCCGTCGAGGCGAGCGGAACAGCTGCTGGCTGGCGAGCGGCAGGAAGCCGGGCGGCGTGGGGATGAACAGAGACGGCGAAGGGCCGGTGGCGCTCGGGCAGGGCATGGCCAGGCCGGGGCTCGTGGGGAAAAGGCCGGCCGAGTCTCTCGGGAAACACCTGCGGGAGCCCGTCGGGCGCGGGAGAGAAGAGGAGGGTCAGCCCCGGGAGGCCCTGGAGGCGGCCTCCACACAGGTCCCGTCCCCTCTCCCCTGGTGCCAGGTGGGGCCGGAGTCGGGGTCCCAGGGAGGCGTGCGTTAGTTGAAGCGGAGGAGCGGCTCGACCACAGTCACGCCATTAGGAGCGGGTGGCTGGGAGGTGCCAGCGTGACCCACCCCTCCCGGCATGCCCCCTCGGGTCCCACTCAGCCTCACAGCAAACTAGCTCCACTACGAGTCTCGGGATTAAAGTGACACTGTCGCCCTTGCCAACCTCATGCCGACCCTTCGCCTTGAAGCAAGAACGCCCGACCCCCGTGCCAGGCGCTCAGTAAAAGGCCAAACCTCGGGCTCCCCCTCGCCACTCCGTGCTCCGTGCCCAGAGCCTCCTGACAGGACGGCTGAGCTCAAGGCGCCCCCTGCTCCCCGGGGCCGGCCTCTGGGAACCCCACTGCTGCTCTCTGGTCTGGGACGCTCCTCTAAAGCCCCTTGCGGAGCGGAGGGGGTGGGGGCGGCCAGGCTGGGGACTCCCCGGGGAAGAGCTCTTGCGGGACGCAAGCCTAACTCCAGCTTAGAGAAGACCCGTCAACGATTGCAAGGCTGCCCAAAAGACGGAAGGTGACAGTGTCTCTTTAACTCGAGAATGGGAGAGATCACACAATGGGACCCGGTGGCCCCAAAAGCCAGAATGTCAACCATGCTTCTGATTAAGGCAACCGATTATGGGGGGGAGGGGAGGGACGGAGGCAGTTAATACATTAGTCTGCCGTCTGGACGGAGCTGGGGAGGTCCAGCCTTACCTCAGTGCCAAGGGACAATTGGGGCCATGGACAATGTGCCGATGGAGGGGCAGGCTGGCTCAGGCCCTGCAGCAGAGCCGGGGGCCTAAGGGACCCGCCCTGGGCCCATCACGACCACACTCTCAGGGCGCTGTTAGCCACACTCCACTCCACTGACTTGCTCGCTACTTCTCACCCCCACCCCCTTAAACACCCCTTACTACGAGGCAAGTGTGGGGTCTGCTGCTGCCCTCCTAGAGAATCATGGGACCTTTTCATGCCTTCCGGGAGCACCAGGAGACTACCTGGATGTCAGAACCAAGGGCAGGGCCCTGCATTTGGGGGACATGGAGAAACCGAGGCAGGAACTCATCAAGCCAATCACCAGAAGGGTCTGGACAACCCCAGGCTGGACGTGCTCGCACTCCACGTGCTGACTTTGTCCTGCCCAAGCCTGTCTGACACCTCCCTCCCCACCCCCACAACAGCTGGGATAGAGTCTGCCTCTTAACAGAGAACAGGATTTTGTGTCATCATTTGTAGAGCAGTGACACCGTATGGCAGAATGGCGCCACCACCTCGGGGATTAGCTGGGGGAGGAAGGGACACTGAACTCACTGAAGATGCCCTGGGACCGTTGGCCAACTTGCTCTGATCACGTGTGAAGCCGTCCCCTGCCGGGGCCTGCACCTCCCAGAGGATGCAACGGGGGCAGGCGGTAGGACCCTGCGCTGGGCTTCCTGCACCCGCCCCCACCCCCCACCCCCGGTAACCAGCGAGTGAGGGGAGAGGCTCCAAGGTGGGCTGCGGGGTCCAGAAGTGGTCAGCTGTGCCCAGGAGAGGCTTCCAGCGTCTTTCCGGCTCTTCCCTGCTTTTCCCAGATCCTGCTCACACCTGGGGCCGCCACCCCAGTGCTTAAAGCTCAGTCTCTCATCCATCTGGCACAGGTGCTGTTCCCAATCTCTGATCCCACTAAGAATGTTGGCACCGAGCAGGAGACAGTTCTTTGGTCTGACCCCTCTTGCCGTGACACGCAGTGACATCAGTCAACCAGCAGATCCTCATAAAGTGCCAAGCGAGCTCCCATCGTGGCTCTGTGGCGGACGGTCCCTGGGAAACTCCCGTAAAAGAGCCCAATCTCTGCCAGGCTTCGGAGAGCTCACAAGTATCGAAGCTTCCTCTGGCAAGGCCCCCTCCTCCCTCCCCCACCCCGGCCACCCTGCACCCACGCACCCCGTCTCAGAGAGGCACTCAGCCCTGAGTCCGAATCTACGTCCACTGGGACAGACGGGTTCCGGGACAGGTCAGGAGGCTGTACCGTGTCCCATCTGACACTGAGGGGGCTGTCTGGTCTTTTTCGACCCAATCCCAGTGCGAGACGGGAGCAGAAGGAGAGAGAGAACTACATTTTACGTAGCAGTTTATTGAGACGGAGGAAAAGACGACCCAGCAGGGCACGTGAGGGCAGCCAGGCCCGGAGCCGCCCGATGCCCACGGCGCCAGCACCCAAATCTGACCCCCCGTGGGCATGCCTGTACCCCCGAGTCCCCTGCCCCTGGCACAGAAACCTCTGAAGGAACGTGAAAGAAAAAACAAAAAAGACATGGTACCTGACGGCCGCCGGTAAAAGCAGAGTCCCGGAGGCATTTATTGAAAATACAGCATGAAAAACAAGACATCTACGGCCAGGAGTTACGGTTACAGCAAGCGTCACCGGCCAATCGTCCACGGTTCTACTACACGACCAGAGGGCAAGACACTGCGCAACAGTCACGGACAGAAGACACACGGGCTCCTCCCGGGCAGGTGCGTCGAGGCGGTGGCTCAGCCCGTGGCGGGGACCCCGGACGCCGAGGGAGAGGACAGCCAGGGGGGGCCTCCCTCGCGTCTTGGAGACGGTCACCCCGACCCCAGGCGGTCTGACAGTCGTCCCCAGTGGAGGGGACAGAGGTCCTCGGTAGGGGCAACACACTTCCAGTTAATAAGCCATGATCCCAGTGATGCCTGCACTTCCTCAGCTGTTGCCAGTAACATCAGAAGGCGCTGGGAATATGCTCCAGGTCATGAACTTTAAAGGACAGACACGTAATTTTAAAAAGTCACACAAAACTCTAAAAAGCGCAGGAAGCCTCCCTCCTACGAGGCTCGGCTCACGAGGGCGTCTTTCCGTCCCCGGAGAGGGCAGGAGAGACATCTGCTCGGCAGGGGCTCCTGGCCAGCACGAGAGCCGGTTATGGTTATTATAAATAATTTAACTTAAATACACACATACACACAGATGTCCTGCTTCTACTCCACGCCAAGAAAAGCAGTAATTAGCATCACGCCATCAGTTTCCTTGAGAACAGGGGATCCACACAAGAGGGCGGCTCTGCCATCAGACCAGCAGTTGTCCGCCCGGTACCTGCCGCCTCCTCTCCCCTCTCAGGCAGGCTGACTGGGGGAGAAGGGACAGGCGGACGGGCAGTCCCCCCCACCGCCCCAGCCCAGCAGGCTCTGCCAGTCACCTAGCGCCTCGCCCTCTACAGAGAACAAGCAGAGCCCAGCCAGGCAGGGCACTGACCGAGGCCACACGGCTAAGGGGGCCGCTCCAGACCCATCCGGATGCCAGGCTGGGCATGAGTGGTGTGGGCTGGCTTCTTAGGGCCCCAGGAACACGAGGACCATGACGGTGGGGCTCAGGCCCCATGAGGGGCCCGTCGGGCTGTTAGCTGGTGGCCCCTTGCCGAGTGTGACCCTCACACGCATGGAATCTGCCTCTGTCCTCCCCGGGCTCTGATGTGTTGTAAAGGGGAGAGCACGGGGTCACTCCTGGAGGGAGACTTATACTCAGAGTGACGAGTGGCAGGGCACCCCGGCCCTGGAGGGATCTGGGGCCCAATGTGGGGTCAGCAGAGGGCAGAATGCCTGGATGGAGACAGCCTTGGGCCGCCTGCTGCCAGGGCAGGTGGGGGGGGGAACGGACACTCAGAGACAGTGCCCCGGGCTAAGTGCTTCCTCCGCACGTATCCACATCAAGGTCAGCATTCAAAGACCCTGGAGAGAGGCCCACCTTCCATTTCACAGATGGTAACCGGAGACTGGGAAGAGCAGGGGCCTGGCCGGGACCACACAGCTACTGAGTAGCAGCCCTATTCCCCTGGAGCGGTGACTCTGGGTCAGCACTGTCCCTACCCTCCCACCTGACCCACAGAAAGGAAAGTGCCTCACAGGGAAGCACAAGGCAGGAGGCCCGGCACCCTCCACGAGGGGCTCCAGGGGTCAGGAGGGTGGTGACAGGCCAGAGAGGGACAAGGTGACAAATGACCTGCTGCCATGTGTGTTGCTCTTGGGCCCCTGCCCTGTGCTGCCCATAAGGAGCGAGAACTTTCCCCAGGCATCCTGCGGGGGCGAGAGGAGGAGACGGGACGTACCAGGCATGGGGTGGGGGAGCAGGCCGAGGGCACTCGGGTCTCCACCGCCAGCCAGCGAGGGCAGCCTTGGCTCAGGAGGCCTCACCCCAGCCCCTGCAGTCCTGCCTTTGCAGGGGAGAGCCAGGCGCGTCTCGGAAGAGGGAGCAGCGCATGCGTGCCCTGGTTCCATCTGGCCCCCAGCAGTGCCCAAATCACAGACGAGTAAGACTGCTCAGAACCCCAGCTGGGCGAAACCCCCACGGCCTGGCTGCTAAGACGCTTGCTGACCACAGGGCCAGTGGGCCTCTCTACGGCCCACTGCGAGGAGAGCCTCGCCCCACACACTCGTGGCCAGTCTGGACCCAAGAACTGTGTTCTCTGTTCCCAGGGCAGGAGGCTGAGGGACAATGGGTCTCAGGAAGGTCTTGGAGGAGGAACTGAGCTATGAATCCTGGGGGGGTGGAGGGGCGGCGGCGGCGAGCCCTGTGTCCTCTTGGGTCCCCGGCTCCGTGAGGGCTGGCTGGACAATGGGCAGGACCGAAAGGACAGACCGGGGAAGTGACGTGGAGACAGGGTGGGGGGCTCTGCTCTGGCCCCTGCTCAACAGCACCCGCCCATGCCCAGCAGCCCGAGTAGTCAGGCCACACGGCAAGGGCCCAGCCCGCAGCCACCGTCACCAGCCCCTGAGATGGGGCAAAGTGAGAGGAGCAGCAGGCAGCAGGGACCTGACCCCCACCGCCCGCTCAGGACCGGGGCGTGGCCTCTTTGCACTGCCAGCCAAGGCCCCCGGTCAGAGGCAGGTCGCATGGGCCACCCGTGTCCCAGTCTGGGGGCAGCGATGGGCTCTTTGGCCAGAGAGGTGCGGCAGTGGTGGGTGGCTCTAGGGCACTTGGGGAGTGGGCGGGGAGGGTGGCTTGCTGGTGCTGGAAAGCACGGGGGGCGGGGGGGCTCTAGGCTGGGCGGGGGCAAGAGTGAGGCAGGTGACAAAGACGCAAGTCACAGGGGCCCTGCTCTGGGCCCGTCCGTCCGTCTGTCCTCCCCCCCGCAGTCACTGCTGCTTCTCTGACCTTCGGGGCCGGAACCTCCGCGTGCCTGTCGCCTTCCTTGTGGCCACGGCTGCCGTGAAGCCCACCAGGCAGCACAGGGATGTGGTGCTGAACTTGAGCGTCTCCAGCCAGCCGGGCGAGGCGGCCTGTAGGTACTGCTCCGCCAGGTGCAGCCCCAGCAGCAGGGCCCACAGGCAGGTGGAGAAGGCGTCGATCCTGCGGAGCCTGCGGGGCAGAGTGGGGGCGGCGGTGAGGGCCCCCAGCAGCAGGACAAGAACCCCCCCCCCCTGTGTCCACTCCCCCCGCAACCCGGCTCGGAGGACAGAGTCCAGGGCCAAGAGGAGAGCGGGGAGCCTCGGACTCCCACTTCCAACACCTCCACACTGCACGGCTGAGCAGCTCAGTTCCTCCCAGTCTATACAACCGAACCTCCCTCAGAGCCACTGAGCCAACACGGAAGCCACTCATTACAGGGTCTGCAACCGCACAGGGGGCACAAGGGCCCCACCCGGACCCCCGACGACCGCAGAGGCAGGTGACTGTCATCACCCGAGGGGGACGAAAGCACGCCACGAGGCCCAAGCGCACAGCGGTGAGGGGCAGGCTGGCTCTGGGTGCCACCACTCCCTCTCAGGCAGGCCACTTGTCTTCCTCTCGCCCCTCAGACTCCCAGCTGCCGGGGAAGAGAGACCGTGTCTGGCTCCGGCCACACCGCGGAGCCTAGCGTGTGGCCGTGTGCCCAGCAGAGCCTCTCGGCTTCAACCCGAGCGCGTTTCCTCCCACCGAGTCCCGGCCCTGCGTGGCCCCACACGCACCTGATGCGGCCGGCCAGCAGCATGGCCAGCAGGCAGGTGAGCAGGCCCAGGGCCACGACGCCCATCTGGTGGCTCTGCCCGAAGGCCCAGGCCTCCCGCAGCTTCTCTGCCGCGTGCTCGGGCAGCAGACCCAGCAGCTGCTGCCAGCCGTCGACCCCGGGGGCAGTGCCGTTGTCAGGGGTGGCCGAGCCGTTGCCACCAGGCGGCAGGGCCGGGGGCAGGGTGGCCTCTGGGGCGAAGGGGTTGCTGGTGCCATAGAACGCGATGGTCAGCAGGAAGGTGCAGGCCAGGAAGGCGAGGGCGCGGAGCACAATGACCTGGACCGGGGCCTTCGCCGAGGAGGAGAAGCTCTGAGGGAGAAAGACCGGTCGGAGGGGTGGCCAGAGCCACCGACAGCCATTCCCGGTGCCCACTCTGCACGAGGGCCTGGCCAGCGCCCCCAAGCGCCCGCCGAAGAGTCCACCTGGTTCCTGATGGTCAGAGGTGGTGCCTTCCTCACGCCTTAAACCCTTACGTAATCCCAGCTTGGTCTCTAGGTTTCCTGCTGGGTTCCACTCATCTGCCTCCTTTCTTGGCCTTCACCGGCTGGGGAAGTCACCCCGGCCGGCAGGGACTGCTCTATCACGTTCTTCAGAGAAACCCTTTTGGTGGTAGGGTGATCAGGTTTCTTTCAAGTAAGTTTTTTAATCATTTCATCAGGTTCTCATCAGAAATTCCTATTGTGATTTTCAGTGGAATTGCAATAAACAGAGAAGAGAACTCTGGCCAAACTGAAGTTAAAAAAACCCAGTCAAAAAAACACAAAAAATGAGCTGTTTGGTCTAGGAACACAGTGGTGAGGGGGGAAGCTGAAGGTCAGTGTCCTGCTGTGCAAAACCGGCCGTGCGGGCCGGTGGTGTGGCCTCGCGGTCAGGGACCTGGCACTCAGACTGGAAACCACATGCCAGTTGGACACAGAGCACATCTGGGCAGGAACGTCTCTGGCAGGGGATGGTTTTTACTTCTAAATCCACTTGCTACTACCTCAGGCTTTTTGAAAATTTTTTAACGTTTTATTTATTTTTGAGAGACAGAGCACGAGTGGGGGAGGGGCAGAGAGCGAGGGAGACACAGAATCTGAAGCATACTACCTCAGGTTTTTTAAACCAGAACATTCCATTAACCAAGTATAATGATAATTAAAAAGTTTTTGGCCAGGTAGTCTTGGCGCCCAGCCCTCTGCAAGTTCTCGAACTCCGAGTCTGGCTTCCACAGCTGTAGACGGGAGTCACAGGGCCTCAGGGGGTATCCACCACGAAGGGTGCTGGGGGGAGCGCGTGCCTGTGTCGGAGAAGTGCCCGGGTCCGCTAGGACCCTCACAACCCCTGGCCCAAGCGCACAAATACACATGTATTGGGGCATCTGGGTGGCCCAGTTGGTTAAGCTTCTAACTCTGGCTCAGTCATGATCTCGTGTCTGTGGGTTCGAGCCCCGCCTCGGGCCCTGTGCTGACAGCTCGGAGCCTGGAGCCTGATTCAGATTCTGTGTCTCCCTCTCTCTCTGCCCCTCCCCACTCATGCTCTGTCTGTCTCTCTCTCAAAAATAAACAAACATTAAAAAATTTGAGGGGCGCCTGGGTGGCGCAGTCGGTTAAGCGTCCGACTTCAGCCAGGTCACGATCTCGCGGTCCGTTAGTTCGAGCCCCGCGTCGGGCTCTGGGCTGACGGCTCAGAGCCTGGAGCCTGTTTCCGATTCTGTGTCTCCCTCTCTCTCTGCCCCTCCTCCGTTCAGGCTCTGTCTCTCTCTGTCCCAAAAATAAATAAACGTTGAAAAAAAAAAAACATTTTAAATAAAAAATTTGAAAAACCGTATGTGCGTATTACAACACAGACCCACTCTTCTTGGGATACCTGCTCAGGCCAGTGGCACGAAGAGGCCTGCGAACAGCTGGGAAAGGGGTCCCGGGGGAAGGCTACTGCCTCCAGGAAAAGGGTCTCGGCTCTGGAGAGCTGCCTACAGTCTCGGGGGCTCAGCCCCCCAGCAGGGGTTTCCTGCACAAAACCAAGGGCCGTGACTCCCCAAACGCCCCGTGGGGTGCCTTGCTCCAACCTGCGTGTGGGTCTGGTCGGCTTCCCGGCGCTTGAACTGGTGGCTGAGCAGCAGGGCACGCAGCTGGCGGTTCTGGTGCTTGATGTAGTACTCGACGGCCGCCTGGCAGGGCCGGCACAGCTTGTACATCTGCTCCAGGTGGTGCCGATACACCTCGATCTCCTCGTCATACCTGCCCTGCGGGGGGGACGACAGAGGCTCAGGGTCCTGGGGGGGGCCCCTGGGGGTGCTCGTGTTGAGCAGGTCAGATCTGGGTTCACTTACAAGGGCGGTGACCACGAATAAGTCGTGCCCACTCACAACCCGCTTCCTCCGTGCCCAACAGGACCGATGGCCTCCTACTGCCTGCGGCGATGTTGGCCACGGGGAGTGAGGCCTGGCCCAGAAGCCGACACACGGCAGGGGCCCAGAGGTGACAGGAGCCACTCTAGCCGAGTCCTGTTGCCGCACAGGATGCACCTGGAGGCCAGGAGCTCGGGATGCGGTCCCTGCTTCAGGTTCCGCTCCCGGGTCCCAAGAGCTCCAGCAGGGCAGGTGAGCCAAGGGAGAACCCAGCTCCGGGTGGACGCTACTTAGATGGAGGCAGAGGCCTGCCCGTGCGCTTAAGACCAAGGGTCCAGAAAACACTAGAGAACCAAGGGCTTCAGTGGGAGCTGAAGGGTGCTTTGGGCTCCAGGAATATTTCAGAAGATTCGAGTCCCACACCCCCTTCTCCCAGAGAGGCAGCAACACACCTCTCCTTCCCTGTTGCCAGGGGAGCCGAACATTTCAGTCTGCAGTGGCCAGGAGAGTTATGGGTCTGATCTCTGGCTGGGACTGAATGTGCCACAAAAGCTTCTCTGCTTGCCAAACTGCACACGCCTTCCCTTCTTTATGCAGGTTCCCGGTCTCCCCCTGCCTCCTCCCCTCCCGGCGGGATCATGGGAAAGCCACAGTCTCTGGGCCTCAGCCGGGCTCTTCTCCTGCGGTCAGGGGACCCCCGAGGCGGGCGAGGCCTGCTGGGGGGCGAACTCTTAACACCAGGCTGCTCCCCTATCATCCTCTCCCCGGAACTGCAGGGCAAACTGCCTGCCCGGCCAGTGGACAAGACGGACTCAGGGACGCGGACAGGACTGGTCCAAGAGGGCCCGCGTGGGGCGCCCAAGGACCCGACCTCCCCCTGCCCTGGGACACGCCCCTCTGGCAGGCACTGGGGTTTCTACAATGACGTCCCGGGCTTGGAGCCCCAGGACAGCAGCAACCGCGAGACGGAGGGAGGGCGAGAAGTGTGTTCCAACGGGGACGGAAGAAATAACACACCCGGAACGTGGGGCCGGTGCGGCAGGGGGAGGGGGAGGGGGCCGGGGCCCCGCCTCGTGCCCACCTCACCTCGTCACGCGGTGCGAAGGCGGCCAGCTGCTTGATCTTGGTGGTCTGGTGGTGGCTGCACCTGCGGCACAGCAGCACCTGGCTGCTCACCCACTGCTGCGGCTGCGCGGGGGGGCGGGGCCCCGGCACGCTGCTCACCACGTGGTTCAGGTGCTCCAGGTACTGGGCGGGGATCGGCTTGTTGTAGTCGCCGTTCTGGGGGTGGGAGGGGACCCGAGTCAGCAGCGGGGAGAGAGACTCAGGAGAGCCGCCACGGATGCCACGTCCGGCAACACCCCGGGGGAAGTGGCGGCGGATCCCAAACACCCCCTTTCTTTACAAGCAGCGGCGGAAGACTTTCTTTTAAAGCAGCCTCACGGGGAGCCCGACAGGCAAGACGCCGCGAGTGTGGCCTGCCCCCTCCCTCGGAATCCTGCCGTGGGCCGGCCGCCCGTGTTTGTGAATCGAGTTTTCAGGTCTGCACCACCTGGCAGAGCAGGGCCGCTGCAAGGACAGCCCGCAAAACCGAAAACACGGTCCGGCCTCTGCAGAAAGCCCGCCGACCCCTGGTCTAAGGCAAAGCGGTGGATGGGCCTCAGAGCCGGAAACATCTCGGTCTGAACCCTGATCCGCTGCTTCTCGTGGCAGGGACACTGGACAAGCTGCCTGGGTCCCCGGCCCCGCCGGCCCCACCCGGCCGTACCTCCTGGAAGCCGTTGTACTGCTCGCAGTGCGGACAGTCCCAGCAGTTGCGGTTCCCGTACGGCACCACCGTGTCCTGGTTGCAGAACCAGCAGTTGACGATGGTGTGCGTCGGCTTCATCCTGTGGACGAGGACACGGTGGGGTCAGCCGGGAGGACGCCGCCACCCGTGCTATGGGGACCAGAGAAAGCATGGGGAAGCAGGACGGGGAACCCGGAGCTGAAGACGCCGCAGCCGGGAGAAGTGACGAGGCGAGGGGCTGGGCTGCAGGTTGAGTGCTGGCCACAAGGACCTGCAAGGAGGCCGAGGCGGGGACAGCGTCTCCTCAGGCCTCCAGGCGAAGCCTGGCCTCCTCCCTCCCAGCGCCGGGGGACAGCTGAAGACGCACCAGATACCGTGCCACCAGCCCCTGGTATCCTGGGGCTCAGGCATGGGGGCAACGCGGACCAGAACCTACCAGGCCACAGGGCCGAGAGTGACCAGGCTCGAGGACCGCCCTCCCAAGGCCCGCAGACCTCCTGAGCCTGTCCCTGGGCTGTGCAAACAGTGCTCCTCAGGGAGTTTGCAGATGGCAGGAGCCTCCTGTGCTCCAAAGATGAAAAAAAACCCCAAGAGGGTAAGGTCAAGGAGGCTGAGGGGTGGGGGACTAGGGACAGCTGCTCAGACTGGAGCCAACCCTCTCTACTGGAGGGATAGGGCAGGCAATCCACAGTGGCCCTCGTTGGCCACACATGTGGTGACAGGTGGGGGCTGTAGGATAATCCCGGCCCAGACACTGGGGGGATCTGTGCTCTGGGCCCCTCCACCCACCTCACTGGCTGCAGGGTGGGGTGAGGGGGAGGGAAGGGGGGAGTACAGCAACTGCCCAACAAACGCCTCCAGTCCCAGGGATCTAGAAACAATGCAGGCGATGGGTGGCAATTGCTTGAGCCCTGGGGTCCCGGCCTCATGTCTCCTAATCCCCCTTGTCGTCCCCCAGAGGCCACCTCCAGATCTGGGGCGCTGCCTGGGCCCCTAACGTACTGGGCAGCCGCACCACACGTGCTGCACGACCCCAGGAGTCCTGGCTCTGCCAGCTTCTAGATGTAAGCCCCAGGAGGCTCCTCCTCTCCCAGCCTGGCCTGCCCCTGCAAAACGCGAGTGGTCACAGAACCTGTGCGTCCATGTGTTATAACCATCCACTGACACGAGACACGTAAAGGTGCTGTGCGACGCAGAGGGCCAGCTCTGTCACCCTTCTGTCCCCGGGCCTGTTGGGGGCCTCAAAGGAAGCTCCTGACACCGCAGCTGCCTCCTGGCCGTGCCCCTCCATCACCCCCCACTGAGCACGGGCAGGTTATGAGGGTTGTCCGGGCCTCAGTCTTAACCACCTGCCAACCGGGCACAAGAGCATGTCAAGGATCGGAAGTAATGCCAGTCTAAATGCCCAGTAAGTGGTAGTTATGGTGAGAAGGGGAGGGGGGAGAGGAGGATATGCATCCAGGGTCCACAGAGGGCACCCTGGATCACCCCCAGCAACCACAGTGGCATTCTCCCTGCCCCTGCTCAGGCCAAAGCCCTCATGAGGGACCAGGGACCGCCGCATCTTGTCAACAGCAAGAGGCCAGAGCAAAGCCTGGCCACGGCAGCAGTGGGCAGTGTGGCACTGCGGTCACGGTTTTGTGGTGTGGCCTTCTGCGGAAAGGCATCTGCCTCCCGGACCGTCCACTTCTTTATCTGGCCAATGGAGATAATGATAAGCCTTGCCCCGAAGGGAGGCTGCTGAGAGGGTAAACCAGGGAGTTTAGGAAAGTGCTGAGCCCGGCAGCTGCTTGGCACAAGGCAAGCTGACGGCGTCCCTGGGCTCCACGCTAAGAGCAGTGGAAGGCGGCGCCAGGCAAGGTGAGAGGCGGGGAGACCCGCTCTGCCTGGATGCTGGCACTCTGGCTTTCTCTTTGTGATCTGCACCTGCTTTACAGGCCTCTTTGTCATAGCGCGGGGCGGGGGGGGGGGGGGGGCCCCCACACCCCAGTGAGTGACGATGCAGGGTGAGAAACCTCTCACCTGACCCCCAGCTCCCTCCATCCTCACCATGGGCCTCCTCGACATCCCTCCACGACACACTCAGCCTCTGGAGAGAAGCCAAGCAGAGGAGCTGGAGGTCTGAGAATAAAGAGAGAACTGGGCAGGAGATAAAGACGCAGGCCCCAGGAACCCATGCAGGCCATCAGGACCTGTGGCTCTGGGCCCAGGGAGCCCCCGGAGCCCCTCCTGCCCCAGGAAGCCATCATTTCCACTCTGAACCTCCAGCCCTGTTGCTCAGGAAACGAGCCTGGCCTGGAAGCGGGTGGCAGGAAGGGGAGGCAGGGGATTAGCTCTGGTCCCGGGGGCCAGTGGCTCTAGCTTGTCACTCTTAGCCCGTGGTAATCCCTGTCCAGGGTGGCGATGAGGGTGGGGGGGCAGGAGGGGGTCCACGGGCCACCGAGTCCTCCCCCACAGTTCCTGCGCAGCCAGCCCCGAAAGGGTCCGGGGCCTGGAGCGGCGGACAGGCCAGCGAGCGCTCGGACGCCGGGCCCGAGTCGGCTCCCCCACCAGCGACGCCTCTCCTCGGGCTCCACATGTGAGACCCGACCTGGGCTGCGCCCACCTCCACCTCTACCTGTACCAGGCCTGACACGGGAGGGTGGGGTCTGTTCTGAGCCAGCTTAGCGCTGGTCCTGCTCTTGCTCAGGAGGTCCCCCCAGGTCCCTTCATAAAATCTCCAAACCGCTTCTCCCCCAGCCACCAACCCCCAGTCCAGGGAGGTTCTCGGACGCACCACTCTGAGCCGGGGAGGAGTTCTGAGGTAACAAGATGGCACATCCCTGTGACACAGGCAAGACTGAGACGGTCCCTGGCCAGGCGGCCTTGGGGGGAAGGTTGGGCCCCAGCAGGTGGGTGGCCAGGAGGATCTGGAAGGGTTCACCCAGATTCTGCCGCCCACATGCTGAGCTCCCGGGCCCTGCTGGAGCCAGAGGAGACCCGAAGCGGCCAGGAGCAGGGTGGGCCCCTTGGGAGGGGAAAGGGGCAGCTACATACATGCTCTGGACCCACCCCTCCGCAGGTCCCAAACACACCCCACCCCGACCACGGTATCGCCCCATCAGCCCCGACGCGCATTTAGTTAAAACAAAGCTCATGCCCGGGCATCCTGCCATCTCCTACAGATGGGGGCAGGGGTGTCTGCTGTAGGAGGGAGCCCGCCATCGGAGGGATGCAGCTTTAGGTCCCGGGCGCCTGCTGTGAGCCCAGCACGGTGCCGCATGGAGGAGACACAGGGATGGGGCTTAATCCCTATCCGAGGGGGTTTTGAGTCTGGGGAAGACTGTCGTGTCAATGTTCCCACCAGGCCGTGAGAAGTACCCAGCCTCCCAGGAGGGGCCTGGCATATATATAGCTTCTGACTCTGGGCACCGTGCATCAGCTGGGTGGGGTCTGGAAGACCGTCTCTAGGAGAGTCAGGATGGTTCCCTCAGGAACCAGGAGGTTAGCCTCTCGAAGGGCCCCAAGAGGACAGCCCAGGACAGCCTCACAGGTGAGGGGGTCCTTGCTGGACCCCCAGGAGGCTCCTCACCTGCTCCTCTGTGCCTTGAATGGACAACACACATGACCCTGCCCACCGAGCAGGTGTCTCCTGGGCTGCGGCACCAGCAGTGCCGAAAAGCTACTTGGTGTCAGAGCGCCTGGGTGGCTCAGGTGGTTAAGTGTCTGACTCGTGATCTAGGCTCAGGTCACGATCTCACAGTTTGTGACTTCGAGCTCTGCCGTCAGCACAGAGGGATTCTCTCTCCCCCTCTCTCTGCCCCTTCTCTACTCACGCTCGCTCTCTCTCAAAATAAATAAACTTAAAAAAAAAAAAAAAAAAAGGCAACTTGGGTGTCGCCCGGGGCCTCCAAGGCCTCACACCCAGCCTCAAGGCAAACCTCAGGGAGATCCACGGCAGTCCTGTGACACAAGACAGCCCCCGGGTCCACCTCTCCCAGGGGAGACCTGGCCTGGAGACGGACGACTGCCCTCCTTCCCCTCGGCGCAAGCTGTGATTACGGAGCACATGCTAGGTGTCTGAGAGCCAGAAACAGGCACAGCTCTCCACTTCTGATCTGGACAAGAGGACAAGAACAGCAACTTCGTGGGGCAGCTGGTGACAGATGTCACAGGAAAGGCCGACAAGCAGAGCATTTGCCATCATCCTAAAGAATGGTCAGCAGGGCAAAGTGAGCAGGCGGCATTCAAACAGTCGGGACTGCTAGGCCCAGAGGGGGAGGGGACACCCGGCGGGGTTCCAGGGAGCGGGGCCCCGCAGCCAGCGTGCGGTTCCATGAGGGTGGCCAGAGGCAGGCGGGAAATGGGGACTCTGGAGGCCAGGAAGAGGCTCTGCTACTTAACCCAGGAGGCCGCTCTCTTCGGTCTCCAAACACCAGTGGACAATGCAATAAACACCACGGGAGGGGAGGCCCCTGAGGCCCTGAGCAGGCAGGAGCTGGCACGAGATGGACCCTGGACACAATGCTGAGCCCCAGAGTCCAGAGGTGGGGGGTCTGGGGTGGGGGAGGCCCCAGGAGCCATCATGACCACGTGGAGGCAGGGCCAGCAAGCCCACGGAAGTGTAAGTCGGGCTCCCACCCCACGCTGACAGTGCTGGCCTCCCGCGTGTGCTTGGCGAGTGTGGGGCCTGGTTAGGAGCTGAAAGGTTAGAGTGGATCTGCTGCCTTTTGTTGTTTGTTTTTTAATATTTTTAAAAGTTTATTTATTTACTTGGAGAGAGAGGGAAAGAGAGAGAGAGGGAGAGAGAGGGCGAAAGTGGGGAGAGGCAAAGAGAGAGGGAGACGGAGAATCCCAAGCAGGCTCAAGGCCATCAGCGCAGAGCTCGATGTGGGGCTGAGTCGGACACTTAACCAACTGAGCCACCCAGGCGCCCCTTTGGATCTGCTGTTTAACAGTCGGGCACTGGAGGACAGGAGCCCAACTCCTCCAAGCCCTGGTTTCCTCATCTGGAGAATGGGTTTCTCGAGGTAGCAGTGTGCAGGTGCCTCCGCGGGTCGTCAGCAGTGAGTTACTGACGATAATCTGGGAAAGACTGCGGCGTTGGGAGGGCTGCAGCCCTTTGGGGAGGGAACTGGCCTCTCCCCCAGGCTTGGGGGGGGGGGCAGTCTTCCCTCTATATCCCTCTGTCATCTCCGCCACTGCTGAGCCCACAAACACCCACCTGGCCAAGTCACTTTCCAGAAACAACTCTCACATGACCTCCCGAGGGTCATTCAAAACCCATGGTGCGGCCAAAGCCAACGCTCCCCAGTCACAGCGTTCTCCCTGCCGGAGGGAGAAGGGCTCAGTCTCTGCAAGCCTGGTCTTGCCTGTGAATCGTGACAGAGGCCAATTTATGACGCCCAGACAAAAGCCAATGCTTTCTGAAAATCTCAGAGCATCCTGGGAAAGGTCTGGTCCTTCTCAGCCCAACCAAGAGGTCCCGATGCCACACGGTGACACCCTGGTGTCGTGCTGCTGGAGTGAAAGGCCTTCCAGGTACCCTCGGGGCTCCCCTCGGAACCAGCTTGGCCAGCAATGCACCAAGTCTCCAGACTCCCAGGGAGGAAAAGCCATGGCTGCTGGCCCGTGCGGGGAGACAGCACCCCTGAGAACAATCATAGCAGCTCGAGGGACACTGAGCAAACCCAGTCAAAATTCAGCCACATGGAACACAACTGAAGCTTGGCCCAGGCCCTGATCCTTAGCACAACTCGCCCCATCCCAGCGTAACTGGGAGGCAGCGGCGTCCCAGAGACAAACCGGG
Source organism: Herpailurus yagouaroundi (assembly GCF_014898765.1). Classification (NCBI taxonomy): domain Eukaryota; kingdom Metazoa; phylum Chordata; class Mammalia; order Carnivora; family Felidae; genus Herpailurus; species Herpailurus yagouaroundi. The sequence goes on along the minus strand of NW_024412388.1, from coordinate 6,774,586 downwards.
CCCTGGCCTCTGCTCTGCTGTCCACATGCCCTGGGAAGCAGAGCAAATGGCCACCTGCCTCTGCACTTCAGCTCCCTTGCATAAAATGACCACTCTGAACCCGCTGGCCGCGCTTCCAGAAACTGCGCAGCGACTGGGACACTGGGAGACGTGGGGTGTCAGAGGCCCCCTTGGGAGCTCCTTCAATCCCAGCTATCTTCCCCTGGGAGGCCACCCCCTCCTCGGCCTGCCAGTCTGGCTCATCCTGCAGATGCAGCTGATGTCCCTCCTACCCTTCCTCCTCCAGGAAGCCTGTGACTCAGTCACCCTCACTTCTCTCTCCCTTGGGTGAGAAGCAGTACATAGCGGTGATTAAGGAAGAACAGCCAGACTGCCCAGGTTCAAATCCCAGCTCTAGCCGCTTGCTACATGACCGCAGGCAAGTTCCTTCTCTTCTCTCACCTCATAACCGAGCTCTGCAGGTCCCTTGCAGATCCCATTCTGTCCCCAGAACGTTCGCACAACCCCACCTTTCCCCCGCTGTCCTCTGAGAGCCTGGATCAGATGGGGAAACAGCTGGGCTGCTCCTGAGGCCCTGCCGAAGCAGGAGGCCACTAAGCTTTTTATTCCCTGATCTTGGGGGCCCCATCAGAGAGGCCAGCTCTGAATATGGGGGTCAGCATGATCTCTGAGCCCTGCCAAGGGCGGGGGCAACTATCGAACCAGCTCAGCACAGCAGCAGCCCCAGCCCACTTAAGAGTATCATCAGGCTTTCCAGCTCTTGGGGGCAGTATCGCCCAGGGGTTAGGAATACAGGCTCCAGGGCCAGGCTTCGGTTCACACGGTGGCTCTTCTAATTAGTGGCAATTTAGCTCTTTTGTCCCTCGGCTTCCTTCTCTAGAGAGAGCAAGGGGTTGTGACTCTGACCGAGCCCCCGTGAAATCAGAACAACGCCTGAGACCGCGTATGCAGACCAGAAAGTGCCGGCTAGTGCCCTGCCACCCCAAAGCGCGCCCGAGGAGCAGGGAGCTGGGCTGAAGGTGGAAAACCGCGCAGTCCCATCTCCGCTGGAATCTCCCGCGGGTGTCGGGCGCCGAGGTGGGCGTGGGGCGGCCCTGCAGATCGCGCGGCTCGGCAGGCACGCGTCTCCGTGGGGGAGGAAGTTTGTAACCCACGCGCTGGCTGTCGTCGTCCGCCCCGCATTCCTGGGATCCCCCGGGCCCACCCCTCCACCCCGGCCGCTTCCCGACCCCAGATTCCAAACCCGGCCCCCACCCCGGGGACGCAAGCGTGCAGAACGGGTCTCCGCGCGGGGGCACACGGGCCGGGCCCCCACCCCCACGCCGC
>NW_024412388.1:6738448-6772860 GCF_014898765.1 Herpailurus yagouaroundi | reverse complement strand
CGGCGCGGGCCCGCCCCCTGACTCGGCGCGCTCCCGCCGCGCAGCCAATCGGAGCTCGGGGCGAGCCCGGGGGGCGGGGCGCCGGCGGAAGCCGAGGCGCCAGCCTGCGCGCGCCCCCAAGCGGCGGGAGGTGGGAGGCGGCACGGCGCCCGGCAGCCCCGCCTTCCTCCTTTCCCGCCGCGCACGCCGCCTCTGGCAAAGTCCGCCAACCTTAGCGCCTGGGGCCACAGACTGCGTGTCGTTTCTCCCGCTGGTGTGGTCTTCCCAACGCGTGGCCCAGCCCGGCCGTCTCGCAGAGCTGTTTTGCCCTAAGTTGCCGCTCTTTAAGCCACTCCGCTGGACAAAAAAATTAGCTTATGGAAACATGAACATGCACCCATAGGGACGAGGGCGAACAAATCACAGGATAGCCCTGCTTGGGTAGGTCATGTCCATGGGTGTCGTTGGCCTGGAGGGAGGATAGTGTTCAAGAAAATGGGACATGCACATTGATTTCGCTAATAACAACGTTTGAATTAAGAACCCCCTAGAATATGTGTATGCTTGTAGGGAATCGGAGACTGTTAACACTGAGCTGGCAAAGTCACCCCGGGCAGGTGGATTTAGAGAAGATTCACTTGGTGCCAGTTTCTAGGTTACTGGCTTGAGCTGAATTACTTTCATAACTAAGAAACCTCTAGCTGGTTGTAGATATTTGTGTTTAATTACACAATATACGTCTCAGTGCACTTTTCCAGTGTTTTCTGACGTCAACATCAGAGTTCTTCCTCTGGTGGGCAGTGTCGGTGTCCCGGTTATTTAGCAGCAAATGCTTCGTTTCCCGTTGCCAGTTAATCTGTCCCGCACCCTTGTCATGCATTTACTAGCCTGGAAGCTGAGCGGTGGCCACACTGGCCCTTCCCTAACAAGCGGGTGTCAGAGCCAAGGCCTTTCCTTTGGCGTGTTGCTGCCTTCACCACAAATGGATGAACAGCAGCTGTGAAACCTCCTTCAAAACTGGTGGCACTCTATTTAAGTACCGTTTTCTTTCCAAGTTCAGTCAGTGACCACATCACGTCCCCCACTCACAGGATGGGCTCAGAGTTCTACGTTGACAGAGAACACACCCAACGATTCCGCCCTGGGTGTTACTAGTATCGTCTCACTTGCATCGGTGGTAATGCCCGTGAGCTCGTGATCCTTAAGTGAACGGAATGGTCTGCTGGAACTTGGCTTCAGTCTGACCATTCCACAGGCTCAGATGCCCCTCTACCTTCTGGTCATCTATTCAACGAAGCCACTATTGGCCATTTTACTACTTACCGTCTCTCAGACCTCGAGCACGTCATTAAACTTGAGCCTCTCTTATTTGTAAACTGTGGAGGGTGGTTAATGCCTGCCTCACAAGGTTGTGTCACAAAGAACTCAGATGAGAAAATATGGAACCTCTTACAGTGTGTGGCACCCAATGGGTGCACAATGGGGCTTTTACGAGTCTTAGGACTACTCAAAAATAATGCCATCCCGTGGACTAAGCCTGTAGAGAAGAGAGAAATAAATCGTGGGATCTCTCCCTGACAGCTCAAACAGTGACAATTCCCCTTTCAAACAAGCCCCTTTATAGAGTTTCCTGCTTATTTTCTTCCTATTTCTGGGGCTCACCTGTCTCATGTCAATGTCCTGGTGCAGGAGAAGCAAGCAGAGAACTAAATTATCCTAGGTCAGCATCCAAGTTATTAATTCGAGAACGCAGAAATGAAAATGATTTCCAAACAATTCTTGTGACCAATTAGTGAATATTAAGCGACTTTTTTTTTTTTTAAAGGAGGCTCCACACTGAGCACAGAGCCCAATGCGGGGCTTGAGCTCATGACCCTGAGATCAAGACCTGAGCTGAGATCAAGTTGGATGCTTAACCGACTGAGCCACCCAGACACCCCAAGCAACCTAGTTTTTATTTATTTAATATTTATTTTTGAGAGAGAGAGGGAGAGAGCGAGCAGGGGAGGGGCAGAGGATCTGAAGTGGGTTCCACGCTGACAGAAGAGAGCCCGAGGTGAGGTTCGAACTCCTGAACAGTGAGAAATGACCTGACCTCAAGTTGGACGCTCAGCCAACCGAGCCACCCAGGCGCCCATAATTTTTAAACTTCGTATTAGATAAAATCTTGAGGAAAAATGCAGGTTTTAATATGAATAATAAAACAGGAAAATGTTGTTAAACGCCACTATCCAGCAGTTAAACTGAGCTCCTGGAATAGAAATCTCTTGACTGCCATGCATTTTATACATTTAATTTTTATTTTTTTTAACATTTACTTATTTTTGAGACAGAGAGAGAGCATGAACAGGGGAGGGTCAGAGAAAGAGGGAGACACACAGAATCTGAAACAAGTGCCATGCATTTTAGAAGCACTGATGCTTGACTAAAGTCATTTATTTTGACTTTTACACAGTTGTGGACAGTTGAAGTAAATTCCACTAGTGAACTCAAGCACACTGATAACCTTCATGACTAAAGGTGAACAAAATTAAACTCTAATATAAACACAATTTGAGGGACGCCTGGGTGGCTCAGTCAGTTGAGCGTCTGAGTTCAGCTCAGGTCATGATCTCGTGTTCGCGGGTTTGAGCCCCACACTGGGTTCCGTGCTGACAGCTCAGAGCCTACAGCCTGCTTTGGATTCATGTCTCCCTCTCTCTCTGCCCCTCACCTGATCACGCCTTAGTCTCTCTCAAAAAAGAAAACGTTAAAGAAAAAACTTCTTTTTAAGGGCGCCTGGGTGGCTCAGTCGGTTAAGCGTCTGACTTTGGCTCTGGTCATGACCTTGCAGTTCATGAGTTTGAGCCCCGCGTTGGGCTCTGTGCTGACAGCTCAGGGCCTGGAGCCTGCTATACATTGTGTCTCCTTCTCTCGTTCTGCCCCTCTGCCACTTGCGCTGTCTCTCTCTCTCTCTCTCAAAAGTAAATAAACATTACAAAAAATTAAAAAAAAAATTTTTGTTTAAACACAATTTGAAAACATCCTGCTTTTATCCCCACCAGAGCATCTACAACCGGATCTGAAGCTACTGTGCGTCAGTCATTGGAATCCGGCATCTTTCTGGATATTCAGACTGAAAACCAACCTTCGTGAACAAATAAGCAAGTTCCAGGGAAAGAGCTCTTGAAAGACCACTGGTCTTACCTGCCTTCTGTATTGCTTTTTGTCCCTTATTAAATTTCCTTTAAAATCGGGGAGTGGTGGGGGTGCCTGGGTGATGCCTCAGTTAAGTGTTCAACTCTTGATCGTGGCTCAGGTCATGAGCTCACAGTTCGTGGGTTCGGGCCCCATCAGGCTTCATGCTGGCGGCGTGGAGCCTGTCTGGGATCCTGGCTCCTCTCTCTGCCCCTCCCCTACTCGTGTGTACTCTCTCTCTCAAAACTAAAGTTAAAAAAGAAAGGGGGAGTGGTGACTCAGTGTGGCTAAAATTCTGGTAATTTGTCATTTCTAGGTGTTCAATTAAAAAAAAAAAAATATTTAAATATACCTCCTGTCAGAATAAAGTGAACTCTCCAAGGGGTGGGCACTCAACCCTGTGTCAAGTTCTTCCCCTCCAGTTCTAGGGAACCAAGAACAGGGTTAAAGACCTGACAGGAAAGGTCTATTACTCACCAGATTCCACATTCACAGCCGACACTTAACAAGGTACCTGGGCTTGACCAGGCTTAACTTCTGGAAACAGGTCCAGGAGTAAGGCAAGTGGTACATAGTTCGTTAAAACTCTTGCCTTTGGTTCAAACTGGGGATAAAGGATAACTTTAGAAACATGTTCACAGTTTAAAACATTTGGTGGCAGAAAGTTTTAATTAATTTATTTTTTTTTAACTCAGTAGCCTGAAAGCTTAAATTATCAATCTGCACGAGACTTGGAAATGTATAGAAAAGAAAAATGGCTGGGAAGTCTGTCCTGGTCCACCCAGTGCCACCAAAATGTGACACATCTTACTGTTCAGCAGTGTGGCTTCAGATTACGAAACAAGTTGGATTCTGATTTTACGGGTTTTCTCTGCATTTCTAGGGTTACATTTCACTAAATTCCTTAGCCATAGTTTATAGCACAGTGAACATAAAAAAGGACACAAACCAAATTTATACTGAAATTAAATAGCATGATTTAATTTAGTTGCTGCTCAATCCTGAATCCTTTTAAGTTAAAAAAAAAAAACCCCACCAAAGTTATAATTAACTATTAACGTTAATGAATTTAAACCTTCCAGAAAACATGAATCCAAAAGGAAATGTCCGACAGGTGATACGAGCCACATATCTTATGGCCTTTCCTGTTTCTGTCCCAAACGTTCTAAACATCAACGGAAAAAAAAAAATTCTCTAGAGTTTTTCAATTTTATTCTAGAGCACAATTTTCTGGCCTCTTACTGAGTACGGTCTTCTAACAGGTACACAATTAACTCATACGTAGACAACACGATGGCAGTATTCGGTATCTGCCGGATGAGCTGGGCAAAGAGTCCCCTGTAAAAGGCAAGGTAACCTTCTTCCCGGAAGACCAGCCGAGCGGTCTGGATGAAAGACTTGTACTTGGTGCCTTCCTCCCGGAGCCGTGTCCTTATGACTTCTGCAGAGAGAAACACATACTTTATGCTACGAACGGACTGCATTATCAGGCAATACGATGAGAGAATTCAAAGCACACAGCCCCGGACTGTCAACATACATCTCTGGCTATTTGCCATCTCAGCTCTGTTTGGACAGCACGGTCACTTCGGAACAATGAGAAGTCACAATCTTTTTAGAACCTTTTCTGACTCTGGGAAATGGTCAATTAGGGACATTACATGTAATACAAAAGTACAAAGTAATTTTTAAGGGATTAAAAAAAGCTTGGTTTGAATGGGACTTCATTTAAAGATAGTCTGTGGTTTTCTACTCTCAATTAAACCAACACTGTAATTTCACGGAAGGTGTAATTTTTATTAAGTGTGACAGTATCATTAACACGATTTTTTTTTTTCATGTGCTCCCCAACCTTCTCTCCTATTAAAGTCCTTCTCCACTCTGTCCAGCTTAAAAGTTGCCTCCTCCATTTTCAAACCTTTGCACACCTGGCCCTCCCCCACCCAGGCACCCCCAACATGACACCTGTCACTGCTTGTCTCGCAGACCTCAGTGCACACGCTTCTGTCTCCCTACCCCACGGGAGGTGTCCCGCCCTCTTCTCCGTGAGCCCCGTGGGGCTGCTTCGTGCCCTAGTATATGATGGGAACTCAATTACCTGCTTGTGAAATGACAGGTACATTTGTCATAGCCGACAGCATAGCAGGCTTTTGAAAACAAAACCTGTTTTTCGTGGTACAATAAACTAAGCTATTTTTTTTAAGTAGGTCAATGGAACATTACGTCTACAATTCCTTAAAAAATGGACTTAGCAGAGTAGCCTTACTCAGCACAAAGTGGAAGCTGAGAGGTTTGTTGTTTTGTTTTGTTTAGTTTGGCACTCGTATCATTTTTTTAAATCGAGGAATGTAAAATAAAATCCAGATTTTTGGCTTCTTTGAAAACATCTCAAGTTCTACAACACAGGGCCCACATTCTGCACAGTACGTTTTGGCCACAATTAGCTGGAACGGAGTAAAGCTGAGTTCCTGCCACTCGTGTAACCTACAGACAGCTGAAGCCAGTTCCACACGCCCCCCGTTACTTAGCACCCGCAGGTGTCTGCACTTCAATGTGAGCTGCGGATACACTAGATGATACCGCCAAACGCCATGGACCTCACGGCTGTTCTACTGTTCGGGAAGAAAAAGCAAAACACACCGTGTGGATAAGCAATGCACGAAGCACATCCTTTAGAAATAGCAGCGGCTGCCATAAGTCCAAAAAAACTCGTGGAAGTTTTCTCAGTCCCATTTGTAGAAGAGGCTAATGGAGCTTCTTTCAGATACTTCTTTAAACTTTCATAAATAGCAAAACAGATGATAGTTTCTGAAATCCCGGCATATGAGGCGGTTAATCCCCTGTAGAAGCCACGAATGCCTTCCGTCTGGTAAACGTAGCGAGCACACTGGAGTGTGTTCATCTGCTTGGAGCCTCTCACTCTGCGGACACAAGACCAGCGAAAAGCCGTTAAAAGGCACGCTCACGAGCCCGGTTCCTGTCCCAAGCCGCAAAAACTGAGCGCTGAGTATAAAGAGAAATGGTACGCACGGCAGGTGACATGTGTCTTCCTTCTTCTGTGTTCGGCTGAGCCCTAGCCCACCAGATGGGACACCCGATAAGCCCACAGAACACTACGTGCATCTGTACCAAGAGTCCTAAAAACATGTCCAGAGCTCCTGACCTAATTTTGCAAAGAGCTGTACAAAAGAAGATGTTCATCAGAGGAAAACACAACCGCAATATAATCAGAACAATCCAAATATCTAAAAATAGAAATAGATAAGTAAACCATGATACACACACCAGATTGAAATAGTTGTAAAGGCAGGAAGCTAGGCGGAACCGTGTGAGCAGAAAGCAGGACAAAATTACATGCAGAGTGTAATTCCAATCATGGTACAAACAGGCTTTAAGAAAATGCTGAAGGAAACCTCACCAACATTCTGACTGGGCACTGAGTGTAAGGGAGTGCTTTCTTAACCCGAGTCTCCAGATCCCATTATTTCTCAATTTATGAAATTATGAACATGGAAACGCTGCCCGGTAACGAATAAAAGGCCTCAGGCTTGGCTGCTCTTGGCTCACGATAGAAAGCCTCCTAAACTGCCTGATGCAAGCCGAATCCTGGGACCTGACCCTGTTTCCACTGGCCCACATCCAAGACCCCTCCCTTGGGGCTGAGCCCACCGCTTCCAACCGGTCACAGCAGGCTCCCTCGCTCCTTCACTGTGTCTTTCCACATCCTAGCTGGAGCAACCTTTCTAGCACCGAGCCAACCACACCACTGCCCTGCTTAAAATCCTCTAACGCAGGGCTTCTCAACCTGGGCACTGACACCCTCAGCTAGATGATTATCTGTTGTGGAAGCTGTCCTGTGCATCATGGGAAGTTTAGCAGTACCCCAACCTTTACCCAGTAGATGCCAGCAGCACCCTACCTGAATTGTCACAAGGTCTCCACACACTGTCAAATGTCCCCTGGGGGACAAAGCGTTCCCCACTCCTGCCCTGAACCATGCCTCTAATGGCTCTCCCTGGCCCTCAAAATACAGCCCAAGGCCAAATTCCAAGCCCTCCCAGGGTTTTTAAGAATGCCCCCCCTCCCCCGCCCCGCATTTCTGCAGCCTTGGCTCCTCCCCCTGCTTTAGCACGTGCACGCGCAGCATACTCCAGATGTTTCCCAATTCTTTCAGCTCCCTGCGAACAAGGCTTCTCTAGACATTCCCCACACTCCGTTCTCTGCCCGATGCACCTGCCATGCGGCCCACCCCCAGTTATTTTCCAGAAGGTAAGGGGGGCCATCACTGCTGGAGGAGGCCCTCCCTGTGCCCACCCTGCCTGGAGTGCACTAGGGACCCTTTGGGGTCCTTACCATTTCCGGCCCCTATCTCGTTAGACTCTAATGCTCTTTATTTCTGTAAAGCTGTGAGCTTCTGGAAGGCAGGGCCTAGGTCTTACTCCCTGCCGTTTCCCCAGTGACCAGTGCACAGCAAGCACCCACGCTCGTTGTTGCAGGACGTGTTAGCAGAGCCCATCCAAACAAAGCTTTAAAATGTCCTCAACGTGGAGCGTTCCCAGCTGGATTTAGAAGAGCGCACATAAAGGCTCTGAGCTGACTTGCACATGTATGTGCTACTAAGCAGGAGTGACTCTGTGTGTCACACCTGAAGTGCGGAGTCATTACCAAAGGTTTCCAGGAGAGGATGCTGCTCAGAAGCCTCAAGGACAAGCAGGTGTTCTTGAGGGACCAGAGGCGGAGAGGGAGTCCTGGCGAGGGACAGCACACGGGGAGATGGACGCATAAGAGCACACGACAGTTTTAGAAAACTGCAAAGGACCTTGGATGCTAAGCCCAGCAGTTAGGATGTGACCGTGAGAGAAAACAAGACTCCTGGAAGGAGTGAGCAAGTGATCTGTCCAAAATAATGAGATCTGATACATTCTAGAAGGTTCTTTCGCACAGAACGGCTCGAGGGAAACATGGAATCTGAGACCAATTCAGAGGTTTTTGTGGTCACTAGAAAAGCTAAGGCAGACCCCTAGCTACGCTTCCAGGGGATGTTCTAGTTCTCCCTTTAGAGGTGGCTCAGAGTTAGACTAGACTAGCTGAAAGTTTCCAGAGCCCACACACATTTCCCCACGACATAGTCACACAAGAGTTCTTAGAATTCTAGTACAGGGGCACCTGCGTGGCTCTGTCAGTTAAGCATCTGACTCAGGCTCAGGTCATGATCTCACGTCCGGCTCTGCGCTGGCAGCATGGAGCCTGCTTGGGATTCTTGCTCTCCCTCTCTCTCTGCTCCCTCCCCCTACTTTCTCTCTCTCTCAAAAATAAATAAAAATAAACTTAAAAAAATTTTTATTAGCGTCCTGGAGGCCTGACAGCCCTTGCTGTCCTACCCTTGACCCACCCTTGTCCTACCCTCTGCCCACTTGAGAGAGAGGCCATCTGGAAGAGATCCCTCAGTGCTCCAACTGGGGGTGGGGTCGGCCTAGAGACCCACCAACCATCCGAGAGGAAGTTAGGAGCACTTCAGGGGCCACGTGAGTGAACTGCTAACCTCTGTTGGGTGTTGTTTCTGTTGGCCCTCACCTCCCCACGGTGCCTGGCAACACACATCTCAAAACAAAAGGAGTTTCTACATAGGCTTATGTTCAGAAAAAAAACCACGATGGGGATGGCTAAGGACTCGTACCCATCACTTCACCACTGGAATTGGGAGGAAGAAAAAGATCCCAAGAATATTAAGGAAGGAACAATTGGTAACTTACTTCCGTTCCAGCTGCATCCGGGTTTTAACCATCCATATAGGATTCATTAAGGTATTTGTGACAAAAGCTGGAAGATAAAATCCAGAAAATATCATCATTGAACATAGTCCATGTTTATTAAAGTTGTCTATTTCATATGATAAACTTTGAGGTCAGGAGTTAAATGGGTTAATACTAAAAATAGATACGGGCACTGGGATGGTTCCGTCGGGTGAGCATCGGGCTTTGGCTCAGGTCATAATCTCACGGTTTGTGCGTTTGAGCCACACATCGTCCCCCATGCTGAGTGTGGAGGCTGTTTGGGATTCTCTCTCTCTGCCCCTCCCCTGTGCTCGCTCTCTCTCTCTCAAAATAAATAAATAAACTTAAAAAAAAAAAAAAAAGGAATAGTAAGAAGCAGTTCTGTACTGCAGATGGAAGTTACAGCCCTAAAATGTAACATCCATTGTTACGCTGGACCTAAAAGAAATCTCTCAATTTTCTAGAGCCCTGTCAAGTCTCTCCAACCTGTAGGTGGTGCTGTTGATATTTTGGTAAATCTAATCTCTACGGTAAATACGGAAACTATTCTAAACCTCAATTTATAAATTTCAGGTCCAGAAGTACGTTTTAAGAAGCTGGTGATCTAACCCAAAAAGGTCACCTTACATCAAATGTAAAACAGAAGCCACGAAATCTCCACTTACCTGAATTCAAACATCTACATTTTAATACCCAACTCATCACTTCAAGAAATTGAAGTTTTAAGGGGCGCCTGGGTGGCTCAGTCGGTTAAGCAGCTGACTTCGGCTCAGGTCATGATCTTACGGTCCGTGAGTTCGAGCCCCGCGTCGGGCTCTGTGCTAACAGCTCAGAGCCTGGAGCCTGTTTCGGATTCTGTGTCTCCCTCTCTCTGACCCTCCCCCGTTCATGCTCTGTCTCTCTCTGTCTCAAAAATAAATAAACGTTAAAAAAAAAAAATTAAAAAAAAAAAAAAGAAATTGAAGTTTTAAGACTGATATGCTTCTAGGAACCATTTTTTTTTAAAGTCGTTCGTCCTCATCTTAATACTACTGACTGTTCCAGACCAACCAACACGCACAGTGTCACGGTGTCAGCCTGACACACAGCGAGTTCTGAATTCCTCGTCCTCTCCACAGTCCGAAGCAGGTTCATGAGGAACCCAGACAGTGGTTTAGAAAACTCCTTCTGGGTCCGCTTTCCTTACCAAAGGTTCCTCTGAGTTAATTTGGCAAAAGTTTCAAAACCGATGACAGGGTGGAGCTCCTGGCTCGCTACCGCCCTCGGAAGTGAGGACCCACTGGCTCCCGCTCCGCGCGTCCCCCCGCCCCGGACCTCCATGTACAGTAGGGTCCCCTTTCTCTTGTGAGAAGCAGCTCTGCATTCACTATCCTCCTGCTTGGGGTCCAGTAATTATCATCCGTGACGACTCAGATGGGCTACCAGAACTTCCGTCTGGAGCGAGAGGCAGACAAGACTGGTGGACGCACACCTCACAGGCCGGCAGAAGGCAGAGATTTTTCACAGAATGCCAACTTAAGTTCTCCGAAATACCTTCTACTTACACAAGTCATCAAATGACACTTAGGGGCTCCTGGCTGGCTCGGTCAGTGTAGTGTGTGACTCTCGATCTCAGGGTCATGAGTTCGAGCCCCAGGCTGGGGGTAGAAGATTACTTAAAAAAAAAAAAAAAATCTTTAAAAACAAAAAACGAAAACCGCATACAATATCTGTAAAGACATAGCCTTCCCTCGGCAATCTGCAAGTCCGTGGTCTTTTCCAAGTATTTCCTGGGGGAATAAATCCTGTTATGAATTTTCTAGAGTAAGTGCAATGACTCCCTCAAGAGAATAGATACTATCTGATCTGGCAGGAGCCTTACTCAAAGAACACTCCACAAGCCCCAAGCCCTCATCACAGTGTCCAGCTGTTAAGGCCAGAAATGTCAATAGTACACAGGGTAACGCTGGACACCATGGGAAGTCACAAAAAAGCCCTCAAATTTTTAAAATAATTTCATGAAACAGAAAGACATGAAAATGCATTAATATGCCTTTATTTTTATTTATTTTTAGTTTTTTTCATGTTTCTGTATTTTTGAGAGAGAGAGAGAAAAAGTGTGTGGGGGGGGGGGGAGGGGCAGAGAGAGGGAGACGCAGAATCCGAAGCAGACTCTAGGCTCTGAGCTGTCAGCCCAGAACCCAACGCGGGGCTCGAACGCACAAACCGAGAGATCATGACCTGAGCGGAAGTCGGATGCTTAACCGACTGAGCCCCCAGGCGCCCAATATTCCTTCAAAAGAAACACAACACTGACCAGCAGTATGCATGGGCACATGTAAATTCTGAGGGAGAATAAAAGTTTTAGTTAGCGGGGAAAATGGAACCAAGTTACAAACTATTCTCGAACATTCATGCTTCCTTAGTTCTAACATGAAGCGCCACAAAAATGGTTTGAGGCCAAAGAGGAAGAGAGCTAATTTCTAGTTCCTGGACAAAGCTGCATGGCACAACACGTGCTTCAGGAAAGCGAGAAGCTGGTCTCCACTCACTGGGGGTGACCTACCTGCAGAGCCGGCTGAGAAAATATGCACAGTATTACTGTTAGGCACGAAAATGCCATTGAACTGCTCTTTGGCCTTGGAGTAACACGCAAAATACACAGCCCTGGTGGAAGAAAGAGAGAACACTACAGACATCGGCATGGCACTATATGCGTCCCTCCACGACCTCTGAAAAGTTTAGGAAATTAGGAGAAAGAAGGTTAACGTGTAACCCAGACGCTGGACCTTATCTGTCAAACCAAAAGCTGCTGTAGGCACCTGCAGAAAGCTCCTGCGTGTCCCTCCAGAAAGTGCCCAGTGATGGTCAAGTATCCAAAATAACTGAGGCCGGTGAGATTTGGGTAATATACAGAGTCCATTTAGATTCTTCATTCTGGATAAATGTCAATCCTTTAAGCATCAAAATACACACTAAACCTTCTAAAATCTCTAATACTACTTCTAAATTACAGCACGCTTTTCCTGCCTTACACCACAATGAGTACGTCAAATGTAATCTGACCGGTTTTTGAGGACTCAGGGTCAGTAGGAACTACCAGCATACGTGTTTTCAATGCAGAGCTTCCGCCATTGGACACGCACACCCCCCCGCCCCCACCGCCACCCCTATAGGAGGAGTCTGGCCTCCCCCACGGCTCTCTGGTCTGGTCTCTGCTTTCCCTCTTCTGACTCGGCTCTTACTGGGGCTGGGGAGTAGGCGCTGGTTGGTATTTTCCCCGCTTCTTCACCAGCAATGCCAGGGAAAAATGCTTCTTTATTTTGGCTGGCCAATGCATCAATCATAGAGTGTATTTTTCAACTTAGGATCTGGACTACTTATCTGTTATTTAACATTAGTCTGCTTTTTATAGGTCCCCACTGTCCTAAACGGGTGTGGCAGCCAGGAACCTACAGCAGGTTAACAGGCGTTACCAAACTATCCACAAGGAGATACAACTCAATTTTCTTTATTTGCTATATGTATCCACCATCTATTAATAATGCAAACCCCATATAATCTCACAGACTAGTACTTGTATTTCTTAAACAGCTTATACACCTATGCTATAAAATTCTAAAGGAACAAAGGGTTTAATAAGAATCTGAATTGTTACAACATTCTCAGGTGATTTGTGTATAAGTTGGGAGCACTGATCTGCAAGAATTCTAGGAAGCTTTTAGTCTTTACCTTGTATAAGACATTTTTGTGTTTGTTCTAAAAAATAATTCTCTTTAAAGTCGACCGGAGTATTGTATGAAATAACAGAAGTACCTTACTCGTCACCCAGCTCCCCGCCGGGCCTCCAGGCCATTTCTAGAAGCAGTTTCTCATCTACTTTTCACGGATATGCTATACACACACTCACCTATTATTCACTCTTGTCAAACAGACTTTACAGAGCATTAAGCCTTGTGCTAGAAAGGAGGATGTTTTAAATCAAGTAAAGCCTAGAAGCCTTGAGAATTGCTTCAGATCAGCGGTTCCAAGCGCATATGAATCACCAGGGGATCTTGTTGGAATGCAGATTATGATACAGGTCTGGGGCACAGTCCGAGAGTGTGCAGTTCTAACCTGCTCCAGGTGACGCCCATGGTGCTGGCCACGCACCGTACTTGATGTAGCAAACACTCGTCTAGAGAAGATTCCAGGTGACGTGGGCAGATGAATTTTCATTTAAGAATAAAAGAACTAGATGCTTTCACACACACACACACGCATGCACGCACACACATGACACACGTGCACATACCCACACTAAAAGACACACCAGCACTTATCACTATTCCAGGTGTCAGACGTTTACAGGCAAATCCCATACTGAAAAAGACACTGGCCATCTAGAAGTAATGCGCTTCAGTAAGAAAGAAGTCAGTATTATATACTACAGGTAGCGAGCCAGCTGAAAAGTTTAAAGCTTACCTTGATGGCGCAACTCCGACCAAATTTGGACCCAAGCCTCTAAAAAGTGACTTTGGTCCCTCCTTCTCCAAGATCGACCTAAATGATAAGAGAAGATCTTTAAAATCCTGAGGCAGAGCCTAGGCAAAACAATGAGGCGTCAGCCCTCACAGCTCCTTGAAGAATGTTTACAAGACCCCAGAGTCTTATCGGATTATAGTACAATACAGCATCCGAAATCTGAAGAATACTGCTTTCGTATTACAGTGGAAAAGCAGGTTTCAAAAGCATCAGTTTGACATGTTTTCAAGGAGCCTTTTCCCTGGCTCACACGGGACCGAGATATTCAGGGTCTGTACTCTACATGCACTCCTAGTAAGGTAGGACAAGCATCTGGCAGAGCATCTGATACAGGGAATAATGCCCTCATTATAGCAAAATTCACTGAGAAACGGGTTCAGAGATGTCTCTGGATGATATTTCTTTGGGATTTTTTCCTTATTTCTAATAATCCTATCTTCCAGATATTGACTTATTGTAGAAGAGCCCCAACGAGGGATCTACAGAATGGAAAAACCTAATGATTTTCATAGGCTGGATGAATGTTACTTAATTTTTCTTCTTGAACATTTATTTATTTTTGAGAAACAGAGAGAGACAGAATGTAAGTAGGGGAGGGGCAGAGAAAGAGAGGGAGACACAGAATCCGAAGTAGGCTCCAGGCTCCCAGCTGTCAGCACAGAGCCCAATGCGGGGCTCGAACCCATGAACTGTGAGATCATGACCTCAGCCGGAGTCAGACGCCCAAACGACTGAGCCACCCAGGCGTCCCTGGATGAATGTTATTTAAAGCCAAAGCATAGTATCTCAGGGTCAAAGAGAATATCCCTTTTGCTTCTTAATTTTTTAAATTCATGGTGACATATACACAACATAAAAATTTACCATTTTAGCCATTTTTTAAGTGTACAGTTCAGGGGCATTACGTATCTCCACAAGGTTGTGCGACCATCACCATCCATCTCCAAAATTTTTCATCTCCTACAAACAGAAATCCACACCGGGTTAAACACGAACTCCCTGGGGCGCCTGGCTGGCTCAGCCTTCAACTCAGGTCATGATTTAACGGCCTGGGGCCTGCTTCGGATTCTATCTGTCTCTTTCTCTCTCTGCCCCTCCCCTACTTGCTCTCGGTCTGTCAAAAAAATGAATAAACATTAAAAAATAAAAACCACCCCATAACTCCCCATTCTCCTCTGCCAGCCCTTGGCAACCACCGTCCCGCTTTCTGTCTCCCTGAATTAGACTACTTCAGGGACCTCATAGGAGTGGAAGTGTACAGTATTTGTCCTTTTGTGGCTGGCTTATGTCACTCGGCAGCGTCACTGAGGTTCATCCGTGTCGCGGCAGGTGTCAGAATGTCCCTTTTGAAGGCTGAGTGATACTCCGTTGTGTGTCTACCACATGCGGCTTGCCCATTTATCTGTCAACTGCCTCCGCCTTCGGCTACTGCGAATCAACGCGGCTACGAACGTGAGTGTCCAAGTATCCGTTCAGGTCCCCGGTTTAAACGCTTAGGGGAACACGCCCAGAAGCGGAATTGCTGGCTCACGTGGTAATTTCTAGGTTTGATTTTTTGAGAATCTGCCCCGTTATCTACCACAGCGGCTGGACCATTTTCCGTCCCCACCGACAATGCACGGGGTTCCCATTTTCCCACACCCTTGCCAACACGCTTAAAAAAAAAAAAAAAAAAAAAGTGCTAACGTGTTTTCTTCTTTTTCTCTTAAGTAGGCTTCATGCCCAGCGCAGGGCCCAATGTGGGGCTTGAACTTACAACCCTGAGCTGAGAGCAAGAGTCAGGCGCTTAAACTGAGCCACCCAGGTGCCCCGTGTTCTGACTGAAAGCGACTAAGGAAGGATTGTGTAGAACATTCTTTAGAGGCATTTTCCCACTCCAACATAGGATTCAAATTGAAGAATAAATTTGGTTAACTGTATTCTTTTTAATGGCTCAATTTTCATGGTATCCAAGAGAAATTTACAGTTACATTGAGGTCTTCTCTAGTTTAATCTCTTTTTCTTACTGCAGATTTTTCTGCACTCGGTAATTAGGGCCTCCGATCTGACAGCATTCTGAGTTTATCTAGAATTGTTGTCAACAGTTTATAAAATGCTTTACCTTCATTATGACATTGAGAGTAAAAGAAAAAGGTGTCTTCCCACTTCATGGAAAAGCTATTGGTAAAGTGAATCCTGCCAATTCTATTTCTGCTACCTTCCACTTTTCCCATAGAGAAAGCCTCTAAAAACAAAGCTGAAATTTTTGGTGGAGAGGTTAAATTGATGTTTTGGTCCCTGGCACGCTGGAAAATGTTCAAGTTTTATCCATTCGTAGCTTTCTTTCCTTTTTCAGGTCAATGTAATTTTTCATGGTCTAGAGTCCTTGAATGTACAAACTTAAAAATATAAATTTTAGCTTCTCGTCTTCAAATTTTTAGATGTTTATAAAATATTTCAATTGCTTAAAAATGAAAGAATATTTGTACCTGTAAGAGCTGCCCTCAAAAGTAGCAGATCAGCAGTTAGGTAAGAAAAAAGAAATAAAATATCTAGACTGGAAAGGAAAAAGCAAAGCTATCTTTAGTCATACAGACTACACAATCTTATTACATGGAAATACTAATGGGGCGCCCGGGTGGCTCCGTTGGTTAAGAGTCCAATTCTTGGTTTTTGGCTCAGGTCGCGACCTCACAGTTTGTGAGATGGGAGCCCCACGCCGGGCTCTGTGCTGACACTGCGGAGCCTGCTTGGGATCCTCTCCCTCCCTCTCTCTCCCTCCTTCTCTGTCCCTCCCCTGCTCTTGCGTGGGTGTGCTCTCTGTCTCAAAATAATTAAGTTAAAAAAAAATACTAAGGAATACACTAAAAAAATTACTATAGTAAGTTCAGCAAGGTTACAGGACACAAGATCAACATATGAAGCAACTGTATTCATACACAGCGGCAATGAACAATCTGAATACGGAAATAAAAAACAATTTCATTTACATCATCAAGAAGGGTAACATTCCTACCCACAGAGAGATGAAGCAGATCAGTGGTCGCCAGGGGAGGGGTGTGGGGAGATGGGAAGGACTATTAATGGGTACATGTTTCCTTCTGGAGTGATGGAAATGTTCTAGAATTAGATAGTGGTGGTGGTTACAGAACTCTGTGACTATACTAAAACCACTTGTACACTTTAAGAGGATAAATGTTATGGTATGTGAATAATAACTCAATAAAGCCATTATTTTAATCTTTATTTATTTTTGAGAGAGAGAGAGAGAGAGACAGAGCGTGAGCAGGGGACAAACAGAGAGAGAAGACAACACATAATCTGAAACAGGTTCCAGGCTCCCAGCTGTCAGCACAGAGCCCGACGCGGGGCTCGAACTCACCAACTGTGAGATCGTGACCTGAGCCGAAGTCGGACGCTTAACTGACTGAGCCACCCAGGTGCCCCAATAAAGCTATTATTTTAAATAAGTAATAAACTAGACCTCGGTTCCACCGAAATAATTAAATTACTTCAAAATATTAGGGAGACAACAGTCCTATTTTCTAATCATAGAATGTTTTCCTTACTGGCAGTTATCAACCCAGGCCCTTTTAAGTGATCCCATGACATACTCTGGTTTGTGTGCAGCCCAGCCTAAATCCTCTGGCCACCCCTGAGTATCACATGAAGGGCCTCTGACACACTGGACAACTAGACAGCACATCTCGCTAGAAGTACAATGGACATTTCTTTCTTTCTTTTTTTCTTTCATGGCATCTGGGGAATGTCAAAGCAATGCATTTAAAATGAGACCTAGTTACACAACGTGATATTACTCGGCAATAAAAAAGGAAGGAAGTACTGTTACACAACACCAAGGCTGAACCTTCGAGAAACATTAGGTTACATGCAAGAAGCCAGACACCAAAGGCCGTGTGTTGTATGATTTCACTTATGTGAAATGTCCAGAGGACGCAAATCTGGAGACAGAAAGTAGACAGTGATTGGTTGCCTAGGCTGGGGGCAGGCGATAGGGAGTGACTACAAATGGGTGAGGGGTTTCCTTTTCATAGGGATGAAAACGTTCTAAAATCAAATTAGGGGTGTTGACTGCACATCCTAAACACAGTTGAATGGTATTCTTTAAACAGGTAAATTGTATGGTATATGAATTACATCTTCATAAAGCTGTGTTAAACCAAAAAACAACCCAGCGAGGAGGAATGAAAGGCTCACTGAAAAAGGGCTAGGAAGCAGAAAAGATCTTGGCGGGAACAGAGTTTTAAAATAAAATTTAGGGGCGCCTGGGTGGCGCAGTCGGTTAAGCGTCCGACTTCAGCCAGGTCACGATCTCGCAGTCTGTGAGTTCGAGCCCCGTGTCGGGGTCTGGGCTGATGGCTCAGAGCCTGGAGCCTGTTTCCGATTCTGTGTCTCCCTCTCTCTCTGCCCCTCCCCCGTTCATGCTCTGTCTCTCTCTGTCCCAAAAATAAATAAACGTTGAAAAAAAAATAAAAAAAAAAAATAAATAAATAAAAAAAATAAATAAAATTTAGTTCTTCTGTGAAATCAATCACTTATGGTGACTGCTTCATCGGGAGTATGGACTGTAGATCACTTAAAAAGCAGTATATGAATACTGAATGTCTTGAATTTGAAAACTGTGCAGTGACTTTAAGAGAATACCTTTGTCCTGAGGCGTTAAGGGTAAAGGGGCATGATGAGTGTAACCCAGGTTCTAATGGTTCAGAAAAATACGTAGACGGAGCAAAAATAAAAAAAGCAAGTGTGGCAAATGTTACAAATTGGTGACTTGAGGTATAACCAAGTTATTTGTACCGTTTCTGTAACTCTTCTATAAGTCTGAAATTCTTTCAAAGTAAATAGTTCTTTAAAAAAAAAAAGGTATAGGTCATAGGTTATAAAAATATCAAACTCTTGACGATAGCTCATAAATTCACAGACGCAAGGGTTGGGGTAAAGCTGGGTTTCTGTAAAGCTAATCCACCAAATGAAGCTCATGCCCTCCGAGCAACCTTTCACACTGGCTGAAAGATAACTGGCTCTTAATCGAGACGTGGCAATTTAGTGTTTTCAACTGTAAATACTTTTCCTCTTTCTCACAACAGCCCTGTGCTTTTATTTTACTTTTTTTTTTTTTTACTAAGCGCAGCAACTTTTCACCCAGAGAAATCAGGACCGTGCTTTTAAAAAGCCAAGCTGTCTGAACAAAAACTTGTCTCAAGCAACACCTTGAAGTGACCTACAATTCAGAATACAGTATGTAAAAGATTTCAAATGGTCAGTATGTTCAAACAGTTTGAAAGTTTGGACTCGGTCTGTGGCCCCCGTTAATGTGCCCTGGGCAGCCAGGCCCGGGAGTCAGTAAAACACAATTAAGGGCGTCTCTGGCTCCAGGAAGCTGGAAGCCCTCATCTATAATGCAGCAGGGAACGCGTGTCCTCAAGTGACTCAGGCCTTTTAAGAACTGCAGAAAAACTGTCTCCATAGTGACGCATATTAACAGTGGGCAAAAAGTCAAATCTGTTACATAATTCAAACTTCTAACCTATCGGGATGTTTACAAAACTTTTCTGGAACAATCAAGTTTCTACTATAAATGGCATACTTCAAGCTTCATAATAAAGCATGTTGGGATCCAGACTAACTTTCCCACAGTCATATAAACTTTCACGTAGAAAAGAGATACAAAAGGAAATCAGGGTCTTGTTTGGAACATTTCCTTGTCTTCACTAGTTTTAAATCACAGCACGCATACTACGGACTAATCCAGAACAAAGATCTCACCGGAACAGGTACCTAAGTTTTTACAAGATAGAGACTAGCTCGCTAATAAATTACTTTACAGATTAAAAAAGGTACCTGAAAAAATAAAAATAAGGTAATGACGGCATAGTTTACAGAACAGGAGCTCTGACTGAAAAGAAAAAAAAAGATTAACTCACAAGATTGTTTTAAAAGCAGACCTCAGAGATAAAATGGATATATTAATACTCCCTTTAGCAAATCTAATAGAGTCTAAATATGCTAGCATCTTGCCTTTTTAAAGTAACTATGAAAAATGTGAAGGTTACTGGTGCTCAACGGAGGATTCTTTCTTTCCTTACACGAGACACACGCAAACACGGACTTGCAGCTTGAAAAATAAACTCCCTGTAAACAAAGTCTGTTGGCTGTTAAGTCTTCTAAAGTGGCACAGCCTGAGAGATAAGACTAGAGAGAAGGTGCTGAGTTTTAAATGAATAACCATTTAATTCGTTTGGGTTTCCGGTAGCAGTGCTTCTAAAACTGCGAACCTTGCCGGGCTTTGTGGTCTAGAGAAAAGGCCGGACACCTGTCACTTAGCAGGTCAAAAGCCTGTCTGCGGACCATCATCGCTGCCCTTAGCTCAGCCGCGTCAACGGAGGAAGGAGGAAGCTACCTAATGATCTAGGTGCAGGAGGAGGGGGCGCTTCGACCAGGGTGGAGGCGGAGAGAGGCGGAGAGTGGCAGAGAGCAAAGTCGTCAGGGTCTCCTGGGCCACCCTGAAAGACCTCTCAGGCCGGCGCTCTCTCTCTCCACGCCAGTGCTGAGCAACAGACTGCTTTCGGAACGTGCAACAGGGAAAGACACACACTTCCCCCGAAGAGCGAGTATGCTTTCTTCAGACGAGAATTATGTAATACGATAGATATTTCCCTTTTTGCCTTGGCCACCAGAAAACCCAGTCGTAAATCATGTTAAAAAAGCACAGGAGGTCCTATTGTGACAGCAGTCGGTATTCTTTTTTTTTTTTAATTTTTAATGTTTTGTTTTTTTTTTTGAGAGACAGACAGACACAGCATGAGCAAGGGAGGGGCAGAGAGAGGAAGACACAGAATCTGAAACAGGCTCCAGGCTCCGAGCTGTCAGCACAGAGCCCGACACAGGGCTGGAACTCACAAACTGTCAGATAGTGACCTGAGCCAAAGTCGGACGCCTAACCGACTGAGCCACCCAGGCACCCCAGCAGTCAGTATTCTTTACAAGGCAGGGCGTGTGTGCGTGTGTGTGTGTGTGTGTGTGTGTGTGTGTGTCTGTTGAGCACTTTATACTCCGTATCTTCCCAAGAGGCCAAAATTCATTCATTCGATGTGTACTAAAAGCTTAAGCTTACTGCGTGACAGGCAGCATTCTAGGTGAGTGGGGACCAAAACAAATCAAAGTTCCCTTCTGGTGGGGGTAGAGAGAGAAAATAAACAATATAAATATGTAAACCACACTGCTGGATGGGGGTGAGCGCTGTAGATAAAAATAGAGCAGGAAGAAGGGATGGGGCGTGAGGGGAAGGCTGTTTTAAATAGCATGGTCACGGCAAGGCCTTCCCGCAAAGGTGACGCGAGCCAGCCATGCAGATGACGTCCAGTACAAAGGCCCTTCCCGGAAAATGTTCCAACGTTCCCAGTTGAAAAGACTGCGAAGGAACAGCAAGGAGGCCAGCGTGGCGGGGTGCGGGCGGGGCGACGTCAGAGGTGAAGTAGGAGAAGTCATGGGAGGGGTGGCACCTGTGCGGAGCCTCGTGAGGGGGTGAGGGGCGACTACAACTTTGGCTTTTCCTCGGAGGGAGAGGACAGCCCCTGGAGAGATCTGAGCCAAAGACCTCCCGACTGCTCTGCGGAGCACACACTGAGGACTGGGGTAGGGGCGGGGGTGGGGGAGACCATTAACACCGGTGAGATATGGCGGCTTCCATCAGGACAGTGGCGGAGCGAGTGGCGCAAAGGGGTCAGAGCCTGCACGCACTCTGAAGGCGGAGTTGGGAGGTTTTCCCGTGAGACCGCGAGAACAATCTCAGGATGACTCTGGGCTTCAGATCCGCACAGAGGGAAGGATGGCGTTGCCTTTGATGGACACAGACAAGACTCTGGGAGCAGCAGGTTTGGGGAAGTTCAGTGGTGCACAGGTTCCACTCTGGACGCCCGCTAAACACCCGAGCAAACAGGCAGGGGGACTAACGTGCGAGGCTCGGAGGAGAGACACGGTCAGCTTACAGATGGCACTTAAAGCCGCAAGACTCAATGTGACCCACTCCCGGAAGGAGGGGCTGCCGCTAGGGCAGGGGCCACCAGAGGAGCCCCGGGGCCCTCCAACATCAAGAGGTCATCGGGAGACTCGGAGGCGGAGCAGAGGCAGCGGCCGGCGAGGCGGGACTGTGGTCCCGGGGGACTCTGGCTGGAACTCGGCCGTCTCCACGCGGCAGCGGCGTAGGGTCAGGGGGCCTGCCGCTGTCTACTCTTAGCTGCTTCCAGTCGTTCTCAGAAACAGGTGAATGTACACGGAAGGACACTGAGCAAGTCGATTTGCCTTTCCTCGTCATAAAACAGGGGTAACACCACGCCAGGGTGCTAACCTCAGGGTTCTTGTGAAAAATCGATGAGATAATACCACATAAGCGTAGTCATTTCTTAACTTGAGAGCTAATAAATATCAGTTGAGAATCTTAAAACTATATATACACCAAGTTGAGGGCATAAGGCTGAACGAAACAGCTCTTGGGTGAAAAATGCCACTTTACAAATACTTTTCTGACAAAATATCACTATGACAAAAATTTTACTTAATACTTCCATTACTCCTATTTTGACGTGAATATAGAATAAGCGGTTTTAAAAAGTATTCACGTGTCGAGGCGCCTGGGTGGCTCAGTCGGTTAAGCGTCCGACTTCGGCTCAGGTCATGATCTCACAGTTCGTGAGTTCGAGCCCCGCGTCTGGCTGTGTGTTGACAGCTCAGAGCCAGGAGCCTGCTTCACATTCTGTGTCTCCCTCTCTCTCTGCCCCTTCCCTGCTCATGCTGTGTCTGTCTCAAAAATAAACAAACATTAAAAAAAAAAAATAGTATTCACGTGTCAGTGACGGCTCTTTTCTGTGTAGCTGAGGCTGCACAAACTGATGGCTGCTTTGGGTCCACAGTGGAAACAAATTGTCTTGTGTGTAGTGTGATGTGGGCACTGTTCCTGTATTTTACAAGATGGACAGGCTTTTTTCCCTTTGATTTACATTTTAATACATAATTGTGCCCATTTTTGGAGGGGGGAGGACATACATATAGAGAGACAGGCAGACAGAGACAGAGCAGAGATTTACAAGAGATGGAGAGACAGATAGCCGAGATATAGAGCAGACACCCTAGAAACTTCAACTAGAGAAATATCCTCATGCCACATGCGTGGCCCTGCTGATACCCACAACTTCTGGGTAACAGTTCCCAGTTACTGTAAGTATATAAATCTACTTGTCATGAGTTATTTGGCAAGCACCTAAGAGGAAGTTCTTTTTGGATGTCAGTAAAGTTGGCAAATTACCTGTCTGTCTCATTATGTCCAAAGCACTTTGTGTTCCTCAGAAGAACGGTGTCATTTGAGACACTGCCACCGGCCAAACATATAAGAAGGCAAACCAGGATGGGGATGTTTTCACAGCCATGGATTTAAGGATGCGGACTTGTCTCTGTCTCTACTGATCTCGAAGTGCTACCTCCATGTCTCTGTGTTTCTCTTTCCCGGGCCTACCTCCAGGCAGGCTTTCTGCCTTTCACGTCTCCACTCCTGTCCTGGGTGTTTATCTGAACTAGCTGATCCTCCTGGAGTCTTGGGGACCAGCCTCCTTTTTCTCTAGCTGATTCTCTCACTTGGGTCCTTGCCCTCAGCGGCTGGTTTTGCTGTCCAGTTTTGCTCAATAAACTCAGAGGCTCCTTCATACACATGTCTGGCATGGACATCTGGGTGACTCATCAGTAGACTTTACAAACAAAATGTCCCTAAAAATAAATGAACCACTTTCCAATTCATTCCACCTTATCTGAAATGTGACTGAATTCTGTCCAAAGTGCTAAGTGATGGGGTTATTAAGACAGAACATTTCCATTTTATGGCATCTTTTTCTGATGTTTCCCCAGTAAACATCCACAATGATAAGCAGCGTTGTCTTCCTTGAACACACCCTTTCCCAGTGATGTCTCAGAGGTCTGACAACCACGTTTAGCTCAATTCAACGGCACCTCTTTTCAAGTACACAGCCCCCCACTAAAACGCCGGCACTGCCAGGTGCCCTTCTGAATTTCTGCTTCTGCCTTAAGCATAGAGACTAATAAGCCAAATTCAGCCTATGAATGTTTAGCCACTTTGTAATCAAATAAGACATATTTAATGCAGTAAAAATAATACACCACGAAGGCAGCCTCAGTATTAAACAAACACGGGAAAAAACAATTTCACCAAACAGGTGTTGCAACTTTTCTGTAAAAGTAAATGATCTCCAAACAAAAAGTTAAAAAAAAACCTCAAACATTTTGTTTCTGTGTTATTTTCTCTTAAAATAGTCACAACACTTCTCTGGTGCAGCTTTAACATTTTTAACTTCACTCTGCCACCCCAGATCTTGCTGGCCCTCAAAAGATCTGGGGCAAGAGCAACTCTGATGCAACACTTTCAACATGGATTTTTGGTTTGCTCTCTTAGGTTTACTCTGACCATCGCCGGATGATCACAGGCAGCCCCACTGCCAGGGGAGGTCAGAGCTCAAAGGTTCTGGTACAGGAACCAGATTCTTCAGTTTGGACAGAGACTGCAAGCGGACCGTCTCATCTGACGGGCCCGATGAGAGCGGGGGCAGGGGTCCAGAAGGGGAGGGAACTTACTTCAGAACCTGGAAGAGCCCAGGCGTCACCGATGCTGGTCTCACCATTCCAGCCCCACTAATGGTCCCCAGATGAACCTGAGGATAATAGACTGTCCGAAGAGCTAATCTGGAAGACTGCAACCGTGTCTTAATGACTTCCAGCGGACAAGTGAAAATAGCACCAACCGTGCCCCCACACCTGTCAGAGAAGAAATCACAATCACATCAGAAATGCTATACCATTCCTTGTACAAAGAAAATGTAAAATTTAATGTTCCCCTATTAAGAAAAAAGGCACCGAGGTTTATTTCATAATTAGAACATGCTGGGAGGGCAAAAAGAATTTGTTGAAATCCCAGCAGCTAAAGAGAGAACCACGGTTAACACATTAGCGCATCCTTTAGGGTTTTCATTACTGACTTTTTAATCCCCATGCCGCCCCCCCCCCCCCCCACTTACCTGGATGCTGTCTCTCTGTGTCACATCCACACCTACATCATCACTTGTAATGACAATGTACTATCACTCTGTGCCAACATTTTAGCCTGTTACTGTTAGTCTTTTCCAACTTCACTGCCATGCTTCAATGAATATTCTAGAAAATGCAGCTTTTCACAGTCAAGTATTATTCAGGTAATGCTACTATTTTGAAAAATCAACGTTTACCACAACACAGACTTCTAATAAAATAGGACTGATTTGGGGGTGCCTGGGTGGCTCAGTCAGCTAAGTGTCTGACTCTCGGTTGATCTCACAGTTCAGGAGCCCAGTCCTGCATTGGGTTCTGTGCTGACAGCGTGAAGCCTGCTTGGGATTCTTTCTCTCTCCTTCTCTCTGCCCCTCCCCTGCTCATGCTCTCTCTCTCAAAATAAACTAAAAAAATGAAAAGAAATAGGATTGATTTGAGGGCACCTGGGTGGCTCAGTCGGTTAAGTGTCCAACTCTTGATTTTGGTTCAGGTCATGATCCCAGGGAGCTTTAGCTAAAGTTCCTTTTTTTTTTTTTTTTTAAAGGTTTATTTTTGACTGAGACAGAGAGAGAGAGAGAGAGAGAGAGAGAGAGAGAGAGAGAGAGAGACGGAACAAAGCAGGGGAGGGGCAGAGAGAGATAGAGAGGGAGACACAAAATCTGAAGCAGGCTCCAGGCTCTGAGCTGTCAGCACAGAGCCTGACGCGGGGCTCAAACTCATGAACCGTGAGATCATGACCAGAGCCAAAGTCGTACGCTTAACCGACTGAGCCACCCAGGCACCCCATAAAGCTCCTCTTAATGATGAAGTCCTCGCGTGTCCCTCAGTCTCCCTCAATCAGGGCTCTCCTAATCACCCTTTACCATTTGTTCAAATCAAAATATTACCACAATTAAGAATTTAAGTATTTTTCTTCAAAACAACTCACCTGGTTTATCCTAAAATACCCACTTTCACTTTTCTTAATAATATCCATGAAATTAGGCAACAATCAGCAAAACTAAAAGGCAACTGACGGAATGGGAGAAGATATTTGCAAACGACATATCAGATAAAGGGTTAGTATCCAAAAATCTATAAAGAACTTATCAAACTCAACACCCAAAAACCAAATAATTCAGTGAAGAAATGGGCAAAAGACATGAATAGACACTTCTCCAAGGAAGACATCCAGATGGCCAACCAACACATGAAAAAATGCTCAACATCACTCATCATCAGGGAAATACAAATCAGAACTCCAATGAGACGCCACCTACACCTGTCAGAATGCTAACATTAACAACTCAAGCAACAACAGATGTTGGCGAGGATGCGGAGAGAGAGATCTCTTTTGACTGTTGGTGGGAATGCAAACTGGCACAGCTGCTCTGGAAAACAGTATGGAGGTCCCTTAAAAAAACTAAAAATCTAACTACCCTTCGACCCAGCAATTGCACTACTAGGCATTTATCCACGGGATACAGGTGTGCTGTTTCGAAGGGACACATGCATGTTTATAGCAGCACCATCAACAATAGCCAAAGTATGGAAAGAGCCCAAATGTCCATTGATGGATGAATGGATAAAGGAGATGGGGTATAGATACACAATGGAGTATTACTCGGCAATCAGAAAGAATGACATCTTGCCATTTGCAACTATGTGGATGGAACTGGAGGCTATTATGCTAAGTGACATTAGTCAGTCAGAGAAAGACAAGTGTCATATGACTCCACTCATATGAGGACTTTAAGACACAAAACATGAACATAAGGGAAACAAAAATAATATAAAAACAGGGAGGGGGGCAAAACAGAAGAGACTCTTAAATATGAAGAACAAACACAGGGTTACAGGAGGGGGTGTGGGAGGGGGGATGGGCTAAATGGGTAAGGGACATTAAGGAATCTACTCCTGAAATCATTGCTGCACTATATGCTAACTAATTTGGATGTAAATAAAAAAAAAAAATCCATGAAATTGCATGTTTGACGTGCTAGTTATAATTAACAACGTGACATATCATCTAAAACCATCCTACCACCACAAATAAATGTTTTATTCTTTGGAAAACGCTGATGATCAAGATCCGTGTCTGAATCATCTTTGTATCCCTGGCATCAGGACTCACAAGTTCACAAACAGTATTTGCTAAGCAAAGGAATTATTAAATCGAGATTTCAAGGAGAATGTCTTTCAAGGGATCTATATGTTTGAAAACAGCACATACTCTCTACCTTCTGTCGCAGGCTCCCTTAGCCCAGGAGCTCCGCGTGGGGAGGGACTGTGTATTTACATGTTCTTGCACTTCAAGGACAGCACCTGGCAGACAGGTGGCTCAATAAAAATGATAAGCACCAGCACCTGTGATTGGGAAACCGTAACAACAGGAAAGGACAGGCGCTGGCAGACACAGAATTACTCAAGTTAGCTTCTCTACCCCACCAGAAAGAAGTGTTGGACATCTGGAAGTGAATCCAGCACCCGGCACAGACCCTGAAGTAGTAAAACCCCATACAGTAGTAGTAGTAATAATAACAATAGTATTATTATTATTACTATTTTGAAAGAGAGAGAAGGCGAGAGCATATACATGGGGAAGGGGGCAGAGAGAGAGAGAATCTTAAGCAGGATCCACATCCAGTGAGGGATTTGATCTCATAACCGTGAGGATCATGACCTGAGCCACGATTTTGGCTTAAGAGTCGCACTTAGCCACCCAGGTGCCCCTTCACAGGCAGTATTTTAAAATCAAGAGCCCGAAGTTTGATAGAGCAAGTGAAATATAGATAACTAAGAGCTGGAAGCTAACTAGCTTCCAGTGATTATTTATCACTTTAAATAATAGCATTATTGCCAATGACTGATTACGGTAGGCATTCAATCCTCCAACAAGCCTATGAGGTAGGAGTTATTATTTACCCCAATTTACCATGAGGAGTATGAATGGTAGAAAAAGAAAACAATATATACAGACTGGGGGGTGGGGGCTGTGGGAGGGTGGAGAGGAAAACAGTCATTTTTGGTTATTTAGGGAAACCTGCTTTAAAAACATGATAATAACACACCGTAAATGAAGCTGTTCATGCAGCAGTGTTTTCTGAACTGTGGGCCAAAGCCCACCAACCACAGATGCAATTTAGGGGATCACAATCGGCATGGGAAGGGAGAAAGGCAGGAAGGAGTTGAAGTATCAAACCACTATCATTTGACCCTCATGGACTTTGCAGGTGGCATTAGCCTTACTTTTTAGATGGGGAACATGGGTCTCAAGGAGGTTACACATTTTCTCAAAGTCACAAAGTGACTACGTGTCTCAACGGAGACCCAAATCCAGACCCTCTCCCTCCAAAGTCAGCGCTCCCCTCACTATACTCTTCGGGAGTATGACAGAAAGATGGTTTTGTTGGCTCATTTAGGCTATTTACTTTCACACTCAAAATGGGAAACGGCCGATTAGACAGCTAGGCCTTTAAAATTCTGTGTTCTTTTGCATCGAGAAAAAATTGTGAGCCTAACTGAATACTGGCCTGTATAAGTTGCTCTAAGCACTGGAATATATCCAAAGAAAATGGGTCACCACTAAAGAAAGTGGTGGTGGTGAGGTGTTAAAAAAAAGAGATAAAAATTAACTTTCTAACTCAGGTATATTCACACAAAATAAATAACCCTGACTTATGAGGAAAATGACCACGTGCTTAAAAGGTGTAACATTTGGAAATACTGGAAAACTTATACACTGCAGAGTAAGATAAAGAAATATCTGCAATCTATTCATGTTCAATAACACCACTCCGCACCGCGGGGAAAAAACAGAACTTCTGGGTAGTCTTTCATAAGAAAGTCAGTAAACTCAAACACAGGTCAACCGCCTTTGCTTTGTCCCCATGTCAGTTACGTTCCTTCGTCTGGCCAACCATCAACCAAATCCACGCCACCGATCAAAGGAGGACCCCCTGGAAGGTGCGCTCACCCAACAAAGCCAAGTGCCCCACTGAGAGCAGGGCGGTGACCTCTTTGAGGGCAACAGACCACACTCAATGCCAGTCACTTTTTGTGCTACACACTGTGCCTATGGCAAGAGGGGCAGGGGTGTGAAAAGGCCCTGGCCTTCTAGACCACTCACCAGGCGCCTCTTCTACTAGACAGAGGGGATGCCGCCTCAGGCTGTTACAGGAAAAGACTAAAGGGAAAAACACTGCCAACTGTAAACAATGGTAAGAAGTCACTACTCTGGGTGAGCCCCTCCCTGCCTACTAGGAAAAAAACCCCTCAAATGAGAGAAATGACCATCTATTTTAAGACTTTTTTTTTAAGTTTATTTATTTTGAGAGAGAGAGAGAGAGAGAGAGAGAGAGAGCGCGCGAGCATGAGCAAGGGAGAGAGAGGGAGACAGAGAAGGAGAGAGACAGAATCTCTCGGTGCAGAGCCTGACATGGGATGGGGCTCAGTCTCACAAACTGTGAGCTCATGATCGGAGCTGAAACCAAGAGTCAGACGATGCTTAACTGACTGAACCACCCAGGTGGCCCTAAAGTCATTTTTTTTAAGTCACTAGAAAACATTTTAAGTTATTAAGCTGTGATGGATACATAGCCGCTAAAATACTCAATTTTAACTAGAAGGAAAGAAGTTCCGATACTGAACTGAAATTCCCAAAGAAGATTCTTCCTGAAATTCAGAACATTTCATAGCAGAATATTTTAAAATACCTTTCAGCTCAACTTTTTTTTTTTCCTTCATGAACCAGCAAGTATAAGACCTTCATCTGTCTGAGAATATGAATAGAAATGTGGACTTCTCTGAACTGGCTTTCCAACTTTTTCTAAAAATATTTAATCACGTTGGGTCCAAAGCACTTATGATTACAACAAATTAATTACATTAAACGTAGGAAAAAGTTCCTACATCAATTCTCAATTCTATGATACAAAGACGACCTGTAATATTAGCTTGGCTCCTAACCATGGTCACCTCAGCTCGGATAAAGCCCTGTCCACCGTGACTCTGTATTTATTTTTTTTAATGCTTATTTATTTATTGTGAGAGAGAGAGAGAGAGAGAGAGAGAGAGAGAGAGAGAGAACACGAGTTGGGTAGGGGTAGGGAGATAGGGAGAGAGAGAATGCCAAGCAGGCTCCACACTCATCAGCACGGAGCCCGACGTGGGGCTGGATCCCACAACTGTGAGATCATGACCCAAGTCGAGACCAAGAGCCAGACACTCAACTGACTGAGCCACCCAGGCACCCCATACAGTATTTTTTAAACTGGGCTCTTCCTGAGTCTCGGTTCAGAAAAAGACATTAACTCTGTCCACCAGCCCTCCCCCATCTCTGCTCTTCAGGTGCGCTGAACTGGATTCCCCCCTTTCTTATCTATGACACCGTGAGCAGATTCCATGATTTTTCCAGTAACTTTCAGACCTTCAAATTCAGTCCTAAAACTTCAATCCCAAATCTGACCCAAAACGTCCCTCCAGCACCGCCAGCCAGAAGTGTGGCTTGATGGGACTCGGTCCACTTTTTCTTCCCTTCCTTCCAGGGTGTTCTGGGCACGAGGACAGAGAGGAGCGCAGCGGTCTTCCGCAACTGGTTGGTCTTGCCGCGGGTCCACCTGGCTGTGTGTTGCGTTAATGGCCTCGGCAAATGTTACGATTCCAGCATAGATGCCGTGCAAGCCTGCTCGGAATGGTGTTCGATCTCCACCGCAAGCCCCAACACCGGGAATTCTCCTACTGGTCCGACCAGCAATTCGTCCCCCGATTTCCTTTCAGCTTTACCTGCAGGCAGCACTAGGCGCCTTTCCTTCCTCTGCTCCCCATGCTCCGGGACGCCAAGCCAATGGGCCCACCAGAGTATTCTCCCATGCCAGTCAGGGGGCAGCAAAACTGGCACTTGGTGGGAAGACACCCCCATGTCCGCCCTAAGCACACCACACCGGTCCCTTCTCACCCATCTGGCATGGCTAATGCAGCAGCCTCCCACCTGCAGGGGGCACTGGCCATAGCGCAAGGTACCAGTCAGTCCTTTATGCTTCTAGTCCCCTCTAACTATAGCCCAGATCAGTAGGGACCGGGACAGGGTCTGGGACGGGACAGCAAAACCCTCTCTCAACACTCCACATGGCTGACAACTATAACCTGTCTGCTCCGTATATACAGCGTGGGGCGAAGTGGTCAGCGGCAGTCAGGCAGATTCTGCCCCCTTTTTCTAAGTTTTAGGATAGACTCCTCTGGGTTCAGCTGTGGGGCGAAGGCAGCGGACGCACGGACAACAGGAAAAGTCACACCCATGGTGACAGTGCTGGCATCACATCGTCAGGAAAGCAAGTCTGACTGGATACCAATATTTAAGACCACTCGTCTCCAAAGCAGGGGACACGCTCTAAGTGTGCACAGTGGGATACAGGAAAATAATTACAGGAAAAATAAAATAAAATTCCAGTTTATTTCTAGTCTCCACCATTTACTTCCTATTTTGTGTATATGCTTTATGATATGTATGAAATCCACAGAATATAAACATATGCAGATAGGCGCAAACATTTTAATCATAGGGCTGTGCGATCAAGATTTGCAGAACACTACTCTAGGCCAGTGGTTCCCAACTGTGGCAATGATGCCCCCACCCGAGTGACACCCAGCTGGGTCTGGAGACATGTTTAGCTGTTGCTCTTGGGGGAGGGGGTACTGGGCATCTGGTGGGGAGAGACCAGGGATGCTGCCACACATCCTGCACGGGGCGCACAGGAAACCGACAGTAACACCCTGCCCCTCCCCAAACGATGATCTGGCCAAGGTTGAGAAACGCTGTTCTGTATCAACAAACTGGACATTATATTTGAAGGCAGTAGAACCAATGTGGAGGGCACTGCTGTTTGCCTCGCCGGCCTCCACTCCCCTCTTCCTCTGTCTTCATAAGACGCCTAATTTCTTAAGTCATGCAGTTTGGACCACATCGAACCCATTTCTGGTTTTAGCCCTGACTCACTTAATCAACGTAACACCATCTATGTTGCCATGTCATCTGTTCAGAGTTGGGCACATGATTCGGCCCAAAATAAACGGCATAATCCCCTGGGAGCAGTAACTGGTTTAGAGATGGGTGCATTAGAGTTGGCCCAATCAGATTAAGCTCAAGACTTTTCAATGGTGGAGAAACACTAGGAACTTCTGGAAGCCATTCTGTGTTCGTGATCTCCAATCTTGGAATCATGCGGCTATTTCTGGAACACAGGAATCACTGAGGGGTCCTGTAGTGATGATGTCGAGCCGTTTAAATAAGCCCTCCCCGAAGCCTGTTCTCTAAAATTTAGGTGTATGTGCCAATAATCAAGCCAGTTGGAAGTGAATTTTTATTACTTACAAATGAAAGCCTCCTAAATGAGCCTAGTCAATAAGAAAAAATTTACACCCTCACTAATTCAAGAAACCACTTACAGAATTTTAGTATTATCAATAATCTTCCAAAAAGCAGTTAGGACTTGTGTTTCTAGGAGGCTATGTTTCTTCCAACAGTTATGAGGAAACTCCCTGGATAGGATTTTGATTTTGCTCCTAAGGTAATACTGCTCTAACTACTGATGCCCAAGTTCAGAGATAACTCTCTGTGGGATATTCCACTCAGTGAAACCATGGAAAAGGTTTGAACAGGGTAGCAGAAAGGCCATGAGCGGCGAGCGGTTAAATTATGTCTTGAAGCAGTCATGAGAGAGAGCTCCTCTCTAGAATCTATTTGCCCAATTTTCTAAAAAATCTATTACCTGGATTTTTCTGTGTCTTTTCCCCCTCTTACTAATTATTCTTATATGCACCACCCCCCCTCATTCCTTCAGCCCAGAACTGAAGTCTTGTGTTTATCACATAAACATGTATTTAACCGTTTCATTTTACCCACATAAGCCGTACCTGATTATTTTCCCGCTATGGACTAGGTTTCTCTCTTCCAGTTTATGCAGAACAAAGCTAGACTATCACTATTACAACATTCACACTAGATTTTTTTCTATCTTTATTAGACCAGCGACACAAAAACGTTTAATTATGCAGATTTTTACCTTTTAAACTCTGAGTATCAAGTAACAAGGACACCTTTCAAAAGCTAGATGTTTTCAACAAGAACCAGTTTTCTACATACACAGTCACTCATCCTAGACACTAAAGCCGAGATCAATATGCTCTTTATTATAATTGCTACCCAACTGAGAGTAAACTGTTTTCCAGATTCACAGCTTCTACATAATAGCTACAACGTGGATTCCACCAACAAATGGTACCCGCCAGACAACCTGTGATCCCAATCTATGGAGTTTTCAGTAATTCCCCTTTTCATTGGCTACCTCCATAGTCACGACTTGAAAACACTAGTACCTGTTTATATATAATATTCTGGAATGTCTTATTTGAATACCTGGCATAAGGCTTAGAAGATTTCAGTTAATGCAAATTCTGTATTTACTCAAAGCAAAATGCATCGTTTTTATGCAGCTAATTATCTTTTAGGTGCTATTTCCTATATTCTGTATCATTTAGAAAGAACATTTAAATAGCACCCTACTTTCTTTTTTTATTTTTGAGAGAGAGAGAGAGAGTGCGAGCATGCGAGCGAGTGCAGGTGGGGGAGCGACAGAGAGAGAGGGAGACACAGAATCTGAAGCAGGCTCCAGGCTGTCAGCACAGAGAGCCCGCCGCAGGGCTCGAACTCAGGAACCTCGAGATCATGACCTTGAAGTTGGACACTCAACCGACTGAGCCACTTAGGCGCCGGTAAATAGCGCCCTACCGAATGAATAAAAAACTCTTCAGTATTTTCTAAACCTGAGGAGAATCATTTTTAGCAAATCCACAAATCCAAAATAATGTTACTGTATGCCAATTAGAGTTTCAGCAAATCTTAATAGAGAACCATGTTCCCAATTCATAAATAATCAAAGCACTACTTTTATTTGGGACAATTTAACAGAGCACATAAATCTAAACCCCAGATAAGCCACACACTACCTTTTATTCAGTTAGTCAATCATTAAATAAGTATCGATTAGGCATCTGTAACAAGTGTGATACTGTACTTGAAGTGTACCGGTGATGAAAGGTGATGAAAACTGACACGGTTGCTATTCCCATGAAGGCTACTTCCAGCGGGAACCCTTCATACAAACACCGCACGGCCTTTAAAACCGTCTGTCACAGGGGTGCCTGGGCGGCTCAGTAGGTTGAGCGTCCGTCCGTCCAACTCTTGATTTTGGCTCAGGCCCTGATCCCGGGGTCTCGGGATTGAGCCCTGTGCTGGGATCGGCACTGAGCACGGAGCCGGCTTGGGATTCTCTCTCTCCCTCTCCTCCCCCGACTCTGCCCCTCTACCCCGCTCTCACGCACTCTCTAAAATAAAATTAAAAATTAAAAAAAATGTCTGTCACATATGTAAGATACACTGAAGCAGCAAAGGCCAACGTATATTCTCGATATACGTAAGTCTTATATAAGATATTATGTGCACACTGTGACGTGTCTTTTACCAAAATTTCTTTCAGCACGGCAGGCCCCCTGTCAAACACAACACGCGCCTCACTCCCAAGGTGACCATTAGCTGATACAGATTACATTCCTAGGCACAAGCAAAGTACAAGTATACCAGGTGACAGATGTCCATAATGCAGGGGAGGGGGGGCGATACTCAATCTTGGACACACCTTGGATTACCTATTTTAAAACCTTAAAGACATACTATCGTCCCACTAAGATACATTTTAAAGGCTATGGTGAGTATATTTGATGACAAAGGGAAAAAAACACATGCCACCGAAATAGGGCTAAAGCAGATAATCCAGGTCATCTGCCTCTAACCCCCGGGACAGCTTAGCCCGGCTCTTCCAGGTGCTGAGCACGTCTACTAAGTCGTCGCCTGGCTGTCAC
>NW_024412388.1:6734643-6738348 GCF_014898765.1 Herpailurus yagouaroundi | reverse complement strand
CTGAAGCAGGCTCCAGGCTCTGAGCTGTCAGCACAGAGCCTGACGCGCGGGACTTGAACTCACCTGAGATCATGACCTGAGCGGAAGTCAGACACTTAACTGACTAATCCACCCAGGCACCCCATTAAAGGATTTTTCTTTTTTTTTTTTCTTCAACGTTTATTTATTTTTGGGACAGAGAGAGACAGAGCATGAACGGGGGAGGGGCAGAGAGAGAGGGAGACACAGAATCGGAAACAGGCTCCAGGCTCCGAGCCATCAGCCCAGACCCCGACGCGGGGCTCGAACTCACGGACCGCGAGATCGTGACCTGGCTCAAGTCGGACGCTTAACCGACTGCGCCACCCAGGCGCCCCAAAGGATTTTTCTTAATAGATATAACGTCTGGACCCAGAAGGGCCACTCCAAAGGATTTCGGTGTTTCTCTTCCTGAGAATGCTTAAACAGTAGAAAAGGAACCACAGGTTTTGTTATGTAGTAACAAAATCTGTTTAAATATGCTTTTTATTTTGATAACAATACAACCCAGATTTGGGGACGAGAGGGAAGAAAACAGAAAACTGCAGTATCCCTAAAGATACTAAAAATCAACATCCGACGAATGACGTTACCCATGCAGAAGTAACACATCGTAAGAGCTGGTTACGAATCAATGTGCTGGTAGGTGTCAAAACCTTAAAGATGGGTTTTGCCTCAGTGATTGTACCTTTAATGGTTTATCCTAAGAAACCAATCAGAGACCTGCACATACAGGTACACGTAAGGATGTCCAGTTATTTGTTTGTAAAAAATTAGAAATAAGATTAAAAAGAAATTATGTCATCAGAATAAGTTAGGGAGCCCTGTCATAAAATTACTTTAACATCCTCACTGAACTCCAGCCACTGGGCTTGGAAATTGTGTTCACCTTTTTCATGGCAACCACTGAACAGTAGAGTGACTACAGGTATACTCAGAAAATTCACTCCCGTGCTGTCATTAAAACTCAATATATTACTAAGAAGAAAGCAATTTAAAGAATACGAGCCTATTTTAAAATCAGCTATGAAATTACATTTGGTACACATATACGTGCAGAGAACCTTTTCCAAAGAGCTTATTTTTAGGTGTTGGTTTGTGGGTGGTTTTTCCTGCAGTTCTCTTCTTTAAGGCTAACACTGTGTTAAAAAGAGGACTATTACAGATTAATGTAGGAGTATTTTTTGCCTTTGCAAAGAACCCAAGAAACTGTCTTTAAAAACAAAGTTAAAGAAACTTAAAGGACTAGGAGTTGTTTGGGACGCAGTTTTTATTTCCCAGGCTCTAATGTTAATTTTCAACTTAGTCATAAGCCTCTTATACCTGATACACATAGTTATTCGCTGTCATTAATTGCTGATAAGTTAAACTTGCTTGGTATTAGTTCCCAACGGCTATCCACTAAATGGGAGGAATGTGACAAATTTACAAACAAAGGGCTCTGACTTCCTTACAAAGATAATGAATCTTAGAGTTTTGGAAAGATGCCAGCTTCACAACAGTGGAAACTGCTAGTTAGAGCAAAGCAGGGAGTCTGCCTTTGGGCCAGGTGGCCCCACTGGGTTTACTGATTTTAACTATATGATATACTAGGGTTCTTTCATAAAAGGAAAGGGAAGTAACATACATATCTTAGGCTAGTGGGAATGTATCAAAATCCAATTCGTTACTGCCAAAACAGCCCTTCGAAGATTCATTCTGTCTTGAGGATCTACAAGAAATCCGGAGCTGCTGTAGAAGATGGAACTGAAACCTGTTAACCACGATGGCTTCAGGCACCCCCCTAAGAAACTCCACATTTTAATCAGTCCGCGTGAGTTGTGCCGCTGGTGCAATTTTCCTCCATCACAAGGGAAGAGGCTGGAGCTCCAGTAGGAGAATCAGCAGCCAGAGGGCACTGTGAAGGGCAGGTAGGGAAATTCATCAAGACAGGGCGACAGATTTTGCAGTAAGCCTCACAGAAGCTGCTCCAGACCAGGTAACTCTCCTAGTCTGGGATACAAAGAATTTTTTTTAAAAAACCACCTCACTAAAAACAGGAAATCAAAATTACGGAGTAAGAAATCATTTTGAAAAATTACCCTTCTTGGCTTGAGAAATGACTTTTGCACGGCCAACCTGTGTAAAACTCCCCAGAATGAAAATTAATACACTAGATTAATTTAGGAATGCACCCCCCATACCCGTTACTCTCAGGAAACACTGG
This sequence comes from Herpailurus yagouaroundi, assembly GCF_014898765.1. NCBI lineage: Eukaryota > Metazoa > Chordata > Mammalia > Carnivora > Felidae > Herpailurus > Herpailurus yagouaroundi. The sequence goes on along the minus strand of NW_024412388.1, from coordinate 6,736,124 downwards.
GGGATGATGTGACCGGATGGAGAAGGAAGGACAGGTTAGAGATGAATGAGAAATTCTTCCTATCTATGAAGAACCAAAACTTTTTGGCTGGAGAAACAAAGTGGGTGATCACCTACATAAGAACAAAGAGTTCAGGAACATTTTCATCCCTTACTTTTGGGCAGGTTAAGTTCTCCACCGTTACTGGTTTGTAATAAGGAGCACACTTCAGGCCAAGCTGCAACTAAAATACTCAAGTCAAGATGATAATCCACAATAAATTCTATTTTATGCAGACTGTCCCACACTTAAAAAATTGCTGTGCCAGGCCTCTTATTTGAGGTCCTCAAATAAGACCAAATACCTGGAAGACTGCAAAAAGACCCAAAGCCACCAGCTGTATTAAAAGGAAAAAAAAAAAATTACTAATACTCAAAAATATTTTCACTACTATTTTCCGAAGAATCGAAAGATCAGCTCCCTTCCTAACCCCCCTACCACCCAACCTGCCTAAAACTGCGTTGCCACCGCTGAAAAATACAAAGTGCATGACGATCAAAAAAATGCAGCTCTCAAAACAGGGCACATCTTACGGTGGACGCGTCCACCGGCAGGTGAGAAGCATTTCAACACACCGCCCCGACCTCATCCTCCCACACCCACCCCAAGGCCCCCAGAGGCCCTCCCGCGGGTTGCGGGCCAGCATCGCGGCTCGCCAGCGCTACTTTCCAGGCCCCTGCTGATGCCCAACACCTGCAGCCCTCTAGGCTGGCTGAACTCGCCGCGGTGCGACCCCAAGGACCCCCCCGGGCCCACCCCAGCACCCGCAAGACTGCCCAGGCCCTTGGGAAACAGGCCCTGGAGCACAATCCGGGCAGAAGGACAGCGAGTGCAGCACAGCCAGGGCGGCCGGCCGGGAGGATGTGGGGCGGACCGAGCCACAGTGGCCAGGCAGGACCGCCCCCGAGTGACACTCGTCACGCCAGCCTCTGATTGTTTAACAGGAGAAAAAGCCAGACTCGCCGAGGCGGGGGAGAAAGGGCGTGGGAGCGCGGCGGGCTCGGGGTGAAACCACCCCCGGGGGATGCGGCCCGAGGTGGGGGAAGGCCCGCGCCCCCAGGGCCTCCCCACCGCCGGGACTTCCTCCTCTGGGAGCCGGCGTTCCGGCCCGGCGAGGGCGGGTAACCGGGGGGCAGGGGGCGCCCCAGGGCGTGGGGAGGGGGGGGACGCAGGGTCTGGACGGGACGCTCACCCGCCGGCGAAGAGGTGAAGCAGCGTGTTCTCCTTCTGCTGCGTGCCCGTCGCCATGGCCGCGCCGGCTCCACGGCCCGCCGCCTCCGGGTGCCCGGGGAGCGAGGCCGCTCGAGGGATGCGCGAGGTGGCCCGCTCCGCTCTTCCCGCGGCCCTCAGGCGGCTGCCGGCGCCGCCTTCATGCGCGCGCGGCCGGACAACCCGCTCCCTCGCTCAGCGCCCTCCGCGGCGTGGCCGCCGGCGCCTCACCG
>NW_024412388.1:6727617-6734243 GCF_014898765.1 Herpailurus yagouaroundi | reverse complement strand
GCGAGCCCGGGGCGGCACGCGGCGGGGGTGTGGGCCCGGATCCCGCGCGCCCATTGGCCGGCATGTGAGCGTGGGCGGGGCGACGGCGCAGCCTGGGCGGGCGTCTGCTCCGAGAGAAAGGCTGGGCGGGGCCGGTCTGGGCCAAGGCACCGGGAGTGAGAACCGGCCGACGCCGCTCGGTCCGCGCTCTGATGCAGACAGAGCCGCCTTGGCAAAGCCTAGGGGGACCCAGGGCCGGGACTCTTCCTTTTTTTTTTTTTTTTTTTTTAGTGTATTTTTAGTTTAGTTTTTGTGATACGATGTGCAAAAAAGGTGTATAAATTACATATTGCATCCCGCAGCTCTGTATTCAACGTCCAGCTTAGGGAAAACACATAAAACAGCCTAATTTTTTTTTGATTTTTCTGTAATTAGCATTATGTCCTGCAAAAACGCTTTTGGCCTATCCTTTCTGATCATCTGCCACCCAGGCTTCTGAGCTCCAAGCTTCTGTATTCAAGCTGCTTCTCTACTTGTCCTTGGGTCACTGTCAAACTCAGCTGGCATCTTCCCTCCAAGTCTGATAGGCAGGCCTTCCCTGGTCGCCCTGCAGCAGCCTCTATCACATGATTCCACTTCATTTGCTCACATAGGCCCCTGCAGTTATTTTGCTGATTTATTCCTCTAAGCTGACCGTCTACCCCTGGAGTGTAAGCTTCAGGAGAGCAGGGATCTTGTTTCTTATTTCTGGTTGTTCCTGACAAGGTACCTGCCGCCAGTAATGACCCAAGAAGCTAATGAATACTTGTGCCGAACTGAACTCATCTTTCCATTTTGCCCCTTCCCCAAACCTGCCCTGCCTCTTGTATTTCCCGTCCTGGTGGTGACACCAGCATCTGCACAGCCACTAACACCAGAAACTTTCCTGTTACCTTGGACTCCCCACTCTCTGTTTCTCTCAGCAGCCCCTCACTCACCTGGCATTTCTGTCTCCTGAAATTCTCCCAAAGCCATCTCCTTCTCTGTGTTCCTTCCATTACTGTCGTTGAAAGTTTTCATGCCTCTCACCTACTCTGCAGTAAAAAAATCTGCCCCTTTACCCAGTCTGTCATTCCCGACTTCCATCCCCCTCCGGAGTACTACGTACAGAATATACCATGTTTTCAATCTCCAGAGTGGCTAAAAGCAGTACCTTGACCTAACCAAGCTGCTAGATGTCCAGTGTGTAAACACAAAGAGAGCTTAAGCAGAAGGGAAATGGTGTGCAAACACAGGAGCTGGGTATTTGATTGCTGGGACTCTTTAAAAACAGCTTTTAGGAGCAGTCATCCAAAACGCAAATGCAGTGAATACTCCATATTAAAACCATTACTCCCAGGCTTAGAAAGAGGGAAAGCCATACGAGTGCTCCATGATGTGAGGAAAAAGAGGAAAGGAAGGAAATAAGGCAAACAGGAAGAAAAAAAAAATCAAGTTTCTTCATGTTTCCTGGATCTCCCAGATCCCTTGCTTTAGCTGCTTGTGAAGTCAGCGTTGGTCTTAGCTGAAGATGATTTATGGGGCATGAGTACAAGGAAGGAGAAAGTAATACAACCCTGTTAACCAGGAAGGAACCTCTCTCATCTAGGCAGGATTCTAACCCGAGGGGATGCCATCCTTGAGACACAGCCCTCCACATTGGCTGCTCTCACGGAAGTGTCTGAGGCTGGGACCCAGGCTTCTAACACCAGGGCTGGGTGCCAGCCTCTATTTATTTATTTATCTTGGTGGCGACTCCATGCTCAACGCAGGGCTTGATCTCGTGGCTCTGAGATCAAGAGTCACATGCTCTATCAACTGAGCCAGTGGGGTGCCCCCAGCCTCTGGCCTTTTTTTTTTTTTTAAGTTTGTTTATGTATTTTGAGAGAAAGAGAGAGAGAGAGGGAGAGAGAATGTGCACGTGCAAGTGGGGAGGGAGCAGAGAGAGAGGATCCGAAGCAGGCTCCACACTGTCCGCGCAGAGCCCAATGCAGGGCTCGAACCCATGAACTGGGAGATCACAACCGGAGCAGAAGTTGGATGCTTAAAAGACTGAGCCACCCAGGTGCCCCCAGGCTCTTGCTTTCTTTTGCTCAGCTAGCCTAGGCTGTGCTGGACGCATGCACAGCCCTCCCTGCCTCCTTGTTAATAGTAACTCTGCCTTCATGTTAGAGTTTTTCCAAGGTCTTTCATGTATATTATCTTGTTGGATACTCACCATGTTTGGCAGCCCTGTTGTTTTCGTTTCCTTTTTATGGATAAGCAAGACAAATTTGCCCAAGGTCACACAGCTAGTGAGTGGCTGATGCAATGATCTTTCATGCCTCTGTGCCTTAGAACATGCTGTTGCCTAGGATGCCCCCTTCCTCTGCTGGCCCGATGCCTTCTGGACCTCATTTGAGACCAGCTCAAAAATCAGCTTTTCTGTGAGGCCACTGCTGTTCGCGTGGGGGCATCGAGTGCTTCCCTCTCCTGTTACCTGGCACTCAGCAAAGGGATCATGGCTGTGGCTACCAGGTCATGTTGCTGTGCATTCTTGCAGTGCGGGGCACCAATGTTCCCTCCCTGCCTGGCATACGGGTTGGTGGGAGTGAAGGCTGGGACAATATTTTCAGAAGGAAGTCTGGACGTTTTGCCAAAATGTTGAAATGTGCACATCCTTTGACTGCCACGTGGAGGAAGAGATTTCATTCATTCATTTATTCAACACCTATTTATTGAGCATTTACTCTGTTTAAGGTAGTGTTCTAGGCTCGGGGTACATCAGGGGTTAAAATGGGTAAAAATCCTTGTCAAAACAGGAGCGCTCAGATCCAGCGACACATGAAAAGGATTATGCATCAAAGCAAGTGAGAGATGTCCCCAGGATGAAAGGTTGGTTAACATTTGGAGGTCGATCAATATAGCATAGGAACAGAATAAAAGAGAAAAACCAGGTGATTGTGGCAGTAGATGCAGAAAAAGCATTTGACAAAACCGAATACCCATTCCTGGAAAAAGCTCTTGGCAAACTGGGAATATGAAGGAGTTCCTCTCCCTGAATAAGGGTGTCTACAACAAATCTACAGCTAACTTCATACTGATAGTAAGATTGCTTGCCTGCCTCCCTAAGATCAGCAACAAGACCATCTATGCTTACCACTTTTCAGTGTGGCACTAGAGGTCCCAGTCAACGCAATAAGGCAAGAAAAATAAATACAAGATATAAAGATCAGAAAAGAAGAAGTAAAATCGTCTTTAGTCACAGAGGATATAACAGTTTACTATGGAGTCCTAATGAATCTGTATAACAAGAACTAAAACTAGTTAGTGAATTCAGTAAGATCACAAGACACAAGGTTAATTATACAAGAAAGAAATAATTTTTGCTAGCTACGAGCAATTTGAATATGAAAAAAATTTATTTTAGTGTTTATTTATTTTTAAAGGAGAGAGACAAAAAGCATGAGCGGGGGGAGGGGCAGAGAGAGAGGGAGATGCAGAATCAGAAGCAGGCTCCAGGCTCCGAGCTGGCAGCACAGAGTCTCGGATGCGGGTCTCGAACTCATGAGCTGTGAGATCACAACCTGAGCCAAAGTCGGATGCTTAACTGACTGAGCCACCCAGGCGCCCCCCCAAAAATTCTATTTACAACAGCATCTGAACAACAGCAACCATAACAAAGAAGTCAGACATAAAGGAATGCATGATTCCATTTATATCTTGAAGATCTAGAAAAGGCAAAACTAACGTATAGTGACAGAGAGCAGATCAGTAGATGCCTAGGGCTGGGGCTAGGAAGGGGGTTGACTGCAAAGAGGCCAGAAGACATTCTTAGGGTGATGAAAATGTTCTCAAGCCTGATCGAGGTATACATACTTGTCAAACTTCAGTAAAATGGTTGCATCTTGTTGTACGTAAATTATATCTCAATAACATTGATTGGAAAGGAAAAAAACCAAGCAGACTACATGTATAAGCATACGTCCAACAAATCAAGTTTAGGGATGAGGAAGGGCACAGACAGATGGTTCTACAGGGAGATCCACTTAGGCGCTAACCCAATTTAAGCCACCACTCCCAGACTTGGTGGGTGGGGGAGGAGAGGCTTGTTTGGGTTTTTTGCAACTGTTCAAATTTTGAAGGGCCTGAGGCTCCCTGATGACCCGTTGCTGGTTTCTTCTTGCTTTCTTCCTCTGATTGGTGGCTGTCAAACCTCTAATTGCTTCTTTAATCCTTGTTTTTCTGCAAAGCTGCCGGCTCCTGGGAAAGCACCTCCCACTGCACCCCCACAGGCTAGGATTTCAGATCTTTCCAGGGAATTGTAAGGAGCATTTTGCTTCCTTATTAAGCCTAAGGTTGGAACAGGGCTCTTTTCCCTCCTGAGAGGCCTCCCCTAGAATGAGCTGATGTTCAAGGCCCCTGTCTTCCCAGGGGCTGGTGGGTAGCAGGGGCAGGGGGTATGGTTGGGGGGCAAAGGACAATTGCCCAGCGGGCTGCTGCGCTCCTCCTTTTGTTTCTCCTTAAGAAATCCAGCCAGAGCCAAGTTTCTGCCACAGTCCTAATGAGGCTCTGCGAGCCCAGCCTCCTTGCTCATAAAAGGCCTGTGTTGTCCCGGCTCCCGCAAGGATAAGCCGCGGCCAGCAAGTTGCCCTCTTCAGGTCCGCCAGGCTGGAACCTGTTTGTCCAAGCTCTTTGTGAGCCCATCGCCCCTGCCGCCATGCTTCCCTGTTCCTTTCTTAGAAGGAATGCACTGTAGGGGAGGAAAAAGAAATTTGCTTCTACCCTTCTAGGTTCTTGGCTGTGACACCTCCTGTAATAAAAGAGAGATTAACAGGAGAAAAACGATTTAATTTCATACGTTTGGGGCCCCCAAAGACATCAGACCCAAAGAAGTGACCGGAGCAGATAGGTTTTCTACCTTTTTGACAAGGAAACCATAACATTTGTGAAGAACTGACAAGACAAAGAAGTTTGGGCTTTTTTGGAAATTGGAAAGGAAGTACCAAGGTTTGTTTATCTTGCCTTCAGTACTGAGCAGCAGACCCTGTTATGGGGATTCTTCCTCATACCTATTGGCAGCCGTTGAAATGCACAAGAAGTCTAGTTCCAGAGTGGGCTGGAGACAAAGAGGTTAAGGAGCTGTGTCACCCTAAAAGAAGGGAGGGTTGTCTTTTATTGAGTACCTGCTGTCCGCCAGCTTTGTGTGGAGGATGCTGTAAACACTTTAACCCCTGATCCCAAACCGCCAGAGCTGTTCTGATGACCTCAGAGAAGTCCGAGGACAGAGGGTCGCAGATACCCTATACTAAATGACACCCCCAGGGCACCACACCCTCTCCAAGCTCCAAACGGTTTTGAATAGTTCTCCTTCCTGGGATTTAACAACCCCCTGTAAATGGCCTCCCGGTCAGGCAAGGTCAGGGTTTGCCATGAAATGGGGCGGACCAAGGTCAGGCTCGGCTGCTGGGGGAGTTAGCCTCCGGGCTTCAGGGCCGGAGGTTCCTCACGGTTCCTCCAAGCCCCTTTCACAGATGAGCGGACCGAGCTCAGGAGAGGCTGAGGAAGCTACCCCTGCCTGCAGAATGGGGGCGCTTCCCCGCCAAGCTGAGGCCGAGGTGAGCGCACCCACCCTAGAGTCAGGCCGTGTGGGCTCAAGTCCCAGAACCTGGGGCAAATCAGCCTCTCTGAGCATCTGTTCCCCAACTGCCAGAGGAGATGATAAATAATAGTACCTGCCTCCCGGGGTTGCGGTGAAGATTATGTAAGGTAACTGCGCCTTGGCCAGAGGAACACAAGCCTCGTTACAGTCCTGCTCCTGGCTCCCCAGCCCCTCAGTATGGGATCAAGTCACAGTATTGGTGGGACGTGGCTGGCAGCTGGAAAGGCCGAATAGGGCAAGAATCTTTGAGGACCCTTGGTATAGGAAGTGGGGTCTGGGTTCTCGTCCCCAGCGTGGGGCCCTGAACTGAGGAGATGCCCGTTGCCCTCCTCAGCCCCACAGCGCTGAGTCGAGGGATGCTGGGCCGGGAGCGTCCACATGGGTGTCGCCGTTCCAGAAGCAACGGTGACCGGACCCTCAGCAGCTTCCCCCGGCTGAGGGGGGGGGGGGGGGGGTAGGGCAGGGCAAGAGAGAGAAATGGGGTAGACACCACTCACTCACTCATTCATTCCATGGGACAAATGCTGCCTTGTCCCCCACTCTGTTGTATACCTGGGTATGCCATGGGGCATCCGTGGCGGGTGAACTTCACGGTCCCGCCTGCCTGGAGTTTCAGTCCTGCAGAGAACAAAATCCCGGGTGGGGAAGAGTTCTTGCTCTCCGGGCAGCTTCACCTCAGCTACACCTGACAAGAGTTTTGACAAGCAACAGCTCTCTCTGGCTTTCTGGAAGACAACACAGAGTTGCTAGGCAAAGGATGGAGACCGGGGCCAGGAGTCCCAGCGGCTCAGGGCACAGGTCCCCACCTGGGTCCTGGAACCGTCGGTGAAGCAGAAAGAGCTTGGAGGAGTCACTTTTTTTCTGTTTGTTTATTTAATTTAATTAATTTATGTTTTTTGTTTTTTTTTTTTAATTTTTTTTTCAACGTTTATTTATTTTTGGGACAGAGAGAGACAGAGCATGAACGGGGAAGGGGCAGAGAGAGAGG
>NW_024412388.1:6708424-6727517 GCF_014898765.1 Herpailurus yagouaroundi | reverse complement strand
TTTTTTAAATTTTTTTTTTTCAACGTTTATTTATTTTTGGGACAGAGAGAGACAGAGCATGAACGGGGGAGGGGCAGAGAGAGAGGGAGACACAGAATCGGAAACAGGCTCCAGGCTCTGAGCCATCAGCCCAGAGCCTGACACGGGGCTCGAACTCACGGACTGCGAGATCGTGACCTGGCCGAAGTCGGACGCTTAACCGACTGCGCCACTCAGGCGCCCCATAAAATGGCTTATTTATTCTTAAGAGAGAGAGAGAGAGAGAGAGACAGAGCAAGAGCAGGGGAGTGGCAGAGCGAGAGAAGGAGACACAGAATCCGAAGTAGGCTCCAGGCTCCGAGCTGTCAGCACAGAGCCCGACACGGGGCTCGAACTCATAAGCCACGAGATCATGACCTGAGTGGAAGTCGGACACTTAACCGGCTGAGCCACCCAGACGCCTCTAATTTATTTATTTATTCTTAGAGGGAGAGAGAGAGCGTGAGAGCGAGCAGGAGTGGGGGAGGGGCAGAGAGAAGGGGAGAGAGAGAGAGAGAGAATGAGCAGGGGAGGAGCAGAGAGAGAGGGCAATGCGGAACCTGAGGCAGGGCTCGAACCCACGCACCGTGAGATCATGACATGAGCTGAAATCAAGAGCCAGCTGCCCAACAGACTGAGCCACCCAGGCACCCCCGATGGGTCCCTTTCCAATGGGCTTTTTTTCCGGGCCTGCCCGTTCAGGGAGGCAGAACCAGGCCACCCTTCAGAGGGCTGAAGGGGTGATGTATCAACAAGCCCTGGGGAGTTTGAAGAATTCATTAGCTCCCAGGGGCGCCTGGGTGGCGCAGTCGGTTAAGCGTCCGACTTCAGCCAGGTCGCGATCTCGCGGTCCGTGAGTTCGAGCCCCGCGTCGGGCTCTGGGCTGATGGCTCAGAGCCTGGAGCCTGTTTCCGATTCTGTGTCTCCCTCTCTCTCTGCCCCTCCCCCGTTCATGCTCTGTCCCAAAAATAAATAAACGTTGAAAAAAAAAAATTCATTAGCTCCTGGAAACGATCCCAAGTGCACCGTGCTGCCTGGGGAGCTGGCTCCGGTTGCCGGCCTGACGTTGCTGCGGTCTAAGTAGGGCAGAGCTGGGATGCCGGGGCCCTGGCCCTGGTCAAGGGAGGGGCACAGGTCTGCAAAAGGGACCCAGAATCCTAGCTAACATTTATAGAGTGCCCATGCTTGTGTCAAGTCACCTGACTATTACAACAGCACGGTCAGGGGGAGACTATTATTATTGTCCCCATTTTACAGAGACCACTGAGGCCCAGAGGATTTCAACCAGTGTGTTTTGGTTCCAGGGTCTGTACTGCAACCTCCTCCCAGGACTGGACTAGAGGCTCTAAGCAGAATGCATCCCTAGACTTTCTCCCTCTGACATTCAAGTTAAGCTGATCTGTGAGCCACTTTTCTTGGTGCTGATATGCAACCTGTTAGAAGTGAGGGAAGAGGGAGGCAGGGTCAAGGAAGGAGAACAGGCTGGGGTCTCATTACCACGGGCTTTATCTGCCACGTCTGTGGCCATCGACATCAAAGCTAAAAATAACTGGGGTGGGGGCGGAGACTGGGTGGCTCGAGTCAGTTAAGCAGCTGACTTCTGTTCGGGTCAGGATCTCATGGTTCTGGAGTTCGAGCCCTGCATCGGGCTCTGTGCTGACAGCTCAGAGCCTGGAGCCTGCTTCCGATTCTGTGTCTCCCTCTCTCTCTCTGCCCCTCCCCCACTCATGCTCTGTCTCTCTCTCTCTCTCTCCTTCAAAAACAAATAAAAATTAAAAAAAAAAGATAACTGGAGGCACCTGGGTGGCTCAGTCGGTTAAGCGTCTGACTTCGGCTCAGGTCATGATCTCACGGTTCGTGAGTTCGAGCCCCGCTTCGGGCTCCGGTCTGACAACTCGGAGTCTGGAGCCCGCTTCGGATTCCGAATCTCCCTCTGTCTGCCCCGCCGCTGCTTGCACGCTGTCTCTTGCATTGTTTCAAAAATAAATAAACATTAAAACAAAAAGACAAATAAATAAAATGCTTGCCTCTTACCAGGTGATTCAGAATCTTCGCAGCACAAACCCGCTCTGAATTAGAAGCGGCCCCTCCTGCTTCCTTGAGGCTCAGCCCACTGTTTCCTTATAGATCTTATTTACCTCCGGGCCTCTCCCACTAAAAGGGTGGGGTCCAGGACAGGGCGTAGTGTTCCCCAAACCAGTGCTCAAGGGCACTGGGGGAATGTGGTTTGACTGTTGACAGATAAGGTGGGTCATGTGGCCCGTGGCGATTTTACAGATGGGGAAGCTGAGCTCTGGGAGTTGCAGGTTACTGAGCTATACAGCTGATAAGGGCAGAGATAAGACGAAAGCTGTCTTATCATTCCAGATTCCAGGCCCCTTCTGTCCTATCCTGATGCCCACCCCCAAAGGGGATGTTCTGGGCAGTTGATAATGCGGTTTAAAATGTGGTTCCTACAGGGGCGCCTGGGTGGCGCAGTCGGTTAAGCGTCCGACTTCAGCCAGGTCACGATCTCGCGGTCCGTGAGTTCGAGCCCCGCGTCAGGATCTGGGCTGATGGCTCAGAGCCTGGAGCCTGTTTCCGATTCTGTGTCTCCCTCTCTCTCTGCCCCTCCCCCGTTCATGCTCTGTCTCTCTCTGTCCCAAAAATAAATAAACGTTGAAAAAAATAAAATAAAATAAAATGTGGTTCCTACAGCTCAAATATTGCCAAACTTCCCACTCTGTGATTGAGGGGCCACACCCTCTCCCTGGATGACCTTACCCAACCTGATAAGACTTTAAAAACCATCTGTCTGGCATCCCGATGACCCCACCTCTTCCCTGAGATCTGTTCTGGAGTATCCACTTACACACACAGGTTGCTTTCTAGGTGTGGAATCAGTCCGGCTCTTAATGGTGTCATTGAATCATGAAAAGTCTGAGTTATATATATGGTGTTTTGGGAGGGCATACCTTTTTTTTTTTTAAGATTATTTATTTATTTGGAGAGAGGGAGTATGAGCGGGAGAGGGGCAGAGAAAGAGGGAGAGAGAGAGAATCTCAAACAGGCTCTGCACTGTCGGGACAGAGCCTGACATGGGACTCGAACCCACAAGCCACGGGAACATGATCTGAGCCCAAACCAAGAGTTGGAGGCTTAGCCAAATGAGCCACCCAGGTGCCCTGGGAGGGGTAGAACTTCTCCCTGAATTCCTCCTGATCTGGGCACTAGGGACTCAGGTAAGAACAAGGAGTGATTCCCATCTTCGTGGAGGTCAAATTCTAGTTGGGGAGATTGTCAACCACAAAGAAACAAACGGTACATTAAATCATTCCCTGGCGTCCAATACTGTAAAGGAAATAGGTAGGTTCTGGGATGGTTAAGGGTGTGACGTATCTAACATTCCCTTTGGAAAGGGCGGTTAGGGGAAAACACTCAGCAGAGGTGCTGAGGGACTATGGGGCCCTCCACTCTTTGGTTCCAGAGTCTCTGCCCCTGGGAAGTGGCTTCTTTGGGATCCCAAAAGACCCCCTCGCTAGAAAACTCCTCCCAATCCAAGATGAGACACAACAAATAACTTTTATTTAGTTTTAAAAAATATTTACTTATTGGGGGGCGCCTGGGTGGCTTAGTCGGTTAAGCGCCTGACTTCGGCTCAGGTCGTGATCTCACCGTCGGTGAGTTCGAGCCCTGCGTCGGGCTCTGTGCTGACAGCTCAGAGCCTGGAGCCTGCTTCATAGTCTGGGTCTCCTCTCTCTCTGCCCCTCCCCTGCTCATGCTGTCTCTCTGTCTCTCAAAAATCAATAAACATTAAAAAATTTTTAAAAAATTACTTATTTTGAGAGAGAGAGAGAGAGAGAGAGAGAGAGAGAATCCTAAGCAGGCCCTGTGCTGCCAGCTTGCTCCCACGAACTGTGAGATCGCGCCCTGAGCTGAAATCAAGAGTTAAAAACATTCAGCCGACTGAGCCACCCCGGCGACCCCAATAACTTTAACAGCACAAACCTGAGTTATTCTCAGCTTCATTTATTTTTGAGAATAATAATACGGATGCAACAAAACTTGCCATTGTAACCATTTCTAAGAATACCGCCCCGTGGCATGAAATACACTCACGTTATTGCACAACCCACACCAGCATCCGTTTCCAGGACTTTTTTCATCTTCCTGAACAGGCACTCTGTCCCCGTGCAGCGCTAACTCTCCGTGCTCCCTCCCGAGTCCCTGGGAACCACTCTTCCACTTTCTGTCTCTGTGAACTTGACAGCTCTAAGTGCTTCGCGTGGGTGGAATAATACAGCCTGTCTCTTTGCGGCTGGCTCGTTTCACTCGGCATAACGTGTTCCCGAGGTTCATCCGTGTCGCAGCAGGTGTCAGAGCGTCCTTTCTTTTTAAACGCTGAATACTTTACTGCGTCGTAAGGGTCAGCCACACTTTGTTTATCCATTCGTGCGTTGGAGGTCACTTGGGTTGCTTCTGCATTTGGGCTGTTGTGAAGAAGGCTGTTAGGAACACCGGGGTGGGGGTGGGGGTGGGGGCTACAAATAATCTGTTCGTGATACAGTTTTCAGTTCTTCTGGGCATGTGCACGGGAGTGGAATTGCTGGATCACGCGGTCATTCTATGATTACTTGTTTGGGGAGCTGCCATAGTTTTCAGCAAAACCACGGGAAACCTCCAGGGGTCAACAGGCAGCGAGTTGTGGCTCCCCTCTGGTTGCTGAACTTCATAACCCAGGCGTTCAGGGTCAGATGGTTGAGGGAATAAGGGTGCAGGCGGGGTCTTCCAGGGGCCACGGGCTCTCTGAAGGGTGGACTTTAACCCATCTGCCAGCAAAGGTAGGTGAGGAGGCTCGTCTATCATCTGGATGCAAGGAGGGGGGAAAAAAAAAGCTCCTCTGGAAATGGGCGTTCACAGGCTTGCCCCCATGTGAGTTTGGGGCTTGAATTTGCACCGCCTTGTGATCCAGAGAGAACCAAATGGGAAAATTGTGCTTGCCTTTGCTTTTCTCCAAAGCACGGATGGGACGGTGATCCCAGGCATTGGAGTGAGATGAGGGAAGGAGGAAGGGGGTAAAGGGGGTGCTAATGAGCTGTTAGCACTGGGGGCACACGGGGCCAAATCCTCCTGGGACCCCAGGGAGGCTGTGTGGGACCTCAGAATGTCCCCCTGAGGGACCTGGAGGCTGGGCGTCTATCCACCAATTCCTCTTTCTCAGGGGCCCAAGGTTGCTCCCATGGGGCTGACCCCTGGATCCCTCAGACTGCTGGCGACTGGCCCCCTGGAGGATTCAGGAAGCCACAGGGGCCTGCCTAGGTAGTGTCTGCCCTGACTTTTGGGGCTGGCCGGGGACACAGGTGGGTCCCTGACAATGTTTGATCCATTCAGTTAATAGCCCCGGGGGGCGGGGGGCAGTGCTGGGAGGTCTGAGGGAAGCCTCACACCTCCCACAGTGGTTTTACAGGATTCCCATCCTTCGGTGCCCAGCTGAATGTGAGCTCAAACCCACCATTTCAAAACACAATCTGCCTCTGGCAATATTTCCAGATTCTTCTGTCACGGGACACTCCTGCATGCCTCGTGCCTTCGTACACGCTGTGCCCTCTGTCTGCACCCCTCCCCTTTCCCTGCTGGTCCATCTACCTCAAATGTCACCCCCCCCCCCCCCCGGGGGGCCGGGTGCTTTTCTGCCCCAGGTCTGGCTAAGCATTCCTCCCCCCCGGGGGTCTCTGGGTACCTCTGCCGGAAGTCCCAACCCGGGAGCTTTTGTTTACATTTGTCTCTTCTGCTTTAGTTTTTACTGCACGGCCTGTGCCTCGGGAAATATACGGAAATGAACAGACAACAGAGTTGTCTGGTACCTTCTTCAGGCGAGCCTTGCTACACAGAAGCTGGCCAACTTAGTGTCGATAACCCCGTGTCCTCGAAACTCATAGCACTTAATTCTTTTTTTTTTTTTTTATAAATTTTTGAATTTTTATTTTCTTTTTTATTATTACATTTATTTATTTTTGAGAGACAGAGCACAAGCAGGGGAGGGGCAGAGAGAGAAGGAGACACAGGATCCGAAGCGGGCTCCAGGCTCCGAGCTGTCAGCACAGAGCCCGACGCGGGGCTCGAACCCACAAACCGCAAGATCATGACCTGAGCTGAAGTCTGACGCTCAACCGACTGAGCCACCCAGGCACCCCAGCACTTAATTCTTTAAAGCAGTCTGGGGATTTTAGATCACAAAGTGTGGGTATCAATGTGTTTTTTTTTTTTTTTTTTTTTTTTTTTAACGCTTATTTATTTTGAGAGAGAGAGGTAGAGAGCAAGCAGGGGAGGGGCAGAGAGAGGGGGAGGCAATCCCAAACAGGTGCCAGGCTGTCAGCACGGAGCCCAATGCAGGGCTCAAACTCACCAACCATGAGATCAAGACCTGAGCCAAGCTTAAGAGTCAATGCTTAACTGACTGAGCCACCCGGGTGCCCCTTGTTTTTGTCTTAAATGAGCTCCCCCTGCTACTCAGTGGGGTTTTAAAAACAGGCAACTCTGGGCTCAGGACTCAGGGCTCCCGGGGCCCATCCCTGGGACACTGGCTCCTCCTGGCAGTGGCCCAGGAACTCGCTGTTCTGTGACAACAGCGTGGAGAAGCTTCTTCCCCAAGGGCTTTCCCCTCGGGGAGGGCAGGGGCTCAGCTAAAACTCTAGGACAAGCCTGGGGGTTGCCAGTACTCCTCGGGGCAACTGCGGGGACAAGCCAATCTTTCCACGGAGAGGCATGGCTGGCACCTCAACCCTGGTTGTTAAGGACACCGGGCAGGGACTTGGCCCCTGTCTGTGCCCTCACTCGCAGCCCTGACAGTCACAGATCACGTTGCGATCCTGAGGCCTTTAGGAGTTCCTGAACGGCAGATTCGGTCACAAAAGTCTTCCGTGAGGAGTGAACTGGGAAAGGGAGTTGGAGTGGGTGTTTTTTTCCTTTCAAATGCTTATTTTTGAGGGCGGGGGGGGCGGGGGGGCGGGGGGCAGGGGCAGAGAGAAGGGTACAGAGGATCTGAAGCAGGGTTTGCATTGACATTGAGCCCGACGACGACGACATGGGGCTTGAACTCACGAACTGAGGTCAGACACTTAACCGAGCCACCCTGAGTTGGTGTTTTTTTTACCCCAAGTCCCCAGGTGGAGAGTGGAGGCGGGGAGTCCTATCCCACAGAGACCGCCCAGCTTATCTTTATGTTTTATAGCTCAGATTTGACATCAGGAATCATATCCATCAACAAGGACTGAAACAAACAAAACCCTGATGAATTAGTTAGACTTAGGGTCATTTCATTATACATCGGGCTTGATTATTATTATTTTTTTAAATTAGAATGTCCTCAAACTATAGCCGCAAAACCTGCTTTTGTACCACCTGGGCTTTAAAAATGGCTTTTACATTTGTAAATGGTTGGGCGGGGGAAAACACTAGAAGAATATTTCACGACAGGTGAAAAGTATAGAAATTCAAATTTCCCCATCCTTAAAAAAATTTGTTTAAGGATTTCACTTTTTTTAAATTACTTTTAAAACATTTTAATGTTTATTTATTTTTGAGAGAAAGAGAGAGACAGAGTGTGAGCAGGGGAGGGGCAGAGAGAGAGGGAGACACAGAACCCGCAGCAGGCTCCAGGCTCTGAGCTGTCGGCACAGAGCCCGACGTGGGGCTGGAATTCATGGGCCGAGAGATCACGACCTGAGCCGAAGTCAGATGCTTCACCGACTGAGCCACCCAGGCGCCCCTAAGGATTTTATTTTTAAGTAATCTCTACCTATGCTCAACGTGGGGCTTGAACTCACAACTCCCAACATCAAGATGGCATATGCTCTCCTGAGTAAACCGGCCAGGCGCCCATTGAATTTCCCCATCCTTAAATAAAGTTTTATGGGGACACCATTCAATTACATAGTATCCATTCAATTACATAGTATCTGTGGCTGCTTTCCCTACAAAGGCAGAGGGCTGTGTAGTTGAGACATAGATCGGATGGCTATAAAGCTGAAAATAGGTACTGATTGGTACTTTACCGAAAGTTCACTGAGGCTTGGGTTAGAATATTGGTGCTAAAAGGCTTAATAACGCTACCCATCCGTAGCGTCTGGTAAAATGCTGGGTGACCCTGAGCATAAGGAAGGAAGGAAGGAAGGAAGGAAGAAAAAGGAAGGAAGAAAAGCAAGGTAACTCGGTCTTACACAGAGGTTTAAATACGGTTGTCCCCAGATCCAGGCTGCACCCATGCTGGGGCTCAATACAGGAGTGCTGGTCATGGAGGGCAGGGTTGAGCCAGGGTGCTGGGCCTCCGGGCCTCAGGAGACTGCCCTCTGGAGAGTCACCAAGCCAGCTCTGCTGGGGACCACACCTGTGCCAGTGTAAACGCCACTCCCTGACCCTCAGAGCTAGGAATGTCCGGTTACGCTGACATTTGCCCCGCCCGCCCTAACAAGTCCTGGATGCGGGTACCACCAGGTTTGGCTTCATGGGAGGCCTCTCTGCTTGGCTTGCGGTGGCTCTCTTCTCCCTGTACCCTCCATCGCTCGTTCCTCCATGAGTGGACACCCCTGATGCCTCTCTCTCCTTGTGAGGACACCGGTCAGTCCTATTGGATGAGGGCACACCTATATGGCCTCATTCAACCTTGATCACTTCCTTACGGGCCCTGTCTGCAAATACAGTCACGTTCCGAGGTACCAGGAGTTAGGATTCAACATGAATTTGGGGAAGGGGGGGAGACACAGTCCATTACACTTAATTTTCTTTAAATCAAAGTGTAGCAGGGGCTGCAGCCACCACCACCCCCCTCCCCCGCCTCCCTGCCGCAGACGCCCTAAGGGTGTCCTGAGGAGGCCCAGACCCTGGCGCCAGGACCTTGGGTGTTGCTGGTAGCTGCCGATCGAGCGGCCCTGCCTCCCAGCCACCTTCTTCTGGGGGAAGCCTGAACCCCACGCCCGCCTCCTCCAGGCAGTGGTTTCTCGATGGCCCTCGTCGGCCCTCCTCTGCTTCCCTCAGCCCCCAGCCTCAGACAGTTCAAGGTTTTTTGGAAACAGAAAAAAAAAACCTCTGAGCTTTGTCCCAGAGCAGAGAAGCCCTGAGTTTCCAGTCTCAGAGCCTGTGTTAAGGTGGGGAGAGAGAGGAGAAGAAAAGAATGGCAATCGTTCTTCCGAGAGTAGGAAAACAAAATGCTCATTGTTCTGCAGCTCCCTAGGTGATGCCCCGTCCTCCTCCGGGTGCTCCCCTCCGCCCCGCGGCGGCCTCCGTAAATGTCCTTTTTGCTCAAGACCCCACCAACTCTTTCTGCCTCCAATGAACACCAGCTTGGCTTCAAAGAGAAAACAGATGTTGGGGCTGCTGGCCTCCAACTCCCGGGGCTTCCTGCCAGGGATCCACTCAGCATCAACCCGTCTCCTTCCTTCCGTGCAGTGGGAGGGGGTCCTCCCTGTCTCTGGCCGATCGCTCCCCCCCAACCCCCTCCAGCTCCTCTGATGATCTCTTCTACATTTAAGCTTTTTTAAAAATTAAAAAACATTTTTTTTAATTAAAAAAATTTTTGTACACACTTATTTATTTTTGAGACAGAGAGAGACAGAGCATGAACAGGGGAGGGGCAGAGAGAGAGGGAGACACAGAATCCAAAACAGGCTCCAGGCTCTGAGCTGTCAGCACACAGCCCGACGCGGGGCTCGAATTCACGAACTGCGAGATCATGACCTGAGCCGAAGTCGGACGCTTAACTGACTGAGCCACCCAGGCGCCCCAGTGTTGTTTTTTAATAAAACTTTTAATTTTAGAATCGTTTTAAATTTACAGAGAAGCTGCAAACATAGTACATCGAGTCCCCCCCCCACCGCCGTTCCCCCACCAATATCTTACATGACTGTAGTCTGTTTGCTACAACTAATGAACAAATATCGATACATTATTAATAACTTAGGTCCATCCTTTATTCACATTTCCTCAGTTTTTACCTAATATCCTCTTTCTGCTCCAGGATCCCCTCCAGGACACATGACATTCATCGTGATGTTCTCCTTAGGCTCCTCTTGGTTATGACAATCGCTCAGACTTCTGTGTTTGATGACCTTGACAGTTCTGAGGAGGACTGACTGATGAGGTGTTTTGCCGACCGTCCCTCCATTGGGAATTATCTGATGCCCGGCTCATGATCAGACTGGGCTTGTGAGTTTTTTGGGAGGAAGACCACAGAGGAGCAATGCCCTTCTCATTACATCATATCAAGGGTACCTGCTATCAGCATGACTTACCACGGTTGGTGTTGATCTTGGCCGCCCGGCCAAGGTAGTGTTTGCCAGCCGTCACCACTGCGAAGTTCCTCTTTCCCCCCTTTCTATGGTGTCCTTGTTCGCAAAGATCACTGTGCACAGCCCACGCTTAAAGGGTGAGGGTTGTGCTTCACCTTCTTGAGGGCTCAGGGTCCACATCCATTATCTAGAACTCCTCTGTACGTGTTTGTCTCTCCAATGTAGGTACTTATTCAATTGCTTATTTGTACCAGTATGGACTCACTGAGCTTGATTTCATACTTCGAGTTGTTATCAATACTACACTATTTACTTTGTTGTTCAGATTGTTCTAGAGCTAGCCACCAGGAGCCTCCAACTGGCACTTGTCTCTTTGACCCGGCCCCACGGTTTTGCTTTTCAAGCACCTCCTTACTTTCTGAATCTACAAGACGCTTCAACTTGCTCTTACCTATTCCCCCCCCGCCCCATCCTAGCACCAGCCACCTCTCCAAGGAGCCTTGGTCCCTGCCGTCGAGGAGACTGGGATCAGAAATCCAGGTCCGGGAGCGCCTGCGTGGTTCAGTTGGTGAAGTGTCCAACTTCAGCTCAGGTCATGATCTCACGGTTTGTGGGTTCGAGCCCCGGGTGGGGCTCTGTGCTGTCGGCACGGAGCCCTCTTCGGATCTCCTGTCCCCGTCTCTTTCTGCCCCTCCCCTCACTCGTGCGCATACTCTTTCTCTCTGTCTCTCAAAAATAAATAAACGTTGAAAAAATTAAAAAAGAAAAGAAAAGAAAGAAACCCTGATCCGGGGGCTACGTGTGCTCGTGGCCAATGGGTGCCATTCCCTCTAGCCCTCCTCTGGGACAAAACTGAAGATGTACCCATAAACACAGTAACCTGTGCATGTATGCATAGCTACGATTTCCGTGTTCACCCACCTGTACTTACGTGAGGCTGAACTTGAGTCCCTACTGATGTCTCCAATGCTAAACCCACACCGATCGCCTGGTTTGTTCTACATTTTCCCCGGGCTTGTCTGTCGCTGCCGGTCCATCAGGGAGAACCTGGCTCCCACCGTCCACCAGGCACTGTCTTGTTCCTTGAATCCTGGCACACGCGTGTGATGCTGGAGAACAGTTGGCCCGTACACCGTGAGCAGCGACTTCAGCGACCAGAGGGCAAGGGCTTTTCTCTTGTCTTTAGTCCTCTGTTCTCTGGTGTGTTAGATGACTCCAGGCGGGCACCGCCCTCAGTGAGCTCACGTCACGTGTCGTAACACGGTCAGGTTCTTTCCTCACTGTCTGCCTTCCATTCTGGGATCCCCCAACCTCCCCATTGAGCTTTGAAAATTTTGCCTCCATTAAGGGTCTCCCCTCGTGCCAGGGATCTTGAAATACACAGTGTCTCACGGAACAGGTTTGCTGCCCCCGCCCCCCCAAGTCCCCTGTGCGTCACCTACTCAGCCTGCCTTCCAACCCTGGCAACCACTGATCTGTTTTCGATCTCCCTCCTCTGCGTTTTAACTGAACTTGACTTTCCCTGTGGCTTCCTGTCCTCTGGCATTTAGTGTCTTTGAAAAACCTTCTCCCCAAGCACCTTGGGTTCCTCCCACCGTGGCACCACATGTGTCCCCTCCCCCCCCCCGCCCTTAAAAAAAATTTTTTTTTAATGTTTGTTTATTTTTGAGACAGGGAGAGACTGAGTGTGAGTGGGGGAGGAGCAGAGAGAGAGGGAGACACAGAATCCGAAGGAGGCTCCAGGCTCTGAGCAGAGCCGGAAGCGGGGCACGAACTCATGAACCACGAGATCATGACCCGAGCCGAAGTTGGACGGTCAACCAACTGAGCCACCCAGCTGCCCCTTGTATCCCCCTTTTATAGCCAAACTCTGCATGTGGCCTCAGCCTGACTTCTCGCCGCTGAAACTGCTCCTGCCACGGTCACCAATAGTTTCCTTGTTGCTAAACCCAGAGGGCCCTCCGTCTGCCCCGTGGCCACCTCCCGGAGCAGGAAGCCGGCCCCCCCCTTCTCGCTCTGCACTGTCTCTCCCTGTGACTCATTTCCTCTTGGGTGTTAACACGCACCCACGTGCTGGGGCTCCCACGTGGACACCTCCGCCCAGACTTGTTTTCACTGAGCTCCTCCTACTCCCCTTGCAGGTGCCTGTGACACCACGGGACCCGCAACAGCCTCAGTCCCTTGTTGCCCGTCCCGATACTAGAAGTCACCACGAGGTGGGCGACATAGAAAAATTGTGTTTAAATCCAGAATTAAAAAGTCACTTAAAAGTTAATCCGCTGGGGCCGGGGTGGGGCCCCCCGGTGGCGCCTGGGTGGCTCAGTCAGTTAAGCCTTTGACTCTTGGTTTCAGCTCAGCTCCTGATCTCCTGCTTCATGAGTTCGAGCCCCACGTTGGGCTCTGCACTGACAGGGAGGAGCCTGCTTGGGATTCTTTCTCTCTCTCTCTCTCTCTCTCTCTCTCTCTGCCCCTGCTGTGCACTCTCTCTCTCTCAAAATAAATGACTAAACTTAAAAAAAAAAAACAAACAAGTGAGTCAGCTGGCCAGCAGCCGGCTGCATTCTTTTCCCTGCATCTGGCTGCACGGTCTTGACCTTGCCAACCGCTGTCACCGTGTGGGGTGAACTGCTGCGAGCGGTGGAAGGATTTCTAGAAGCCTTTTCTGCCATCACTTAACATACACAGACTTGGCTACGGACCATATAGACACACTCCGTGAAACCCAACTCGGCGACCTCCCCTCACCAGACCCTGGAATATGGCCCGCAGTCATTGTAATAAACCCTGAGAGACGGGGCGGTGTGGGGGGGGGAAGGGCGTTGAGTTGGGGGGGGGTCTCAATAGGAAGAAGCAATATTTAACTGACTGCAGTTGATTATGTCACTTTTGCAAATTTTGCAAAGTTTTGCAAAAACATTTGACCATTCCTAGGGTGCCTGCTGCGGAATCTACACCCCCCTCTGTGTAGAGAGGGCCCCTCTTTCCCTGGAAAGAGTTCATGACCCAAGCTCTCCAGATGAGTGGGCCAGATGGTGCCCACGATTCTCTCTCTCTCTCTTTTAATTTTTAAATGTTTATTTATTTATAAATATAAATGTTTATTCATTTTTGAGAAAGTGAGAGAGAGAAAGAGACGGAGTGTGAGCAGGGGAGGGGCAGAGAGAGAGGGAGACACAGCATCGGAAGCAGGCTCCAGGCTCTGAGCTGTCAGCACAGAGCCCGACGCGGGGCTTGAACTCACGAACCGCGAGATCATGACCTGAGCCGAAGTCGGACGCTTAACCAACTGAGCCCCCCAGGCGTCCCTGCCCATGGTTCTCTTAAGGACATTTGTACATTTTCTGCTTGTGGTCCCAAAAGAAATGCAATATTTTACAGACTTATTTACACGAATACTCACAGCAACATTATTCATTAGCCAAATAGCATAAAAACCCAAATGTCCATTATCCGATGAACAGACAAAACAAAACGTGCTCTATCCACACGATGGAATATTACTCGGCATAAAAAGGAATCGAGTACCGATGCCCGCTCCAAATGGATGAACCTTGAAGACATTACGCCACGTGAAAGAAGCTGGACCCAAAAGGCCACATATTATATGATTCCATTTGTATGAAATGTCCAGCCATGGGCAAATCCATGGAGACGGGAAGGAAGTAGATTAGTGATTGCCAGGAACTGAGGGGAGACAGGGATGCCTGGGTGGCTCAGTCGGTTGAGAGTCCGACTTCAGCTCAAGTCATGATCTCATGGTTCATGAGTTCAAACCCCGCGTCGGGCTCTGTACTGACAGCTCGGACCTTGGAGCCTGCTTGGGATTCTGTGTCTCCCTCTATCTGCCCTTCCCCCACTCATGCTCTGTCTCTCTTTCTCTAAGATAAATAAACCTTAAAAAAAAAAAAAAAGAAACTGAGGGGAGACAGAATTAGGGGGCAATGCCTACGGCTTCTCTGTGGGGTAGAGATGTTCTAGAATTGATTGTGGCTCTGGTTGCACCTATCTGTGAATATACCGAAAGCAAACGGTACGCTTTAAGTGGGTGAATCGGACGGTATGTGAATTACAGCTCCATAAAGCCGTCGCTCAAAACCAAAACAAAATAAAACCCTCACTGACTGCTTTAAGACAGTCTTCATTTAGAGGAGTAACACTTCTACTCACAACCGGGAGGTTGTCACTGGGTAACTTCTCAGGCTGACTCAGTGATAGTCGTTTTCCTGACAACCCCCCCTTGGGTGGAGCCGCTTTCGATCAATCTATGACCAGCGGGTGGAGGCCTATTCAAAGGTGTGTAAAACCGCCTGACCCGGGGTCGGGGAGGAGGGACTGGTGGTGTAAACCTGCGAGGTCCTGGAAACTGAGTGGGAATAAAAAGGGAACAGGTTGTGCACAAACCAGAAACAGTCACCCGGTTCAGCTTCCGATTGTCACGTCTCTCCCCTCTAAGGCACGAATTTGGGATTGCAGCCTGGGACAGTGTTGCAAGCTCCAGAATATTCCCCCCCTTGGCAGGACCCTTGACCTGCCTCGGAGGGAGGCCACTTTCCTTTCTTCTTTAAAAAAAATAAATTTTTTTTTTTTTACATTTATTTATTTTTGAGAGACCGAGAGAGACAGAGTGTGAGTGGGGGAGGGGCAGAGAGAGAAGAGACACAGAATCGGAGGCAGGCTCCAGGCTCTGAGCTGCCAGCACAGAGTCCGACGCGGGGCTCGAACCCACGGACCGTGAGATCATGACCTGAGCTGAAGTCAGCTGCTTAACCGACTGAGTCACCCAGGCGCCCCTCTTTTCTTTTAATTGAAAAAAAATTTTTTTTTTAAATTTTAGGGAGAGACACAGAGGGAGCACAAGCAAGGGAGAGGGGCAGAGCGAGAGAGAGAGAGAGAGAGAGAGAGAGAGAGAGAGAGAATTTTAAGTAGGCTCCCAAGTGTGGAGCCAGACACAGGGCTCGATCCCACAACCCTGGGATCATGACCTGAGCCGAAATCAAGAGTCGGAAGCTCAGTGGACTGAGCCACCCAGGCGCCCCGGGAGGCCACTTTCTGCCCCCAGATCAAACACAGACATGGTTACAGCAGCTGAATTTAGGAAATAGTCACAAAGCAGCCAAAGGACTGGATTGCAGAGGCTAATCTGAGAGGGAATGTCTCTCACACAAGGCGGTGGCGGGCGGTGGCGGTGGTGGCAGCGGCGGCGTCAGATGCATCCATTCGCATTGAGAGTGACCCATCACAGGGGGTTGAGGAGAGAGGTCTGGGGGTGGAGGGGCGCTCTCCCTGCAGACTTTTCTGCTTCGTTTGTGACCTCTCAGCACCTTCGCGATGAATCTGGGCACCGTGTGGATTCCTGGTGCCCCGTTCTCCATGTTCACCCCCACTGGACCCTGAAGAGGCTGGTTTTAGCGTCCCTTTCCCCATTAACTCACCTGGGCATTAGGCCTTGTGCTGGGTTGAATGGTGACCTCCAAAACACGTGCATTCAGAACCTGTGAATGTGACCTTATCTGGGAAAAGGATCTTTCCAGATGCGACTAAGGATCTCCAGATGAGACCGCCCTGGATTATCTGGGTGGCCTTAAGTCCAATGACTGGTGTCTTTATTAAAGAAAACAAGACACACACAGAGGAGAAGGCCATGAGTAGGGGAGGCAGAGGTTGGGGACCGTACTGTCACAAGCAAGGATGGCTGGGAGCCACTGGAAGCCGGAGGAAGTAAGGAAGGATCTTCCCCCCAGAGCCTCTGGAGGGAGCGAGGTCCTGTGGACACTTGATTCCTGACTTCCAGGCTCTGTGACTGTGAGAGAGTCCCTTTCTGTTGTTTGAAGCAGCTCAGTGGTGATTTGTCACAGAAGTACGGGAAATCAATACAGCCCTTCTGAGCCTCTGTACCTCATTTATAACAAATTTATCTTAACATAAAGCTGCATTCACCACATGCCAGGAACGATGTGGGTTAAGCATTAACCTACTCACACCATCTAATCCTTGGGATAACCTGCACGGTGGATATGTTTCTCTACTCCCGCTCGGCCGTCGTGGGAGGCAGGTGCACACAGGTTGAGTGGCCTGGCCGTGGCTGGATCAGGACTCGAGGTATCATCAGCTCCCCCAGGGCTCCTGCCTTTGACTGCGTAATCCTCAAGCCCTGGGAAGCAAACACAGACACCCTCTGTCTTTGCCTGTCCCTGAGATCTGAGATGCTTTGTACCCGCTAGTGCTGCAGGGACCCGAGGGGCCAGGGTGGTTCGAGGGCTCAATCCAGGCCTTCAGCGCCCGGCCTGGAGATGATCCCGGGAGTCTCCTGCCGCCTTGCCCAGCAGCTCTTCCCGCCCCTGCCACCCCCCTGACGTGCCCTAGTCAGAAGAGAAATGCTGAGTCAGGTGGGAAATGAGAGGAAGTGACCCTGGGCCCCACCCTCGCCTCGTACACGTGGGAGTCTGGCCCGGAAGGCGAGACGCTTGTTGGCCCCTTGCTGTGTTTCGCTGTGCGTGGGCAAGATGTTGCAGGCTTGGCGGGCACAGACGGGGCCCGGTCACAGGGACAGGGGCCATGCCCGGTGCACAGGGAGTGGGCGGGCTCATGCCACCCCTGCCTTGGGAACGGAGACTCCTTGTGCCTGCACAGAGACCCCGCTTCTAAAGGTGGATGGCTCTTAGAAGGCTGTCCAGGTGCACCCCCTCGTTGCCCATCCTTGCACCCAGGAAGAAAGCAGCATCGGCTGTTAACAAAACACTTAATAATAAAGTAAACAAGTGCGGGTCCCGGGTCCCAGGGCTCTGACGGACACCCATTCAAGGCAAGTAACTTTAGCCGCGTGACCTTTCCCACGCCGGCCAGGAGCACAAGTGCATCCACGAAAGTCATCGGAGCCCTCCCCCTCTCCCTCCTCCCCTCTCGCTCTCAGCAGCCCGTGGACGCCAAAGGGGAAAGCTGGGCCTTCGGGACAGACTGTGAGCACCAGCTTCTGCGGGGCCAGGCCCAGAGCCGGTATTTATAAACCCTGGCTCCCGCCCACGCTCCTGGATCAGACGGGTTTGTTTGAGTCTCCAGCGCCAAGTTTTTTCTCTTCTTGTTTCTTTTTCCAACGAGAATCTGAACCTGAACAGAGTCAGGTGAACCCAGAATCGAATCGCTGGATCGATACCTGCTCGCCACTCACCGCCAAGGCCTCCGAGGTTCAAAAGCATTTTTGCCTTCCATACCCTCCCCCCGGGGCACAAATCCCTTTATGGTGGGCAGGAAGCAGAGGGGCTGTGGGCGAAGGGCCGTGGGCTCCCAACGGCATCTGCTTAGGACCGGTCCTGGGTGGCGTCCTTCTCAGGGAGGGACATAGTAGAGCTTCGTTGTTGTTTACGAAGTAGACGGAGGTTCCCAGAGAAAGGCCCTCCGAGAAGGCGCGCGGTGGGGCTCGGGGATGGGCCAGGACTTCCAAGGGCTCTGGGCGCTTTTGCTTCCGTGGGTCTTTTGTTCTCCATAAAGAAATCATTAAAGGTTATATTTTATAACCACATCAGTTCAAAGACAGACATAATTCAGGCTGGATTTGCTATCACGTATTTATTAGTAACGTATTCACTTTTTCTGATTTCATAAAGTTACTGAAACCTCTTTGTGAGCTCCCCAAAGTAGCAGGGCCTTGTGTCTCCTGCGCTCTGCCCGGGGCTGCGGGGGGCCCCTCGCCCACCGCTGTTTTATTCTTTAATGGAGGTTTCTTGTGCTCGGCCGTCTACACGCAAACTCCTATTTCTTCGCCACAACAGGCCCCTGGGGTGGGTACCCTTGCTACCCCACCATCCACGGATGTGGAAGCTGAGAGGTTAGCTGACTCGTCCGAGGTCACACACAGCTAGGGCTGACCCCGTGGCTTGCACGCTCCACGAACCCCGCTCGTCCTTAACCTCTATGCTGGATGCCTCTCTACCCACATTTGACTTTGAAAAGTTCACGGGCCCGCAGCTCATTGTAAAAGCCTCACGCAGGTGCCTAGAGGCCTCCGTTAATCAGTAGCCACCTGCACCTGGCCCAGCGGCCACCGCCAGGGTGGAAGGCACAGCTCGAGGAGAACCGTGGGGCCGTGTCTTCCTGCCCACCCCCTTCTCTCGTCTTTGCCGGACCCAGCGTCCTCAGTGCGGTCCAAGGTGGCTTGTTCCCTCCAGCCTCGGCTACCTCAGGGCCAGGGCCATTGCCCTGAGAGAATCGGCAAACGGCAGCCCTTCCTCAAGCCCCTCGACTGTCAGGAAATCAGTGCAATAAACATACAGCACGGCCAGCCCGTGCCTGCTGCGAACAACACCCTCTTTTAACGTGTGCTGTGCGCATGCTGCCCGTCCATACAGGGTGACCCTGCTCAGGCCTCCAAAGTGCCTCAGCGCCATTGCCTGCTTCCAGGAGTCCCGGATGTCAGTGATGATAGGCCTGTCCTGGGAGGAGGCTGGCGACTGAAGAGTTTGCTGCAGGAAGAAGGGGGAGACTGGGAAAGTGACCTGGTGGCCACACAGGGACACTGGCCAGCACTCTACTATCCCAGGGAGTTGTACTTGGCATCAGGACCGTCTAGGATAGTGTGCCCTGGAGGTGGGGCTTGAAGCCTGTGCCAAGTGCTCTAAAAACAAAGATGAAGGGGAAATTAATTCTGCTTGGGCAGAAGGGACAACCAAGAAAGGTTTGGTGGAAGAGGGAACATTTGAGCTGGGCTTTGCAGGATGCATAAAAGTTTGCAGTGTTAAGAATCCAGGAAGAACGTTTTATTTTATTTATTTTTGAGAGAGAGACTGAGAGAGAGTGCAAGTGGGGGGGGGGGGGGCGCC
>NW_024412388.1:6601712-6708024 GCF_014898765.1 Herpailurus yagouaroundi | reverse complement strand
CCCCCCACCGAGAGAGAGGGAGACACAGAATCAGAAGCAGGCTCCAGGCTCTGAGCTGACAGCACAGAGCTGGACGCGGGGCTTGAACTCACAAACCGCGAGATCATGGCCTGAGCCAAAGTCGGGTGCTTAACTGACTGAGCCACCCAGCCACCTCCAGAAAGAACCTTATAAAAGGAGTGTAGAGGAGAAGGAATAGAGAATCTGGGGACTGCAGAGCCACCCCTGTTGTGGCGGTGACCCCCCTGTGTTACTGGTTTGTTTACTCCCATCTCCCTCCCACTGCACTGTCAGCTCCCGAGGGCAGGGACTGGGTCTGTTGGCCTTGTATCTCAGAACCGGACTTAGGGTCTGGCACAAAGGGGCTCTCAGTACATATTTGCAGGGTGAATGAGCCACCTGTTAATTTGTTGTAGCCAGATTTTAAGGGGCTGGGGGTTGCAGTGAGGACGTAAGAGGAAGCAAGGCTAAAAAGGCAGCTCGAGACATCGTGTGGGCCTGGGGGCTCTACCATTGAGCCTTGGTCTCACCATGTAGGGGATGTAGAGTCAACAGAAGGGTGATCCAGACTTGTCCTTCCTCTGTCGCATGGGTTTGGGTGGCCCCCAGTTCAAGTGGGCAGACCCTGAGCGTCAAGGACAGTGGCAGGACTGTGGGCTTCTGGCCACATTTACCTGCTCTGAAATGGCGGAAAGAGTCCCATCGAGGGGAGAAGGGAGTTCTCCAAATTAGAGGCCTGAGTCAGGAAAAGCATCACTTTCTCCTGGGTCAATTTCATTGGAGCAGATGGGTGTGGCCTAAGGCGTAGGGGACCCATAACCTGTCACAGGGCTAGTGCGTGAATCATTCACTCAGCACCACAATCAAGTAGGATTTATCTCAGGTGTACAAGGCTGATTCGACATTAAAAAATCAGTTGAGGTAGCCCGTGACGTTGACAGGCCAACGAAGAAAAATCGCATGGTCATATCACCAGATGCAGAAAAGGCATTTGACAAAATCCAACACTCGTTCATGATTAAAAACTCTCAGCAAACTGGGAATAGAGGGGGACCTTTTTCAACCTGATAAAAAATGTCCACAGAAAACCTACAGCAGGTATCATATTTAATAGTGAGAAACTTGAAGCTTTCCTGCTAAGATCAGGAACAGGGCAAAGATGTCCCCTACACGATTTCTTTTCAACCTGGTACTGGAAGTCCTGGGTAATGCAGTAAGACAAGAAAAGGAAATCAGGGGTATATAGGTGACATGATTGTGTAGAAAATCTGAAAGAGTAGACAAAAAAACCCTTCCCGGAACAAAGAATCAATTTTAGCCAGGTTGAAGGATACAAAGTTGATATACGTCAGTCAATTGCTTTCTGGTATACCGACCACAAACAAGTGGAATTTGAAATTAAACACGGATTACTATTTACATTAGCACCACCACAAAAAGAAATACTTAGCTATCGATCAAACCCAGATCTATAGGAGAAAAACTACAAAACTCTGATGAAAGAAATCAAACAGGAACTCAATAAAAGGAGAGAGTTCCATGTCTATGGACTCAACAGCGTCACGATGTCAAGTCTTGTCAAACCTGATCCATCTATAGATTCGATGCAATCCCAACCAAAATCCCAGCAAGCAAGTTTGTGGATATTGATAAACTGATTCTAAGTTTACACGGAGAGAAGCAAATGATCCAGAATAGTCAACGCATCTGTGACAAAGGAGCAAAGGCAACACAAGGAAGAAAAGATCGTCTCTTATACTCTTCCAAAAACGAACTCAGAATGGATGATCGACCTAAATGGAAAATGCAAAGCTGTAAAGCTATAAAACAGGAGAACATCTAGAGGACTTTGGGCACGGTGACTAGGTTTTAGATACGATACTGATGACGCTAATCGTAAAAGAAAGAGTTGATAAACCGGGCTTCATTAAAATTAAAAACTCTGCTCTGTGAAAAATAATGTCGAGAGAATGAGAAGCCAAGCTGCAAACTGGGAGAAAACATTTGCAAAAGACATTTCTGATAAAGGATTATTATCCAAAATGCACAAAGAACTTGTACCACTCGACAATAAGAAAATTAACAACTCCTGGGGCACCTGGGAGGCTCAGTCGGTTGAGTATCCAACTTCAGCTCAGGTCATGATCTCACAGTTCACGGGTTCGAGCCCTGGGCTGACAGCTCAGAGCCCGGAGCCCGCTTCGGATTCTGTGTCTCCCTCTCTCTCTCTGCCCCTCTCCTGCTCACACTCTGTCTCTGTCTCTCGCTCTCAAAAATAAATAAATAAATGAAACAACCCCCCCCCCCCACAAACCCCTGCACAGAGATGTTCATGACAGCTCTATTCATGAGTGCCAAAACTTGGAAGCCACTGGGATGTCCATCAGTAGATGAACGGAGAAACGAAACTGTGGAACATTCAGACAATGGAATATTATTCAGGGTTCACAAGAAATGAGCTATCAAACCATGAAAAGACGCGAAAGAACCTTAAAGGCATCACTAAGTGAAAAAAGCCAGTCTGAAAAGGCTCACGCAGTCTGATTCCAACTATGTGATGTTCTGGAAAAAGCAGAACTATGGAGACAGTGAAAGGATCAGTGGCTGCCCCCCCCCCCCGGGGGTTTGGGGGAGGGAGGGACGAATAGAAGGAGCACAGGGGAATTTTAGCAGTGAAACTACTCTGTAAGATGTGTCACAGGGGTAGCATGTCATTATATATTGGTCGAGACCCTCAGAATGTACGACACCAGCAATGGGCCCCAAAGCGACAGACGGACTTTGGGTGATGGTGTCTGAATGCGGGTTCACTGACTGCAAGGAAGGCACCGCTCCGGGGCGGGGGGGGGGGGCTGCGGATCGCAGGGGAGGCTGTGCATGTGTGGGGGCAGGAGAACGTGGGATCTCTCTGTGCCTTCTGCTCAGTTTTGCCGTGAACCTCAAACTGCTCTAAAAACGAAAGCGCATTAAAATAAATTATTCACTCAGCCAAAAACCACTCGGCGAGTCCCCCTTACCTCCCCCATCAGCACCCCCCCCCAGCGGGGGGTGGAAGGGAGGATGAGGCTTGAGGGGGACGGTGAGGGGGTGGGTGGGGGGGGTCGCTGATGGTGACTGTAAACCTGGGAAACTGGGCAAGTCGGCGTCTGTCTGTAAAATGGGTGCAGTTATTAGGTCTCTCATCCGCGCGGGTGAAGGTCACCGCGGTGACCCAGGACCAGCGCCCTTGGAGGATTTGCCGCCCTTCCCCCGGACGCCACTTCGCCCCCTGGTGGCCACGTCGGGGAGCGGCCGCGCCCGGCGGCGGGGGGGCGGGGCCCCCCCCCCCCCCCCCCCCCCCCCCCCTTGCAGCTTCTTCCCCTGAGGCTTTGCCAGAGGTGGGCACGACGATATACCGATCAGGCGTCCCCAAAGATGGCCACGTTGAGTTTCTTCCCGATTCCTCTCTCTCAAGTCTTGGGCCATCATCCTCAAGACAGGGTTGGGGGATGCTTGGGGGTCCGTATGCGGGATGGTGCTCCAGACTCCTTCATCCACGCATAATCAACCTCACCTTGGATGGAGAACTTCCTCTCTCCTATGCCTGCCCTTCCCTGTCCCCCACCTCCCCCATGCCCCTCAGGCTGTCCCAGGACTCAGCCCCAGAGGTGGAGGGAGTCAACCTTTCTCCCCCTGGAAAGCCCGCACCAGCCAGTTGCTAGGGGTGTGTGTCCTCTCTTGGGACCCTCCATCAAAGGGTAGGAAAGTCCAGGGAAGGGCGCTGCCATTTGGTTTTTGAGTAAGGCCAAGTGCCAAGACTTGAGGTGGGTGATGGGCAAGGAGAGAGAGTAGCAGGGCTTTACCCACCCCCATCTCCAGCAGCCCCAAATAAGGATGAAAAAAACTGGCATGTGTTTCAAATTCCCGAGTTGACGGTACTGTTTAATTCATGAAAGGAAGAAGTTAAGAGAAAGCGATAATCTACTGGTGAGATAATTGATTGGCCATGAGGGGAAAATTCTAGATTCCATTAAAAAAAAAAACAACCCTATTAGGTAGCCAATTTGTGAGGATAAAGTATTTACGAATAACATCTTTCTGGATTATTTCCTAGTGCTGCCTTCAGATGACTGATGACACATTTCACGTAGCTCGAGCCCGTTGAAATAGCCACCCTGGAGCCCTCCGTGCAAGGACCCCCCTCCCCTGCCCCCATCCCCACCCCAACCCGGGTCTTTGATCTTAGTAAAGGTCCTGAGTGTCACTGGATTCTGGAGTAAACTGGAGAACTGACTGTAAAAAAATGGAACCAACCCCCCCCCCCCCCCCAGCTGGGAGAGCAGGGTGGGACCACAGGGCAAGGAAAACTGGAAGGTACTGTGTGTCCGTGTTTGGGTTCGAGTCTAGACCCGAGCAGGTTGTGAAATCAGGGCATTTGAGCCATGTTTGTCTGAATCTCGAAGGGCACAGTTGGCCCACAGTGACACCTAGGTCAGTGACAACATTTAATGTCATCGGTGTTGTCTTAGACGTCATGATGCTACCAGCACGCGGGCCATGTGATGGCGCCATCAGGGATCAAGAATGGAGGGTCGTTCTGGAAGAACAGCAGGGCATCCGAGCTCAGGGAACAGGGGCAGCTGAGAGAGAGAGGGGTCGAGGGCTCCCAGTGTAGACTGTGGCCACACTAAGGGAGTTGAGCAAGGGCCTCACATGCTCAAACCCAGACTCAGCCTCTTCGGATTCTTCGAACTTCACACCCCTGTGTCTTCATGGACAGAATTATTCTTCACAGGCTCAGAGATCTCAGGACTTTGACAAATTTTGGGTTCAGGTCATTTGGGAGAGGTCCGTTGGGCCGTGCTTTTCAGTTTTTTTCTCTGGCAGTGTCTCAGGTGCATTTTCTGTCTTTACAGATTCGTTTTTCTATGATAAAAAACCTAGAACCACAGAGTCACGGGAGCTGGGGGACTTGGGAGAGAGAGGGCCAGTGAAACCTCGGGAGCTGCCACCGTAAAACTCAGCTGGAATGTGGCTCGGTTCCCTCTGTTCATTAACGTGGCTGCGATCCCAGGCCACTTGCAAATTTAAATCATGTGTTAAGGGGCGCCTGGGGGGCTCAGTAGGTTGAGTGACCGACTTCAGCTCAGGTCACGATCTCGCAGTTCATGAGTTTGAACCTTGCATGGGGCTCTGTGCTGTCAGCTCGGAGCCTAGAGCCTGCTTCAGATCCTTCGCCCCCTTCTCTCTCTACCCCTCCCCTGCTCATGTGTGCTCGTGTTCTCTCTCTCTCTTTCTCCTTGTCTCCCTCTCACAAAGAAATAAACATTAAAAAAGATTATGTGTTCAAATAGAAAGACACCAAAAGAACAGATCTTCAGTGTTCTCAACACACACACACACACACACACACACACACACACACAGAGGCAACTCTGTAAAGTGATGGGTATGTAAATTAGCCTGATTTTGGTCATCATTCCACAATGTATACACACATCAAATCTTCCCCTTAAATATAGACATTTTTTTAAAATTTGCTGATTATATCGCAATAAAGCTGGAAAACATAGGAAAGCAAGTTTCTTCAACAAGTTGCAGGATGAACAGAGAGGCTGTAGATAAAGAGAAATTCGAATGGCACATCAACTAATCTCAGTGGATCCGGATGCAGATTGTTTGAAAAAAAGAAAAAGAAAAAGAAAGAAAGAAACATGTTTGGCATTGACGCAACTGTTGATAACATGACACTGTAAATGTAATAATGTTGAAGAAAATTGTTTTACGTGTGATAATAGTATTGTGGTGATGTCAGAAAGAGTCCTTATTAGCGGTCGACTTCAGCTCAGGTCATGATCTCGCGGTCCGTGAGTTCGAGCCCCACGTCGGGCTCTGTGCTGACGGCTCAGAGCCTGGAACCTGTTTCGGATTCTGTGTCTCCCTCTCTCTGACCCTCCCCCGTTCATGCTCTGTCTCTCTCTGTCTCAAAAGTAAATAAACGTTAAAAAAAAAATTAAAAAAAAAAGAAAGAGTCCTTATCTCTTGTGCAAATATTTACGCATAAATATTTACAGATACGTAATGTGCTCTCTGGGATTTGCTTTAAAATAATACAGATGTAGGGAACTGTACTGACCTCCATCCATTCCCTTCATCTGTATTATTTGGGGTCAAGATGAAATGAGAATGAGATTGGCCACCAGTTGGTTAATCATCCAAGGGGAGGTTCATGGTGGTGGTTGGTTCATTAGACCATTTCTGTATTTAAAAAAATATATTTGAGATTCTCCATATAAATGTCTCATAATAATAAAAGTGGGTTTACAAATTAAAAAGGGGGCTTTTTTTGGTGCAAGGGGGCCCAGTCCCCCGAGGTATCCTTGCGGGCTGGGAGGGAGCCCTGGCTGGTCCCTCCAGATGCCCCTTTCTGTGGCTCAGTCCCCAGTGACCGCCAGGGGGCGGCCAAGACCATGTTAACCCACCCAGGCGCCGCCCCGTCCTTCCCGCCCTCCTTTCTGTCTTCCTTCCCCCCACCTTCTCTGAGATCTGCGGAGGTTTCCGACTCCTCCAGGGGGGGAAAGTTGAGGCACAAACGTAAGAGATGTGCATGAGGTCAAGGCCGAGGCCGAGACTGCAGGAACGCACTGCAAACCTGGACTTGAAAACCGGGCTTTCCTACTGTTTTCTTAGCCCGGGTCCCGCCGGAGAAGTTTATTTCTTCGGCTTCTTCCCCAGAGTTTTTCCAGTCTCCCTTGTGTGTGGGTTTTCCTTTATTTTATTTTTTTTGAACGATTATTTTGGGGCTATAATTCACAGGTCATACAAATCACCCATTTAAAGTGTGCGCTTCGATTGTTTTTAGTGTATGCAAATACATGAAACTATCACCTCCGTCAACGTGAGAAGTTTTTATCACCTAAAAAGGAAGCCGTGTAGCCTTTAGATCCCCCTGTCTATCCCCCTATGCCCTGCCGCCAGTCCTGCGTAACCACTGATCTACTTTGTGTCTCTAGATTTCTCTATTCTGGACATTCCCTTGTGGTTTTGATGAGCAAGCAGGCTTTTTTTTTTTTTTTTCTCTCCCACCCTGGAAATGAGAGCGTTATGGGGGCTCCTGGGGCCTCCTGCCCCTTCTCTCAGTGAACTTGATCCAGATCATGGAGCTTGCAGGCGGCCATGATAATCCGTAGCCTGCTCAATGAGACTGGCTTCTCCGAAGTTCGTGTCTAAAGAGTTAGGGTTTGTTGAAGTGGATTCCCCCCCAACCCCCACACACGCGTGCACGCGAAAGGGATTAGATCAGGGCAATGAGCAGGTACAGTTCAGAAAGTCCCGACCACCCTCACACCCGGCCGGGGGATTGTAAAATGGTGCGGCCACTGTGGGAAACAGCCTGCCGGTTCCTCAAGAAGTTAAACATAGAGTCTCCATATGACCCAGCGATTGTACTTCTAGGTATACACGCAAGAAAACTGAAACCAAATGTCGGTGCTAAAACTTGCACACAAATATTCGGAGAAGCGTTATTCATGATAGGCAAAGAGTGGAAAAAACCCAATGTCCATCGACAAACGAATAGATAAACAAAATGTGGCCCAACCATACAATGGACTATTTATTATTCAGTCATAAAAAGGAATGAGGTCCCGATACATGAATGAACCTTGAAAACACTACGTAATGTGAGAAAGCTAGGCACAAAAGGCCCCGTGGTGTACGATTCCACTGATATGAAATGTGCTGGTCATGCGAGTCCATGGGGACAGAGAATAGATCAGCGGTGGCAGGGGTCAGGAAAGGCCGAAGGGCCTGGTTCTTGGACCCCTTCTCCTCTGGTCACCCCCACGTGCCACCCAGCCATCAGTCCAGCCTGAACCGTCCACTGACTCCAGACCCCCACGTCCACCAGTCCCGCAGCCTTGCTGGGATGCCCAGTCGGGAGCTCAACCTTAATTTCTGCAAAACCACTGTCGCCTTCCCGTCTGAGCCTGCTCCTCCCGTAGA
The DNA here is from genome assembly GCF_014898765.1 of Herpailurus yagouaroundi. Lineage (NCBI taxonomy): Eukaryota > Metazoa > Chordata > Mammalia > Carnivora > Felidae > Herpailurus > Herpailurus yagouaroundi. The sequence continues at coordinate 6,700,041 of NW_024412388.1, read as the reverse complement.
ACTTCCTGACCGCTGTCAACAGCAATGCTGTCCTTCCAGTTGGAGGCAGCTGTGGGTGGAATATAATTCCCTTGTTACCAGAAGGACCGGCCCCCTTGGGTCCTGTGACGATCAGATGCGAGCATCGAGAAATTGCGGCTGCCGGGGAAAAGGTAAAGGTCTTGGGTTCAAATCCCAGCCCTACTTCCTGACTGTATGGCTGTGTTTGGTTACCTAAACCAGCCCAAACCTTCTCTTCCCTGTGATGGCGGTCGTGAATCTTCTAGGATGATTGTTTCAGAAGAAATAACATGGCAGAGCCCTCTGGTGGGACCTAGCGTGTGGAGGATGCTCTGTTGACTCCTGCAGGGGTCCTGGGCTGCCGGAATGACCAGTGGGGTGGCGGAGACGGGCCCAGGGCTCCAGGGGACGCCCTGAGACCCACACTTTCCTCTTCAGGTTGCCGGCGCTTGAGGCAGAAACAGAGAGATCGTGACACGAGGCAGCTTCCTCGTGGAGCTTGAGGAAAGCATCCTGGGGGTCACAGACACGTTCCCTGGGCTTGATTTTTTACAAGATCAAAGTCGTAGGAAGTGGTCTGCAGGGAGCGGCCACCACCTCCCCGCCGTCCGTGAGCTCCCCCTCCCTGCCTCTCTCCCGGGTTTGTCGGGAAATGCCGAGGTGGGTTTGCAGCCTGGCTCCTGGGGCTGCGGATGGGCTCGGAGGAGAGCTTTGGACAGCCGGGCACTGGGCGGGGTAGGCCGAGGGAGCCAAGGGCGGATGAGGCTGCCCGATGGCGGGAGGGGGTGCTTCCTGCATACTGGGTACCAACCGGTGGGCTTCCGGCCTTTGGTCTGAGCGGAGCAGACACTTGCTGGTTCTTTCTGGGCCGGTGTCCTTGACTTCTCTGGTCCCGGCCCGTGGGGTCACGAAGTCTCATCGTTTCCATGCCTGTTGCCGCCTCGGTCTACCGGGTGCCACTCGTTGGAGCAGAAACATTTGGATCATCTTCTCTGGTCCCCTTATTTGCTCATGAGGAAAGTGAGGTCCTTCCGGGGCAGCCAGCACCCTGGGACGGGGCGTGTGGGACACCAGGCCCTGGTGGGATGACCCCGTGCCTGTGACGCGTGCCGGGGCAGCGCTGCGGGGGGGCCGGGATGTGCCAGGAGCCGCCGGATACGGTGCAGACTTTAACGGGGCCTGAGATTCCACCTTTCCCACGGGCCTCGAGGTGATCCAACGTGGCAGGTCGGTGGGCCACACCGTGAGAGGCGAGGGGTTGGGCCCTGCGCCTTCCATTCCTGGGAAGACAGGACTGACGCAGTGTCAAAGCCACACGGCGCCAGGCCTCCTCTGCCCCCCTCCTGGTGGCTACCTGTGCGGCCCGGCACGCGAGACTGGAAGGACCGAAACAGAGGCAACTCCTTTTATCTCCTGGACGGGGGCCCCCCGGGATGGTGGGTCTTCAGCCAGCTCTTCTGGACCCTTTCTGTGCATCCACATCCCAGGGTGGGGTGGGAGGCAGAGATTTGCAAAAACCCAAGGATGCTCGGGCGGGCTTCACTCCCTACAGATTCTGTTTCAATTGGTCCGGGGTGGGGTCCTGGCCCCCTTGTTTTCCGAAGCTCCCCGGGGACTCGGCACAGCCAGGGCGAGAACCACGGCTCTTGGCGGTAGGGTTGATACTTAACCATTCATGCAATTGCTCGTTTGTTCCTCCCTTCCTTCATTTATACAGGTAGTTAGCATTTTCCAAGATCCAAGTCCTGGGATCTGTCCTGTTGGGAGTGACCACCCCTTCCCCAGTGTTTACTGAGCCCCTCCCTACTCCGGGCCAAGCACTGGCCTAGGCCCTGCGGACACACGGGCCCCTGAGCGGGAGGTAAGAGGACCCTTGAGAAAGAAAAAGCCGGGACCTACGCGCCAGGTGGTTCTCTGGAAAGGTGACCTCTGAACTGAGACAGAGAAAGCGAGGGAGGGGGTGTGCACAGCCGGGAGGAGCACTCTCTAGCCGGGGAACAATTTGCAAAGGGCCTGGGGTACAGTGTGTGTTTGATGTGTTTGAGAAGCAAAGAGGGGGGCAAAAATCCAGGAATACGCTCAGCAAAGCAAAATGCAGCACGGTGAGTTCTAAGCTTGCTGTAGCTGTGTATTTACTCGTCTATTTTATTTTATTTTATTTATTTTATTATTTTTAAAAAATGTTTATTTAGTTTTTGAGAGAGAGAGAGAGACAGACAGAGCATAAGTTGGGGAGGGACAGAGAGAGAGGGAGACACAGAATCCGAAGCGGGCTCCAGGCTCTGAGCTGTCAGCACGGAACTCGATGTGGGGCTCGAATTCACAAACTGTGAGATCATGACTTGAGCCGGAGTTGGACCCTTAACTGACTGAGCAGCCGAGGTGCCCCTTATTTTATTAAAAAAAAAATTTTTTTTAATGTTTATTTATTTATTTTGAAAGAGAGCGGGGGAGGCGCAATGAGAGAGGGAGAGAGAGAATCCTAAGCAGGCTCTGTGCTGTGAGCACAGAGCCCGACGTGGGGCTCAATCTCATGTGACATCCTGACCTGAGCAGAAACCAAGAGTCGGATGCTTGACTGACTAGGCCGCCCGGACCCCCTGCCTATCTGAAGATGAGCTCTAGAAGTCTGCCTCGGGGAGGAGTGAGTGGCTGAGGACAGGGGCTGGAGAGAGGCTTACCGTATTTCCCTTGTGTACCTCTTAAATCCTGGGCCGATGCCTGCGTTGCGTATTCAAAACTAAATAAAATTTATTTTATTTTATTTAAAAAAAAATTTTTTTTTTAATGTTTTATTTCTTTTTGAGACAGAGAGAGACAGAGCATGAATGGGGGAGGGGCAGAGACAGAGGGAGACACAGAATCGGAAGCAGGCTCCAGGCTCTGAGCGATCAGCCCAGAGTCCGACGCGGGGCTCGAACTCACGGACTGCAAGATCATGACCTGAGCCGAAGTCGGACGCTTAACCGACTGAGCCACCCAGGCGCCCCTAAAACTAAATAAAATTTAAAAGAAAGAAAGGAACAAGGAAGGGACTGGTGTGGCTGGGGCTAAGGGAGGAGCAGATACCAGGGAGGGAGGGGTGTGATCAGGAAGGCCATCTTAAGGAATGGAGCTGAATCACTGCTGTGTGACCCCGGGAAAGCTTCCTAACCTCTCTGTGCCTTTGTTTCTCGGGTCCCACCTGAGGACTGTGGTGAGGGGTAATGAGCAGCAATAGTGCCTGGCACACACTCGGAGCAGCCCCATGAGATGGGAACCACCAGAGGGTTTGAGCTTCTGTGGCAACAGGGCCCCCCTGGCCACCGTGTGAAGAGAGGTGGGGGACAAGCAGGGCCCCGGAGGTAGGGGGCCATTAGAGGCCCCTGCACTTATCTAGGCGGCAGGCTGGTGGCTGGGACCAGTGGGGGCATGAAGGTGCTGCCTGTATTTGAGATAGAGCCGGCTGGGGTTTCTGATGGCTCGACCGGGGCTGTGAGGGGAAGAGAGGACTTGGGGGCGGGGGGTGGTTTCGGCCTCAGCACCCGGAGAATTAGTGCTGCCGTTGACCGAGATGGGGAAGCCTAAGAGGGACAGGTGTGCGGCGTGGAATACTCAGGATGGCCACCCCAAAGCCGCGCAGACATGAGTGGGGAGCAGGATGTCTGGGTCTGGGGTCCATGGGAAAAGTCGGGAGTGATACACGTTTGGGACTTGTCACCGCGTAGGTGGCCCGATTGTAGGGTGAGGTCACATAAGATGAGAGGGCGAGTGGAGAAAAGGAGACTTTCTGAGCCTGAGCCCTCAGGGCCACCAACCTTAGAGGCTGGGAGAGGAGGAGGAGGGGGAAGGGGGAAGGAGGAGGGGAGGGAGAGGAGGGGGGAGAAGTGGGAGGGGAGGAGAAGGAGGGGAGGAGGAGAGGAGGAGGGGAAGAAGGGAGGGGGAGGAGGAGGGGGAAGGGGGACAGAGGAGGGGAGGGAGAGGAGGAGGAGGGAGGAGGGAGGTAGGGGGATGGGGGGGAATAAATCAGTCCAACAAGCATTTACTGAGCACATATTCTATTCCACGTGCCGCAGAGGTGCCGGGACAGGGGACGAAAGGCCCAGACCCGGTGCTGGGGACCTTATAGGCTGATGACGGAGACCAAGGAACAAGCTCACTAAGGGCCTAGTGTTGAGGCCTGATCCGCAAAGAGAAGAGTACCCTAACCTGACTTGATATCAGGAGAGGTTCCCCAGAAGTGGAACCCCTGAAGTGAGACTTAACAAGTGTTGGAGGGGCACCCAGGTGGCTCGGTCGGTTAAGGGTCTGCCTCTTGCCTTTGGCTCAGGTCGTGATCTCGTGGTTCGGGAGTTCGAGACCCCGCGCTGGGCTCTGTGCTGACAGCATAGAGCCAGCTTGGGAGTCTCTCTCTCCCTCTGTCTCTGCCCCTCCCCGACTCATGCTTTCTCTTTCAGAATAAATAAACTTAAACAATAAAAACTACAAAGCAAAAGAACAATCAAGTTTTGGAAGGGGAGGAAGAATGTTCCAGAAGAAGCCACAAGCGCAGCACGAACGGAGAAGTACAGACGTTAGATGGGGTCCAAGAGGGGGCCAGGGGACCCTGATCGGCGGTGTCCGGAGCCCCGTGTTTGCATCTGATCCCAGGGGTTGTGGTCCCCAGGTCAGCCGATTGCAGCCTGTGAGGCCAGATCCCGACCGCCATCTGTTTGCAACACCTACAGCTTAGGTATGGTTTCCACGTTTTTAAATGGTTGGGGAAGGACAATTGGCGGCGGAATAATGTTTTGTGACATCTGAAAATGACAGGAAATTCAAAGTTCAGCGTCCATAAAGAAAGCCTGTTGTTCAGACACGGCCGTGGCCATTCCTTCCACAGTGAACAAGGCTGCCGTGGCTGTGCCGTGGCAGAGTGGAGCGGTGGCCACGGATGCCGCGTGGCCTGCAAACTTAAACTTTACGGGGAAATTGTGGGGCTTTGTGATCTGGTGTTTCGGAGAGACATAGCGGAGAACAAGACAGAAATCAGGATTCCAGCCTGCTGGGCTGTCCGGCTCCAGAGGTGGCCTCTGAGGGCAGGGGCCCTTTGGAAGGTGATCCTCTCCTGCTTCTAGAATTTCTCCAGTTCCTCTTCCCTGGAGCAGAGTCAGCTGTCACGAGGGAGCCAGTGACCTCCGAGACCAGGCCCTGCTCTGTGAGGCTCCCTCACAAATCCTCTGGGAGAGGTGATGCAGGCCATGGGGGGCCACTTGGAACATTCTCTCTGGTCTGGTGTTTATGACGTCACCGGGGCTCCAGGCCGGGAAGGACCCACACCTTCAGCGTGCCCTTCTCGGGAGCACATTCTCTCTCACCGGTGGAGCGAAATCTCCCTTTACCTGGAATCAGGTTTCGTTGGTTTGTTTTTCCCTTTAGGAGCAAACTGTTCACTTAAGGGCAGGTGTAAAATCTTGTTTTCTTTTCTTTCTTTCTTTCTTTCTTTCTCTCTCTCTTTCTTTCTTCTTTCTTTCTCTCTTTCTTTCTTTCTTTCTCTCTCTCTTTCTTCTTTCTTTCTTTCTCTCTTTCTTTCTTTCTCTTTCTTTCTTTCTTTTATTCTTTTTGTTTTTAAGTTTATTTACTTATGTTGAGAGAGACAGAGAGAGTGGGGAAGGAATAGAGAGGGAGAGGGAGAGAGAGCGAGAATCCCAAGCAGATTCTGCACTGTCAGCACGGGGCCTGAAGCGGGACTCCAACTCAGGAAACCGTGAGATGGTGACCTGAGCCCAAACTGAGCGTCGGATGCCTAACTGACTGAGCCACCCAGGCGCCCGTTTTCAACTTAGTGTTGTGGCTCCAGGGTGGAAACGGCCTCCGTGTTTGTGCCCTACACATCACCTAGCACAGAGCCTGGCTCGTGGAAGGCTCTGGATGAATGCTGGCGGATAAATGAACAAATGAAACGCCACCCTTCCCTCCAAAGTCATAGATTATTCCCGAAAAAAGGAATCCCTGAGAAGCAATCTTCCACGGTAACCCTGCCACCAAAAAACTTCCAGAGGTGGGCCTGGCACTCTTCTGCGGGGTGGGGGCGGGGGGGGGGAGTCTGGCTGGGCACTTGCGGGGTCTCCGAGTGGTGCCAGAGGCAGCACGTGGCAGGATGGGAAGTGCAGGTGCCGGAGGCATGGAGGCAGGACGTGTCCAGAGAGACAACTTCTGCTCCCTCGCCTGCAACTCGGGTCGAGGCATATATGAATCTTCACCCTCTGGCTCCCGCGCTCCCTGGCTAGCCGCTTCCCAGGCAGCCCTGAGGCATCCAGCTCGGGCCCACGCCGCTGTTCACACCTTCGATGGCATCCAGGGGGGACGGTCCCTTCTGGGAGCCTCAGAAATAAAGAAGAATGAGCCGAGGAGGCTTCTGGTCCTATCTCTGCCAACGTCACCTTCTGAGCTCCTCTCTGCTCACGGAGGCCCAGACACTGAATCAAAGCTCATGGGGCCAGCTGGCAAGAGGCAGGCAGAGGCCTGACCCCACTGCCTCGGCTTCTCTGCAAATCAGAACCAGCCGGTGAGGAAGGGGGGACGACGGACGGGATGACCTCCTCCGACAGTGCGTCCCAAGACATTTGGTTCATTCATTTGTTCAGCAGACACGCATTGAGGCCTTGCTGTGGCCCAAGCATTGAGCTGGTCAGCAGTGAGCCGGGCACAGATGTAGCTCGAAAGGACCCCCGTCTGACCGTGTTGGGCGGAGAGGAGGCATGGACAGGTCATTAAAAACACCGCACAGGCCGGTGCTGGCACTGAGCCATACACAGGGCTGCGGGGAGCCCCGGATGTGGCTTCCAGCTGGAGGAGAGGTGGGGCAATTAGTCAGGGGAGGCTTTCTGGAGGAGGTGATGCCTGAACCGTGTGATAAAGGATGAGTAAGCATTGGGGGGGGGGTCAGGCTGGGGGTGATGAGAGCATTCTGGGCAAAGAAGGCAGGAAGGTGTGTGCCCAAAGGCTGGAGAAAGTATCATGGGTGTGCACATGCGTGCGTGTGTGTGTGTGTGTGTGTGTGTGTGTGTGAGTTGTGTGGCTGGCATATTAAATGAGAGCTGGGCCGTACAAAGGATAAAGGAGGGCAGCAAGGGGCTGATCAGGATGGCCTCAGGCTCCTTGCTACGGAGTCGTGTTTATTCCATAAGGGATGGGGAGGTGCAAAGACAGGAGAGTGAAACAGAGTCACGTCTGCCCCGGGGACTGTGTGGGTTCCATGTCACGGAAACCGAGTTTCAACTACCTTGAGCACAAAAGGTAGTTATCAGCTTTCAAAACTGCGGCGTCTGGGGACAGCTCTGCCTTCAGGAAGAGCTGAATCCAGGTGCTCAGCCCACGTCGGCAAGAACTCCGCCTTTGTCTCCACCTCCCTCCGTGTGGGCTCCATTCTCAGGTGGGCCGCTCCCCGCACAGCAGCAACGGAGGGCCCCGGCCATTCCTGTCGCCCGGCCCGGACGCCTGCTCCAGGGTAAGTCCTGCGGCTGCTCTCATTGGCTGGAGGTGAGTCACGAGCCCATCCCTGAGCCAATCATGGCGCCCGATTTGCGAAACTTGGGTCACGTGCCGCCTGCGGGCGGTGGGTGGGGGCAGCCACGCGGATTGAGGGGCGTGGGGTGGGATGCCGTCCCCAAAGTGAAATACCCGCGCTCCGATCAGGAACAGGGAATTGAGGGGCCGGCCGGTGAAAATAACAGACGTCCAGTCACATATTGTATGGTTCCACTTATAGGAAGTGTCCGGAAGAGGTGAGTCCGTAGAGACGGAATGAAGATTGGTGGATGCCAGGGGCCGGGAAGGAGGGAGGTGGGGCGGAACGTTTAATGGTAAGGGGTTTTCTTTTGGGGGGACGAGTGGGAAGTAAGTAGAGGTGATCGTTGCACCACAGGGTGAATAAACACTCTGCGAAATGCCACTGAATTCTTCCCTTTACAATGGTTCATTTTATGTTATGTGTATCTCACCTTAATACGAAATAAAAACACAGCAGCTGTCCATCCGCAGGGATCCTAGGATGCGCCCTCATTCCACAGGGCCTGCTTGCTGGTGAGACTCCTTTTCTTCCCTTTACTCCTGCTTGCTCCCTTAAAAAAATTTTTTTTTAATGTTTATTTATTTTTGAGAGAGAGAGAGCGCGCACTAGCAGGGGAGGGGCAGAGAGCGAGGGAGACACAGAATCCCAAGCAGGCTCCAGGCTCTGAGCTGTTAGCACAGAGCCCGATGGGGGGGCTCAAACTCAGGAACTGTGAGATCACGATGTGAGCCAAAGTCATACATTTAACCGACTCAGCCACCCAGGTGCCCCCTGCTTTCTCCCTTCTTAAGCCTCAGAGAGTTTGGGGCCTGCAAGCAGATTGTAAGTCAGAGGTAATTCTAGGCACGGTCGCCCGCAGGGCCACTGCCCGCGGCAGGGGCCCCGTGGAAACCTGGGCCACTGGTCCAGAAGCTGAGCTCATGTATTTTCGTGGGACCGGGAAAAGGAGGCCCGGGTGAGATGCCAAGGACGTCTTGTTCACCAGCTGTACCTGTTTTGCTCGGGGCTCTGGGCCGTGGGACGGAGCTGCGTTGCATGGGGCGCGTGGCCGGGACCCCCGCTGGCAGGGAGAGCGAGCGCTGGGTCTCCACGGTTGCTTGGCACCGAGGAGGTGCAGGTGACGCCAGCACGGGAACGGGCTGGGCCTGGGGAAAAGCTCTCTGCGCTGGAATGGTAAAGGGGAAAGAGGGTTTTGGCTCCCTCTCTGGGCCTTTCCGCATCCCCCATGCTGGGGTTTGGGCAGAGCCCAGAGCTGCCTTGGGGCTCTCCCAGAACGAGCCTGCCTTGGCTCCTTCAGGAACGGGAGTTTGAATCCAAAGCTGACCTTGGGTTGCTCAGCGCAAGCTGCCTGCCGCGGGCCCAGGGCTCCTGGTCCCCGCGGGGCCCCAGCGGGGCTCGCCTGGCGTGGACGGGGGACGAGTCTCCCCGGCTGAGCTGTGCTCTCTGCTCCTACCTTGAGCCGGAGACGGGCTGATCTCCAGTCCGGGGTCTGGTCTCAATGGATGCGTCTGGGATTCTCAGGACGCGGTGTCGGACCCGTCGGTACTGCCTGTGCCGAGTCACACGCGGTTTGGGGCCTTGTTTACGGTGTGGCTCTCCCCTCCCTGCCAGCCAACTGGGTCAGAACCCGCGAAGGATTTTACAAACTCCTTTCGGGGATTCGCCCGCAACTGAAGCTGGAGAATGATTGGCGTGTGGGACCGTGCTTTGCTCCCGGGAGCTGAGATTTCCCACGTGGCTCCCCTCCTGCTTGGATGTGTCCGGGTGTCAGCGGACACAGCGGGGTGGGTCGTGGCACCACGTGGAATGGGACGGACTGAAGAACAACCACTTTGCCTGTTCCGTTTCCTCATCGGTGAAAAAGGGGATCCGCAAATTCGCCTCCACCCCTGGGACCTTACTGGGAAGTCGGGCCTTTGCAGATGTAATCGGTTAAGGATCTCGTGCTGACATCACCCTGGCCTGAGGGTGGACCCTGAATCTGCCTGCTGGTGTCCTTGTAAGAAGACGAGAGGCCACACAGAGAGACGTGAACAGAGCGGAGAAGGCCACCCGAAAGCAAAGCGGAGAGTGGAGTCATGTGGCCAAAAGCCACGGGATACCTGGAGCTTCCAGGAGCTGGAGGGGGCCAGGAAGAATTCTCCCCCGGAGCCTTTGGAGGGACCGTGGGCCTGCCGGCACCTTGACATCTGACTTGTGGCCTCCTGGACCCGGAGAACTGATGCATGTTGTTTTCCTCACCCGGGTTGTGGCACTTTGTCATGGGCCGTCCCGGGAGACAAAAACACCCCCTCAAGGGACAGCTGTCACCGCAAGCATTGGACACACAGCACATAGGAGGTGTCCCGTGAACGACCGCTAGCATCACTGTGCTGCCTGTGGCCCTGCAGGGGCCCAGCGGGTCAAAAGGAGCATTGCCAGCGTCCGCGGGGACACCCGGCCCCCGTGGTGCCCTGTGTCACCCCACGCCCTCCTGGCTGCCTGCGGCTGGAGCCTTAGGAGGACCGAGCCGGAGGGAGAGAAAACAAGGAGGCAGCTGGGAAGGGCAGCCGTGGGCTGAGGGTTGAGGTCTGCGGGAGGAATGTTCACCGCCATGAATCACGGCTTCCAGGCCCCTCTCAGCCTGCTGACACATCACGCCCCAGGGGGAGGGCAGCGATGACCTCATGCCGGTGGTCACACACTCCGGGCTCCTCCCAGCACCGCCCAGGGCTCAGCGTTTGCCCAGAGGGAGCTGTCCCCACCCCACCCCTGCCCAAGTCTGTGTGCTCTCTCCTCCCTCACACACACGGCAGGACGAGCTGACCTTCGGAGCCAAGACTTCGGTGGAGGTTTATTATCTGGATGCTTTTGGAACGGGCCGGGCGAGCACGCTGAACATCTGCGTGGGGAGGGCCTGCTGGGAGGAGCTTCGAAGGGACTCGTTCCCAGGGCCGGAGTCCCACTCTCTCGATGGCTTACAGACGGGGACACCGAGGCCCAGAGGAGTCAAGGGCTTGCTGTACGCCTCCAAATCCGAGGCCTTTTTGGTTGCAAAGAGCGAGGATTGGAATTCAGAATTTATCTTGGGCAAGACTCTGTTCTGCCTCCTGGACCAGCGGCCTCATCTGCTCGGCCGCCGCCGTGCATCTCACTTCCCCGGCTCCCGGTCCCTGGACGTACCCTCTAGAAACGACTCAATTTCCTTTGCCCTGGCCTTCCGAAAAGCAAGCAGGGCTGCTGATAGCAGTGATCTTAGCTCTACGAGCTGCCCCCGTGCGCGCCCCGCCTTCAGAGACGGAGAAAGTTTTCCCCAGGCCCCCGATTCGGGTTCCTGGCCACTATATCGCCAGACCACCGTGAGCAAGAATCTTAGGAGAGTCTATTGAGACAGGACATCTAGCGTGGAGAATGGGTCCCTGAGCATCTGGGGCACGTGCAGCCCCCAACCTATCTTCTGTCCTAGCTGGAGAGACCTAGAGACTTCGGTGAGCTGAGCCACCGCGGTGCATGGGCTTTGACCAGGGATCTGGGACAACAGGCTGGGCCGCTTTGACCTCCCCAAGGCTCCTGCTTATTTATGTTACCATTAGAACTCGAAGCCAATATTTAAGCATTACCAAAGCAACAGCCCAAATTCTCCAGCCCTTGGCCCCCATCCAGCCCCACACGGTGGGGACGGAGCAGGAGGGAGGGGCAAGGAAAATGAGTCAACCGTGCCCCCCACCTCCCAACCACCTGGGAAAACAGTGGCCCAAAAAGCAGATCTCAGCTTCTCTTGCGGGGCAGCTGTTCGCTTCCGTGGTCCTACGACTCCGCGCTTTGCACCCAGGCAGAACCAAGTCAAGCAAGACCTCGGTCTCCCAGGATTTTATTTTACTTTTGTTGTACGGTTGGAGCCAATAGGTTTTTCAAACTTCGTATAGGCATTTCATGTGGCGAAGAACATGGACAAGCCATCAGGGTTCAATTTTCTTGTCACCGGCCGGATGCATCTTTCACCAGGACCCAGACTAAGCAACGGCACACGGGCGGCACCCTCTCCCCAGGCCCCCTGGTCCCCGCTCCTCGTTACTGGACCCCGAGGGGGTAACCGTTGTGCTCGCCACTCACGGCCTCGCTTAGTTTTGCCTGGTTGTGAACTTTGTATACGTGGAATCGTACCCTATGTTCTCTCCTGGACTGGAGCCAATGGCGTTTTCGGTTCTCGAGAGACCTGAGTGGCCCTTCTCGCCAGCAGCTCTGGGGAGGAGCAAACACAGAGAAGGCACCTTCCCTGTCCCACAAGCCAGTAGGTGTCAAGACAGGAACTGGAAAGCATATATAGAAGGGGAGGGGGCAGGCAGTGATCTTGATTTAAAAAGAAAGGCACACTATCCTTTTGTGCCCCGTGTAACTGGCGTTTCTATCTGGCGTTCGGGGAAGGAGACAGGAGGGGAAGAGTAGAGTCATAATGAGCCCGATGGCTGGGGTCTCCGGAACCTGGGCCCCCCCCCCCCCCATCCTCAGTTTTTCTGGCGGGATGCTGGGGCTGCCTGCATCCTCACTGTCGCCGGGGAGGCTCTCCTCTGCCGGGCTGGCTCCAATAGCCCCCGGGTTTATGCCTGGGCGGCACAGGGCACAGATTTACCAGCTGCGGCCCCCGTGTGTCCCTGTGGTGTGGGTGCTCCTGGGCTCCTGGCCGCCTGATCAGTGGCCCCGTGCGGCACCCCCCCCCCCCCCCCAGGGCTGCCTTGGATTTCAGTGTTTTTTGGTCCCAGGACTGGGGAGTGGGGGAGGGGTAGTCCTTGGTGCTTCACAGCGCGGGGGCCACAGGGAGCCTCAAACTATCTGCAGAGAAGACCCAGCTTAGGAAATGTCCCGTGCGTCGCAGACGGCTGCCTTTGTGAACTATGGTAACCGTGGCATGCTCAGGAAAATGAAAGGGAAGGAATAAAGGCCATACAGGCCCCCCATTTCTTTTTTGTTACTGGAGTCAACGGTCACAAAATTGGTCTCACAAGATAGGATGGGACCAACCTAAAAAGGGGAAAAGGGCATTTGGGGATTCTCAGTGTTTACTTTTTTTTTTTTTTTTAAGTTTATTTATTTTGAGAGAGAAGGAGCAAGCAGGGGAGGGGCAGAGAGAGAGACAGAGAGAGAGAGAGAGAGAGAGAGAGAGAGAGAGAGAATCCCAAGCAGGCTCCAGGCTCCCAGCTGTCTGCACAGAGCCTGACATGGGGCTCGAACCCACGATCCATGAGATCATGACCTGAGCTGAAGTCAGACACTTAACCGACTCAGCCACCCAGGCGCCCTTCTTGGTATTTATTCTTGATCGCTACCCCTGTTTTGATGTCCTTGTGACAAGCTGTTAGCTGACCAACACAGGCCAGTGGGTCACCTTTGTAACAGCACCACCCTGAACACCCCCTGCCCTGCCCTCAGCTGACCTTGTCGGGTCTCCGTGGTTTGTATCTGTCTGTGACCCCTCCTCGTCTCCTCGGCGGCCCCATCTTCTTCCCATTTCTTTATATGTTGCTTTAGCGGAAGTGAAAGAGATGTGAGCCTCTGCCCACCCGTTTTGGGATCCTTGTATAAGACCCTAAGCACACAGGCCACGCTCTCTTCAGTTTCTAGCAGATTCTAAGGAGTTACGCTTCACTTCTTTCTGCCTTTTGTGGCTTCTCTCTCTCAGATGTGGGACAAGGTCCCTCCAGAGCTGGGTTGGAGGATTATACGGTTGACAAGAAGACGGTGCCATACTCCCATCCTCTCTCCTCCCTTTGCGCCCACCCACGTGCTATACTGAATCCTGGCCCCCCAGTGTGACCCAGGCACCCCTAGAGCGGGAGGAGGGATCATTTACCCCCACAGTCCAGTCCTGAGCCCACACGTCCCGGGCTTTTCTTCTCTGGAAGGCTCTAGGACCCCAGGGGGCTGGCAGCTTTGTTCCAGCCGAGGTGACCACCAAGCCCCCTGTCCCCAGTGCGCCCTCTGCCCTCGCGGGATATCGGTGATCTCAGCGCCTCTCACTGCAGGGAGCTGTCTGAGGTCGCTCGGCCCCTTCCTCCTTACCGTCTGGCCGTCTCTCCCACGGCCATCTACTGTGTGACCAGCCTCCCCCAAGGACTCTGACTCATCTGACCCCGATGTCACGAGTACGTGTGGGACAACACACGGGAAGGGGGATGGCGAGGAGGGCGGAGTGCGTTTTCTCCATGAGATTGGTCTAACCGGGGCTTCTTTCGGGCTCGGTGAGGACGGCGTCGCCCCGGCCAGAGACCCAGGCAGAAATAGGCGGCGCTGGGATTTACGAGCTGTCACCGTCCCCGCGTGTACAAGCCGGCTTGCTTTCCCTTTCCTCTCCTCATTATTCAGCTTTGGTTCTGTTTAATAACCCTGGCCGCATACTTCTCTAAACCAAACCAGCTGCTTACTAGCTTTTTATAAGCAGCAAGAAAGACGGCGAAGACCCAAGGGCCCTTTGGTCTCCAGGAGGCTGAGGAAGAGGTTGAGGGCCCCGGAGGGGGCCTGCAGGGGACGCGTGGGCAGGGCTCTGTCCTCCTGCCGGCGGCTGCCTGTTCAGAGCCCGGTGTCCCTGCAGAGGATCTGTGGCCGGCGCTCCACCGCTCCCCTTCCTGCGGCCACATCATAGGACTTGGGGATCACCTGCCTCCTGCGGGATAAGGAGCTGGTGCAGAGGTGCTGGGAAATGATCCGGGCTCGAGAGGTGCCAGGAGGTCACTCTGAGGGAATGTTCTGAGCCGTGAGCGAGCCCAGGAAAAACAATTCGACAACAATGCCGAGTGCCTAGGTGACAGAGAAAAAAAGAGGAGCCTGTTTGGGAACAGATTTCGGTCTCGGCTTCCAAGGCATTAGTAATTCAAGCAGCAGTGAGTGTAATATTTACTTGGGAAACTATGAAAAGTCTCTAACAATGTTCTTCTCGAAGCTTTCATCATGGGCTTGCTGGGTTCCGAGTGCAGCCAGCACCCTAATCACAAACAGAGGTGCTCGCTGCCATCTGGCAGAAAGGGGTCAGCGCGCTGTGTCCGCGGGGACCGAGGCCCTCCGCGTGCCAGGCTCCTCCACGCGGGCCCCGGGAGGCCCAGGACGACGGGTCCCACCCGGCCACTGCCCCAGGGACTGCGCACTGCTTGGAGAAAGAGCAGGGGCAGGGCTGCTGACGATGACGGTGTCTGGCCCAGTGCTTTAAGCATTTTTCAACTTATTTTATTTTTCGGTGGGGGAAAAGGGCGGGAAGCAAGAGGGAGGGTGGCCAAAGATCCCGGTTTGCCTGGAACTGAGAGGGTTTCTGGGCTAAAGAACTTTATGTTCTACAACCAGAGAATTCCCAAGCAAACCGGAATGAGCTGGTCACCCTGGTGGGAGGGGATGTCCACGGGGTAGGAAACAGCACAGAACTTCGATCAGCATGTACGGTTCCCCGCCTGACTCGAGGTTTGTCCCCTCTGGGAAGTCAGGTCACCTGCCAGCACTTGCCTGTAAAAGAGGTCAGACCCGTGTGAGGAGATGCGAATTCACAGGTCTACAGTCAGGGCAGGTGGAGGGTGGCCTGGGGGGGGGGGGGGGGGGGGGGTCCTGGGAGACCTGGGGGGAGGGCAGGGGGGAAGCTCCGCCCCTCGCCCAGCCACGCCCCCACCCCAGCGAAATGCAATGCGGGCCCTGGTCTACCAGACGTCTGCGTTTTTAAAGAATTTTTTTTTTGCGAGCGCTCCCAAATTCGGAAATGTTGGCTCACATATTAATGACATCCTGTATCGGCCACACAAACACGTCCGATCGCCAAGTTGGCTTCTGGGCAACTGGTTTGCAACCTCTTGACTACGCATTTTCTGTTTCCTGTCAGTTCGAAAGTTCAGTGATTTTATAAACTCCGGCCAGCCGTCCCCTCAGTTAACTGGAAATGAGTCACGTGGTTTACTTTGAGAAAGAATAAACACATATATATGTCTCAAAAGCTGATTTCAGGGATTTAATCCTAGAAAATGCTGTCCGCGGTGTCCCAGCCTGGCATTTCTCAACATTTAGGTAGGGGCCGTGGGCTCGGTGTTGTTAAGACGTGCCACAACCTGGGTGAACCTTGAAAACATGGCTGGGAACAGAAGAAGCCAGACACAAAAGGTCACGTGTTGTCGGATTCCATTTACATGAACTGTCCAGAACAGGCAACTTCATTGAGACAGAAAATACATGAGTGGCTGCCAGTGGCTGAGGGATATGGGGGTTGAAATAACTGCTCATGGGGATGGAGTTTCTTTCTGGGTTGACGGAAATGTGCTGGAATTTGATGGTGGCGATGGTTATACGACCTTGTGACTATACTAGAAACCACTGAACAGTGCACGTTAAAATGGTGAATGTATGGGGTGCCTGGGCGCCTCAGGTTGGTTGAAAGCGCGTCTGACCCTTGGTTTTGGCTCAGGTCATGATCCCAGGGTTGTGGGATCGAGCCCCACCTTGGGTGCCACGCCGAGCTGGGAGCCTGCCTGGGATTCTCCTTCTCCCTCTGATCCCTCCCCCGACTTGCACGCGCGCGTGCTCTCTCTCTGAAATAAAAATTAAAAATAATAAAATGGTGAAGGCTGTGGCATGTGAATTATATCCCAGTTAAAGAATATATTGTTCAAGTGTTGATTCTCCTCACAGTGATCTGTAGGTTCTGCGCAATCCCAGTCAAACGCTCAGCAGGCTTTTTGGGCAGAAACTTGACAAACCGATCCCAAAATTCAAATGGAAATGGGATGGACGTAGAATCGCCCAAACAACTTTGCAAAGGAAGAGCGAAAGAGGAGGTCTCATAGCATCTGGTTTCAAGGCTTATAAAGCAACAGTAATCCAGGTAATGTGGAACGTAATTGTAACGACAAACAAATAGATCGATGGCACAGAACGGAGAGCCCAGAAATAGACCCACACAAATATGGACAACGGATTTTCAATGCAAGTTCAAAGGCGATTCCGTGGAAAAGGGGTATTCATTTTTTTTAAAGTTTATTTATTTATTTTGAGAGAGAGAGAGGAGAGGAAGAATCCCGAGCAGACTCCGTGCTGCCAGCGTGAGCCTGACTCGGGGCTCACGCTCACGACCCTGGGATCAGGACCTGAGCCGAAATCAAGTCGGACGCTCAACCGACTGGACCGCCCAGGCGCCCCGGAAAAGAGGCACTCATTTCAATAAATGTTCCGAAATAACTGAACATCCCTATGCAAAAAAAAAAAAAAAAAAAAAAAAAAAAAAAAAAAAAAAAAAAATCAATCCATACCTTGTGTCATATAAACATATGAATCCAAAACAGATTTAAATGTAAAACTTAAAACAACTCCTAGATGACAAGACAGAAGAAAATCTTGTCGCCTTGGGTTAGGCAAGGATTTCTGAGATACGGCACCAAAAGCATATCCATAAAAAAACAAGTTGATAAATCGGACTTAATCCAAATTGAAAAACAAAAACAAAAACAACCAACTTCTGTTATTTTGAAAGATACTTTTACAAGCCTGAAGAAGAAAAGCCACAGGCCAGTAGAAAACATTTACAAATCATGCATCTGATAAAGGACTCGTATTCAAATACTGTATATAAAGAACTCTGAAAAGTTATTAGGACAACAACCCACTTAAGAATGGGTAAAATATTTGCGCCAAAAGATGCCTATTTCGTTTAATAAACATGTTTTTCCTTATCGGATGGCCAATAAACACATGAGCCAATGCTAAACTCACTAGTCACTGGGGAAATGCAAATTAAAACCACAATGTGATATTACTATACATCTGTTTGAGTGGCTAAAATTAAAAAGACCGACCATGCCAGGTGCTGGTAAAGATGTGGAACTCAAACACTGCTGGCCGGAATGTTAAAATAGTACAACCACTTTGGGAAAACAGTTTGGTACTTTTTTTTTTTTTTAGTTTATTTATTTATTTTGAGAGAGACGGAGACAGCCAACTCGGGGCTTGAACTCACGAAACCATGAGATCATGCCCGGAGCCGAAACCAAGAGTCAGACGCTTAACCGACTGAACCACCCAGGCGCCCCAACAGTTTGGCACTTTAAAAAAAAAATTCCACACAGGGAGCGCCTGGGTGGCTCAGTCGGTTAGGTGTCTGATTCTTGATTTTGGCTTTGGTCATGATCTCGCGGTTCGTGGGTTCGAGCCCCGCGTTGGGCTCTGTGCTGACGGCACGGAGCCTGCTTCGGATTCTCTCTCCTCTCTCTGCCCCTCCCATGCTTGCTCTCTCTCTCTCTCTCTCTCTCTGTTTCTAAATAAATATTTTTTTAAAAAGTTCCACATACAACTGCTATATGGCCCAGCCATTCTATGCCTGAATATTTACCCAGAAGAAAAGGAAACATATGTCACACAAACATTTGTAAACCAATGTCCGTAGCAGCATTATTTATATAAAGAGCAGAAAACTGAAGGTACCCTGAATGCGCCTAGCAGATGAATGGCTAAATACGTTGTGGTATATCCATATAATGGGATATTATTCAACACTAAAAATAAACAAGCATATGCAAAAGCATAGATGAATTTCAAAAGAAATATGTTGGACGAAAGAAGTTAGACATAAAAAAGGACGTACTAGTCCGCTGGGCATGCCATAACCAAGGACCCCTCACCTGGTGGCTTCAACCAAAGAAATTTATTCTCTCCCAGTTCTGGAGGCTGGGAAGCTGAGCTCGAGTCATTGGCAGATCTTGTCTCTTGTGAGGTTTCCATCCTTGGCTTGTGGATGGGTCTTCTGGTGTCTTCACCTGGTCCTCCCTCTGTGTGTGTCCTAATTTCCTCTTCTAAGGTTTTTTTTTTAATGTTTATTTACTTCAGAGAGAGACAGAGATAGAGTGTGAGCAGGGGAGGGGCAGAGGGAGAGATACACACAGAATCGGAAGCAGGCTCTGGGCTCCGGGCTGTCAGCACAGAGCCCAGTGTGGGGCTTGAACTCACGACCCACGAGATCATGACCTGAGCCGAAGTCTGACGCTTCACCGAATGAGCCGCCCAGGCGCCCCGTAACCTCCTCTTCTTATAAGGACACCAGTCCTGTTGGATGAGGGCCCAACCTAATGACCTCGTGTTAACTCAGTCACCTCTTTTAGAGCCCAACCTAATGACCTCATGTTAACTCAGTCACCTCTTCAAAGGTCACATCTCCAAATATAGTCCCGTTCTGGTGTGCTGTGTGTGTGTGGGGGGGGGGGGGTGGTCAGGGCTTCCGAATAGGAATTTTGTGGGGGGGGGACACAATTCATCTCATGACAGAACTGCGTGGTTGCATTTGTATAAAAGTCTAGAAAATGCAAGCTAATCTGGAGGGACAGGAAGCAGAGCAGTGGCTGCTGGGGGCTGGGGGAGCTGCAGGGGTGAAGGGACGAGGTGACAAAGCGGCCTGAGGAACCTTTTGGGACGGATGCATCTGTTCATTATCTTGGTTGTGGACATGTTTTCACGGGTGTCAAAAGTTACCGAATTGCACACTTTAGATACGTGCTGTTTATTGAATGTGAATTGTACGTCACACCCGGAGGTATTAAAAGTAACAGCAAGGGCTTAATTCTAAAAGGCAGCCTCCAAGTGTCTTGGGCCCGGTGCCACGTCCGGCAACATCCAGTTCGCCTCTGTTTACGAGGACCTGATGGTTGAGAGGGTGCCCCCCACCCACTTACCTCCTCCCCTCGGGCCATACTCCGCACCGCCTGCTTTCTTGCAGCCCAGCTGACCTTGCAGACCCAGGGAGGACGCCGTCTCCTCCGTCTGGGACCCTCCCGCCCCTTCCTCACGTTGGAGATCTCTGTGTCCTCTTTGTGGTTGGCCGCAGTCTCGAACACCCCTCCCTCAGCCCCGGAACCTGTGACTCTAGGAGTCATATTCAATTGTGGGACACAGCTCACCTTAAGATGGGAAGACACGCGCCCTCAAAGGCAGAGCACTTCTGTGGCTGCTGGCAGGAGGAGAAGTCCCGAGAAGCAAGCATGGGCAGGACCGGATGGGCCTTGGCTGCACGGACAGGAACGTGGGTGTCCCCCAGTTGCTGAGGGCGACCCTCAGCTGACAGCCAGCGAGGAGACAGGGACCTTGGTCCTTGCTCTACACGCAGTGTCCATATGTTGACAAAACCTCATCCCACTGTGATTAGGAGGTGGGGCCTTGGGGGGGGGGTGACTGGGTCAAAAGGGTGGGCCCCTCATGAGTGGGATTCGTGCCTTCATAAGAGATCCCAGAGAGCAATCCTGCTCCCTCCTGCCATGTGAGGACACACGGCGAGGCTGGCAGTGAACCAGGGAGCGGGCTCTCACCAGACACCGAACCTGCTGGCACCTTGATCTTGGACTTCCCAGCTTCCAGAGCGGCGGGAGAGAACTCTTTAAGCCCTTAGTTGTTCTGTTGTAGCAGCTGGAAGAGACCAAGACGGGCCTATGTGGGCAAGAAACCAGACTCTGAACAATGGACTCCAGCCTGGAAGTGGATTCTTTCTGAGAGCTTCCAGATGAGAGCACAGCCCTGCCGACGCCTTGGTTTTGGTCACGTAAGACCCTGAGCGCAGAGCCCCCTTGAGCCCGCCCAGACTTCTGATCTGTAATAAATGGGTGCTGTTTTAGGTGGCTGAGTTGTGGTAGCTTGTTAGGTAAATGAAGTCAGAGAGGAGTTTCCTGACCATCCTGTCCCAAGCAGCCCCGCCCTTAACACCTTTGTTATTTTCTCTCAGGTCCTCTGGTACCTGCTGAGTAGTAATGTCAGTTTCATGGGACTCTCTCTCATGCCAGAACTTAGCCCATAAGGGCAGAGCCAGTGTCTGTCTTGTTCATCTGTGTATCCCGAGTACCCAGGACTAGCCTGACTTGCAATTGGTTCTTTTCTTTTCTGTTTGCTTTTTTTTTTTTTTTAATTTAATTTTCTTTTTTTTTTTTTTTGAACGTTTATTTATTTTTGGGACAGAGAGAGACAGAGCATGAACGGGGGAGGGGCAGAGAGAGAGGGAGACACAGAATCGGAAACAGGCTCCAGGCTCTGAGCCATCAGCCCAGAGCCCGACGCGGGGCTCGAACTCACGGACCGCGAGATCGTGACCTGGCTGAAGTGGGACGCTTAACCGACTGCGCCACCCAGGTGCCCCTTCTGTTTGCTTTTTAAAGTTGATTTATTTCAAGAGCGCGCGCGCGTGCTAGAGAGCGAGCAAGGGAAAGCGAGTGGGGGAGGGACAGAGAGAGAGGGCGAGAGAGAATCCCAAGCAGGCTCCGCACTGTCCTCGCAGAGCCCGATTCGGGGCTCGATCCCACGAACGGTGAGATCACGATCTGAGCAGAAACCAAGAGTTGGACGTTTTACCGCCCGAGCCCCCCAGGCTCCCTGCAACCGGTTCTTGATCAGTGTTCGTGAAAGGATGCATGATCCCTAAAGATCGTGCACGCTGATCAAGGGGTCTTCGTCTTCCCTGCTCTCTTCTTTCTAAAGGGCGCAACTCGAAGTGCTAATTTGCACTGGAAGGCTTCTCATCAGATGTTAAAACAAAACGGGCTTTTAAAATTCCTGGTATTAATTTCATCTAACCAAGGCTGTTGGCTGGCCAACTTTTCTCAGCTAACATTGAAATTTAGCCCCAGGACTTTTGAAAGACTCTCTCTGGAAAGATCCAGTGATACTGTTGTTTTGTAAAACATGACTGACCAATTCTTGGGACTCCTGAAAAGTGAAGAGGGGTGGAAAATGGTCTGGCGGTTCCTGGAAAGGTTGGATGTGGAGTTTCCACATAATCTGGCATTTCCACTTCTTGGTATCTACCCAAGCGAAATGAAAACATGTATAAACAAAATCGTGTTCATGAGTGTTCACAGCAGCATTATTCATCATCGCCCCAAAGTGGAAACCCAACTGGCCATAAATTGGTGAATGGAGAAATAAAATGTGGTATATCCGTGCGGCGAGACGTTATTCGGACGCGAAAAGAAATCTGGAACCGATGTGTGCTATGCATGGGTGAACCTTGGAGACATTATGCTAAGTGAAGGAAGCCAGACACAATTTGTGTGTCCATTTATGTGAGATTCCATTTATGTGAGATGCCCAGAACAGGCAAATTCCTAGAGAAAGTAGATTAGTGGTTGTGCGGGGCTGGAGGCAATGGGATGTTGACTAGAGCTTGGGTTTTTTTTGTGGGGGGGGATGAAAATGTTGTGAAATGGACTGTGGTGATGGATGGACAACTCTGCGAATATTCTAAAAATATTCTCAACGTATAACTCGCCTACAATGGCACGTGAATTAGCTCTCAGTGAAAAAATTATACCTCGTCCAGGTGTGAGGGTGCATGGAAGGCCCTCTTGCCTAATTCCTACCGAGTCTGTGGCTGGGCCGTCCAGGGAATTTCAGAATGCTTGGAAGGAACCCCCTGCCTCAGTAACACTTATGGCAGAGGGAGGACTTCCTGGATCCCCATTACTCTGGGTTCACTCACGCCCACGGTGCTCCCTGTCAGTGTTACACAGAGACAAATGGTCGTGCATTTATTTATTTATTTATGTTTATTACTATTTTTAATGTTTATTTATTTTTGACAGAGGGCGAGCGGGGCAGGGGCAGAGAGAGAGGGACACAGAATCTGAAACAGGCTCCGGGCTCCGTGCTGTCAGCACCCAGCCCGACGTGGGCTCGATCCCGTGAACCTCAAGATCGTGACCTGAGCCGAAGTCGGACGCTTAACCGGCTGAGCCACCCAGGTGCCCCTATTTATTTATGTTTAATTTACATCCAAGTTAGTTGGCATATAGTGCAATAATGATTTCAGGAGTAGATTCGAGTGATTCATCGCCTACGTATAACACTCAGTGCCCTCTTTAATGGCCCTTGCCCATTTAGCCCCCCCCACCCCCACAGCCCTCTGACAACCCTCAGTTTGTTCTCTGTATTTAAGAGTCTCTTATGTTTTGTCCTCCTCCCTGTTTTTATATGATTTTTGTTTCCCTTCCCTCATGTTCGTCTGTTTTGTGTCTTAAATTCCACATATGAGTGAAGTCATATGATATTTGTCTTTCTCTGACTGATTTTGCTCAGCATAATACCCTCCAGTTCCATCCACATTGTTGCAAATGGCAAGATTTCATTCTTTTTGATTGCTGAGTAGTACCCCATTGTATATATATACCACATCTTTTTAAAAAAAAAATTTTTTTTTTAACGTTTATTATTTTTGGGACAGAGAGAGACAGAGCATGAATGGGGGAGGGGCAGAGAGAGAGGGAGACACAGAATCGGAAACAGGCTCCCGGCTCTGAGCCATCAGCCCAGAGCCTGACGCGGGGCTCGAACTCACGGAGCGCGAGATCGTGACCTGGCTGAAGTCGGACGCTTAACCAACTGTGCCACCCAGGCGCCCCTATACCACATCTTTTTTATTCATTCATCCATCGATGGACATTTGGGCTCCATACCTTGGCTATCGTCGATAATGCCACTGTAAATATTGGGGTGCATGTGCCCCTTCGAAACAGCACACGTGTATCCCTTGGATATATACCTAACAGTGCAATTGCTGGGTCGTAGGGTAGTTCTATTTTTAATTTTTTGAGGAACCTCCATACTGTTTTCCAGAGTGGCCGCACCAGTTTGCATTTCCACCAGCAGTGCAAAAGAGATCCTCTTTCTCCGCATCCTCGCCAACATCTGTCGTTGCCTGAGTTGTTAACGTTAGCCCTTCTGACAGGGGTGAGGTGGTATCTCACTGTGGCTTTGATTTGTCTTTCCCTGATGATGAGTGCTGTTGAGCATTTTTTCATGTGTCGGTTGGCCATCTGGATGTCTTCTTTGGAGAAGTGTCTATTCACGTCTGTTGCCCATTTCTTCACTGGATGATCTGGTTTTCGGGTGTTGAGTTTGATGAGTTCTTTATAGATTTTGGATACTAACCCTTTATCCGATATGTCATTTGCAAGTATCTTCTCCCATTCCGTCAGTTGCCTTTTCGTTTTGTTGATTGTTTCCTTCACTGTTCTGAAGTTTTTATCTTGATGAGGTCCCAGTAGTTGATCTTCAGGTGTTCTTTACGAGAATCAAATCATTCCTGGATGGAATCTCAGTTTGGGACCTGGAAACGTCAGGCATGAAAATCTGAGCCTGGAGAGTTTCTTGCAGCAATAGGTGCCCATCCAGATCTCACTCCCTGTAACTTCCCCTCGACTTCAAGTCCGGGCCTGGAAAGAACAGAATCCATTTCTGGCCTTTCATAGACTTTTCCACCGGACCCAGGAGGTGAGTCCTGGTGTTGGGTTATTCCGAGACCATGTCCCTTTACAGGCACGTGGCATTTGCTTTTAATCTTCCCTGGGACTTTCTATAATCATATCTGACAAGTACTTTTATCCCAGATGGACCGAGATGCTTGGTTCAGCTTGAAGGTTCATCAGGCAGACCTGATGTCTGCCCAGTCCTCAGCCTGCAGGAAAACTCTGGGCTGCAGCAGGGGTGGCTGGCTAGGATAGAGTCATGGGTCCTGTGGAGAGTATCTGAGACCACAAGACCTGAGCCCTCTCGACTGTCTGGCTATCCATGATCTCAGCCCTTCACTGGTCTGTGCATCTCCCATTGGGATAAACTCATCCCTCCCCATTTGGCCACGATCTAAATGAGGTCTTCCAAGATTGAGCCACGTCAGCTTCGAGTTTCCCGAAGGTGCAGACTCCGAAGGGCTTTGTGTAAAGGTCTTGATCTTGGGGTTTGCACACAGGTGGAGGATGTTAGAGCCTGGGTCCTCTGTAGGTGGAGGCCGGTGCTGGGTGCTATGATCCTCTCTCGCCAGGGGGCGCCACACTCCTCCTCTATCTCTATCCCTGTCTTGCTTCCAGATTTCAAAGGCTTGGGAAAGGGGGTGGCGTACCTTCCAGACTCTCGGTCACTCCACTTTGTAAACTGCTTACGGGCCTCAAAGTTTCCTAGTGAATAGGCTGACGATTTTCTGAGAGAAAACACAGCTGACCTACCTGACAAGGGCTCTTTGATAAGATAACAACAGCGGACTGCAAACCCCCTTTCCTTCTTGGTTTCCATTCTGGTTTCTGTTCCATTCGACGACTCCAAAGTACGTTCCCCCTTCTCCAAGTATGGCATCAAACCCTTCTGGAATCTTTAGTGGAGAAGAGGACCCGAGACAGTGGACTTGGCAAAAAAGGAGGCTCTCTCTCAGAAGAGTCTAAACACACCCTCGTTAGTCCTGGGTGCAGCCAGTATGCCAAGAAACCACATCGAGACTTCTTCCTCAGTGGCTCTTGGTTGTTACAAGGAGACCACGCTGGAAGGTCTCAGCCACACAGGAGGTTGGGCCCCGCTTCTCTATCACGTGTACCTGGAGACGTCGGTCTGAGGGGACATGTTCTCCATTGTCACAGTTCTCATTGTCCACGGGACTGCAGGAGGGGAAGCTGCTCAGGAGATTTGGGGGGGGCCCAGTCAGGGGTCCCGAGAGGGTGAGAGGTGAAGCCACCCCCTCGGAGAGGGGTCTCACCTCTCCTACCAGGTGACCAAGAGGCGGGGCCCAAAATGGCGTGTGAGAGCGTTACGTGTGTAAAAGTCACAAGAATGAAAACCTTGGGGCCCTGTTCCCCCGGCTCTCCCAGTAGATACAGGAGTTCACACCCACCCCGGGAGCCGGGCCTGAGAGCAGGCAGTGGTCGTAGCCCATGGGTACGTATTGTTTCCTAGATTCCCCGAGGCGGCTCGTCTTGCCCCTTCTCTTCCACCATGGATGTTTGCACCAGTGACGGGTTCCTGGCCTCACCAGACTCCACATGGTTTTCCCACCTAGCCCCGCACCCACATTCTCCCGGGAGCCTGGGACCTCGGGGTGGACGCCCCCGGACACTCCACCAACTAGATATTTTATTTTTTATATATTTCTTTAAACTTTATTTTTACTTATTTTGAGAGAGAGATAGAGAGCGAGTGGGGGAGGGGAGGAGAGAGAGGGAGACAGAATCCCAGGCACGTGCTGTCAGCGCAGAGTCTGACTTGGGCCTCGAACCCATGAACTGTGAACTCATGACCCAAGCCTTGGGTTTTTTTTTGTTTTTTTTTGTTTTTTTTGTTTCCTCATTTCACTGCTTGCTCATGGACCTGGGACCTCTCTCACCCACCTGCCTTCCTCCTCCTTGGGACCTGGGTCGGCCTCTGGTGGGATTGATGTTGCTTTCCCACACTTGCATGGTGGCCTTCTGGATGTCTCTGCACCCTCGTCTTAACACACCTCCCTCGGTGCCGCCAACTGGTGTCGGCGCCCTTTGAGTGGTGGCGGGTGGGGGTGCTCCTGGGAGTGGCTGGGCCCAGCGGCATCCAACTGTCTCATTTCCCGGCTCCTTCCACCAACCCCTGACCACGCCGAACAGATATGGGACAGAAATACTCAAGTGAGGCGGGGAGGGAGTCTGGATTACATGGAAAATCCTTGCCGCTTTCCAAGAAGAAATCAAGAGTTTGTATCAAACACCTGAGGGTCAGGACAGGGCTTTTCAGCAAGTTCCCAATCTCTGTAGAAAGTCAAGGTCCGCGGAAAATTCGACACCCACGCGAGCCAGCGGACTGAGATGGCTGCCGGTGGAAATGAGCTCTGCTGGGGACAGCCCATGCCTGCCAGCCCTAAGCCTCCTCCACTGCCCTGGCCTGGGCACTGCCGGGCTCTTTGCGTTCCCGGCCCAGAAAACAATCCCGACCTGGGTCGGGGGCCCTCTTGGCTTCCCCCTCAAAACGTACAAAGCCCACATTTTCTCCTCCCTCTCTGCACCTTTCTCATTGTGTCATTGTGTTCCCCGATCCCTGATCACCTCCGGGGCTTAGCCAGTAAGCCTCTCCGTGGCGTCCAGCTCCAACCCAAGAGGCTTAACTTTTCCTATCTAAGGTCATCTGGAAGACCTGTCCTGTCTGCTCCCAGCCCACGTAGACCTGTTCTGTCTCCGTCTTTCTGCATATGTATAGTGGGGCCGGCCCTGGAGCCAGAGACTAAATACCAAATTGCCTTGCTCTGCGTGAAGTCTTCTCCTGTTAAAGAGCAAATTATTCAAAGACACTTGTTCGAGACGGTAAGACAGACTTTAATCCAGGGGTGGGGGGCATGGCAATAGGCGCAAGGACCCCTGTGATGGAGATTGGACTCCATTCTGAATACAGCGGGGGCAAGTAGGAGATTAGAGCCAAGGAGTAGGGTGGGGACAGAGGAAGGTAGATTACTAAGAGGAAACATCAGGGGTGAAGGGGGTCCTCGCTAAACCCACCCAATGGGGTTCTTGCTGAAGGCAGGCCAGGGTGGTCAGACGTCCCCTGGGGGGCAGTGGGGGTGAGGAGCCCCATCAGGCATCGAGGGTGGGGGTTCTTGGCGATCTGACTCAGCAGGAGTCATGTGGGAACGAGGAAGGGCACCGCTTGGGGTGGGAGACGTTTCAAGAGCCTGGAAAAGTTTGTTCCAGCAAAGAATCTTGGTCTCCAACATTTGTCCCAAGGATAGCGGTGAGGGATAGAAATACCACGCAGGGCCCCGCCATGCCGTGGTTTCGGGAAGATGAGTTTCTCACCTCCTGGAGCGCGCATCCTCACCAGGGAAGCAAAAAGTCTTTGTTTAGGAAGATAACCCGCTAAGGGGTGAAAGGTGAGGCCTTCAGAGTTAAGAGAAATGGGGACCAGGAAACAAAAGCCCCCCAAAGCCTTGAGCTGCTCTGCATAATACGAGAATGGGCATCTGGGGAGAAGGAGGAAGGGGGTGTGAAGAGGCCGGAGGCAGGGGAAGCAGGGCTGGAGGCCAGAACTAGGTTGGCAGAGACGGCGTCAGGGGGTTTCGGAACAAGGAAGAGGCTAATAAGCCATTTTCCTCACATTTGTAAACTTGCTCCGTCTCCCCAAGCCTTCAGCGAGAATACGCAGAGAAGTCTTCCGCTGATAGCGTTATTACTGTTACTTGGGCTCATCCGGGGGGATCGCAGCGGGCAGAGTCTGAGCCGGGGACAGACCCGGGGCTGGGTGGTGGGAAGAAACTTGGGGACGGTGCCTACAGCTGCCACCCGCTTGTAACAAATCTGCCTGGGCTCATCTCAGGGATGCCACCGCGCGAATCTTCTCCTTCAGCAGACATTTATGGAACACCGACTGCGTGCCGGGGGTGCTGCCGCAGGACGCTGAGGACGCAGGAGGAACCTGCGCACAGGTCCGTGGTTTCTGTCGCTCCCCAGGTGATGACAGCTCCCTTCCCTAAAAGCTTTGCCGGCTCCTCCTGCCTGAAGGTGACGTCTGAACAACTCCAGACGATGGGTGATGACCCTTCACGGCCCAGACCCAGCTCACCTGTTCGGCCCCTCCTCTGAAATCCCTCAGGAAGTCCCACTACCCTGAGATCACGTCTGATTCCTGGATGTTCCTGGAATGCATCAGGCGGGCTGCAAGGCCTCCACACCCCGAATTCCATTACCACAGCCTCCACACCTTCTCCCCTGCACCTTTCCTGCCGATCCTTCCAAGCCAGGCTAGGGGGCACTGGCCTCGTGGCTGTCCCTGACTATGCCTGTTCTCCCCACCCAGCCCCCCTCGCCCCCCCCAACCCAGCAGCCACCATCATGCTGGCCTCCGGGCTCCAGTGGTGCTCCCGGCTGGCAGGGATGGACCGGATCATCGTGAGTTGCTTCCACGGTCTCTCCTCCTCCTGAACTGTACCAGGGAGAAGACCCGTGTCTTGTTCGTCTCAGTGCCCACCCAGCACCTGGCACTCAACGAGCCTCTACCGAGTTGAGCTGTCTGGGCAGCGAGGGTGAGAAATCCTTTTACCTAAGGATCTACAGAACTTTCCCCAGTGTTGGGAAGACAGGAATATCAACTATGGCTGCAGCCTCCTCTCCGGTGAATTTTCATTCAACTCCCAGTATAAATAGCTCCCTTTCCCCCTATCAGAAAACATCTGCTCCCACTGAGCTGCCCAGGCCTGTACCAGCACTATAAATATCCTGGCCGTGTCTAGCCTGCCCTGGCACAGGGGCCAGGGGAACTTGGAAAGAGTTGAACACCAAGCGAGGTGAGGGCGGCCGGAGTGACGGACAAGAATTGCCCCATCTCCCCCTCTTGCGCCCCCAGCCACAGGCCGACGACGCTTCCCGCGTGGGCTTGGAACCCCCCACGGTAGTCCCGGGAATTCGGCAGAGGCAGTCAGCTACCCCTGCTCTCCTGGGTTTCGACACAGCGTGTGATGCAAGGACCCCGCTCACGTCTCAGCGGCTGAGATGCGGCTTGAAACTCCATTTGAGCCAGCTCTCCCCATTCCGGCGGGGAGCTTGCAGGATGGGAGGTGATAGGGCTTTGAGAGCATTGCCTTTCATGCACATTTATACGGAATCGTGTGATGCTGTGCTCCTCGAAGCTACTCCTTAAACTCAATAAACCGAAGGGCTGAAGTCCACATGGTGGCGTGGTCTAGAATCTGCACACATTTCCGAGGTGGAAAAAGGGAGGCTAGTGTTGGGGAGAAGGGACCTGGGAAACAGCCTCCATCTAAAAACACCAGCCGCAGGGGCGCCTGGGTGGCTCAGTCGGTTGAACGTCCGACCTCGGCTCAGGTCATGATCTCACGATCTGTGGGTTCGAGCCCCGCGTCGGGCTCTGTGCTGACAGCTCGGAGCCTGGAGCCCGCTTTCGGATTCTGTGTCTCCCTCTCTCTCTGTCCCTCCCCTGCTTGCACCCTGTCTCTCTGTCTCTCTGTCTCTCTCTCTCAAAAAATAAACATTAGAAAAAGTTTTGTGAGACACCAGCTGCTGACATCACATGCCATGTTTGTAAAACCAAGCTGTGGCACAGAGAGGGCTTCCGGGTACCCTGGAGTTGAAAGCCTCTTCCTCACTCTCCAGGGCCTGTTCAACACTCCCTGGGGGGGGGGCCGATTTCTCTTCAATCCCCCCCCCCCCCCGGTGAAATGTCTGGGAGCCCGGTGACCCTCCAGCAGCTGCTGGAGAACAAACAGTTCGCTGATCACTTCGAGTCTACAGGGTCTCTGTGCAACAGAGAGAGTCACTGAAGTGAAATTTCTTCCCTCCCAGCTCGGCTGCTTCCAGTCAGAAGAAGCTGTGTTTGGCAATGGTGGGGGGCTGGGGGGTGGGGGGCTGGGGGGCGGGGGGGTGGGGGGCCCACCCCGTGTGTAAGGAGCCTGACTCCTCCAGGGAAACAGAACTAACAGGTGTATTTACACTAAGGGATCGGCCTCCGAGGGTTATTGGGGCTGAGAAGTCCCAGGTTTGCATTTGGGGAGCGGGAGACTCTGGAGGGCCGATGGTTCTGCTCTGAGTCAAGTCCAAAGGCAGAAGACCAACGTTCCGGCCGGAGGGAGGGACGGTCAGACAGAGCGCGAATTCTTTCTTATTCAGGCTTCCAGGGGATTGGCTGGGGCCCGTTCACACCCGGGAGGGTTCCCTGCTTTACTGTCCACCGACTGACTCACGTGCTAACCTTGCCCAGAAACACCCTCACAGACACGCCCAGAAATAACGTTTGACCAAATATTTAGACACCTTGTGGCACGTCAAGTGTACACACACAATTAAGCCTCATACTTGATTTCCTCACAGTCTTAAAAAAAATTTTAAGAGTTTGTTTATTTATTTATTTTGAGAGAGAGAGAGAGAGAGAGAGCGCCCGCAGGAGAGGGGCAGAGAGAGAGGGGCACGGGGGATCCAAAGCTGATCTCTGCTCTCAGCACAGAGCCGGACGCGGGGCCAGAACTCATGAGCTGTGAGATCACGACCCGAGCCGAGGTCCGACACTTAACCGACTGAGCCACCCAGGCGCTCCAGAGACAGAATCATTTCTTAACATCCTGTTCCCTTTGGAGTAGCTGAGGGTAGTGGGCCAGCAGTTAGTTGTAATAATGCAGTCTGTCTTCTTTGGCTTAATTATGTTCCAAGCGTTTCCAGTGTTCTTCGATTGCCACTGTGACCCCCGGGAAAGGGAAGGCTGGCAGCGAGAGAGCCTTTGTGCGCTAGGGTACTGGAGGCTTTACAGAGGTGGTTGTTCACCTCACAGAATCAGGTGGAGGAAGGAAAAAGGCGAGGGGCATTGCCAGTCTTTTTCAGAAGAAAAGCAAAGCCTTTCCGGACGGCCTCCGGAAGACACCCCCCGATGCATGCCTCGGTAGGACTGGGCCAAGGCAGAATCAGTGGAGATGGGCAAGGGGCGGGGGGGGGAGGTGGAGGGGGCTGGGCAAGCCAACGCATCAGTCAGGGTGACAGTCTGCATCTGTCTCCCTGAGCAGCTCACCCCACCTGAGGTGGTGACTGTGCTCAGGGGAACCTTCCGCATCCTCCCCCCAACTCCTCCTCATGATCAGATATTAATGGGTTCTCACGAATGATGCCACATAGATAAGGCATTGGACGTGGGCAAATTAGATTCTGTCCTGATTCCTGTACGGTCCCGGTGGAGTCAGACACGTGGACGTTACACTTTTGACTCTCGCCATCCGTAGTAGGAAGTTGTGGTGTTTCGACCTTGGCTCCGGAAAATTCGGATGTTGCACAGTGACCTGGATGTAGCGGGAAAGGACTTCGAGGTGTGAAAATGTGTATCAAGCCATTAAGAGAGAAGAGCGAGGTTCTTTGGAACACCTGACAAAAAATGGGAGATAGCCTTACTCTTTGTTTTTATTATTTTATTTTTACTTTATTATAGAAATATTTTCTTAATACTTGTTTTAGTCTGAAATTGGTTCTATGTATCTGTGTAGACCTTTCTAAATTTTTTAAAATTGTTTTTAAAGTTTTAATGTTTATTTACTTTTGAGAGAGACAGAATGCAAGCAGGGGAGGGTCAGCGAGAGAGGGAGACACAGAATGCGAAGCAGGCTCCAGGCTCTGAGCCATCAGTACAGAGCCCGAGGCGGGGCTCCAACTCACCAGCCGTGAGATGACCTGAGCTGAAGTCTGACACTTAACCGAATGAGCCTCCCGGGCGCCCCTCTGAGCAGACCTTTCTAGGTAGAATTGTTGGACAGGCTGCAAGTAGTTGAATTTCTGGTCTAAAATTCGTTTTTCGGTCCGATTTCTCTGGGGGATCATGTGATTCCCTGGAAGCCGGCTGGCTACACGCTCTGGCTGGTGCGTTCATCGTTTAAGTTACTACTTCGGTTTACTCAATATTGTCTTTCAGGCCTGCAATAGCCTCAAAGTTACCGGACTCCATGATGGTAGAGACACTTTGCTGCTGGAAAGAATCCGGATGATAACGTGATGAGAGCCTTTTAAAATCTATCCGTGATGGCATTATTACGTTTTTTTTGGGGGGGGGGGTGGGGGGCATCCTCCCCACTGAAATCAGGATCAGCAATGAGGTGCAGGCGTCGGAGAAAATGGAGATGTGGATGCCGGTGTCATGAGGTCTGTGGGCAAGTGGCCTTGCTAACGTCGCACTCCTGACGCAGACGGGCCGATGCCTCCTGTCCCGTGGTGCCACTGCCTGGCACTTTCTCGGCAGCCAGGAGATCCCGGGGAGGAGCGAGGGGGATACTCCCATGTGCCGTTCCTCCCCATCCGCCCAAGTGGGAATGTAGCTCCGCCTCCCTTGGGAGAGGAACAGGGGGGAGGAGGGGTGTATGGGGTGGGGGGAGGAGGGAGAGAAGCAAGGAGCACACCCCTAAAGATCCCCTCTGCATGTCAGCCTGAGGAGCTGGGAACAGGTGTCCGCCCCCCCCCCCCCCCCCCCCGCCATCTAAACTTAAAACATAAACACAACCCAGTACAATATGCTCTGATCTGTCATAGAGCAAATGGCTGGGATTCTAGACTCTTCGGTCCCTTTATAGGTCTCTCCCTTCACTGACCTATCTGCCACGTGTAAGACAGCTTCTCTCCGGGTCTCGGTTTACTTACTTCAACCAGAAAGATAATAATAGTAACAGCCTTCCTATTAATAGGTTGATACAGAGGTGGTTCTATTTAAGCTAAGTCTTGCTTTCGTCATATCGTAGATTTTATTATAATGCCAGTTATTAATGAATAATATCGCCCCCATTAGACAGCCTGGCATTAAATGCATATGAACATGGCTACATCCAGATGATGGGATGTTATTTAGTACTCAAAGCTGATGAGCTACCAAGCCCTGCAAAGACATGGGGGAAACTCAGATGCATAATACTAAGTGAAACAAGCCGACCTCAAAAGGCAACACACGATGTGATCTCACTTAGAGAACATTCTGGAAAAGGCAAAATTACGGAGGTAGTAAAAGGATCGGTGGTTGTCAGAGGCTGGGGCATGTGAAAATGGTGAATAGGGAGCCCCGGGTATATTTATTCTTAGAAGTCCGGCCCGTTTTATTCCCGAGATCTGCCAACAGGTTCTTCCTCCGTATTTGAAGTGGATGTCGCGTCAGGCAGAGGGAGAACAGCCCCAATATTCCTCTAAGTAAAGACATTTACTCAGGCAACTTCACTTTCCTCTGCCTCTCCCCGCGCACAGAGAACATTGCCAGGTCAGCAGTATCCACCGTCCCTTAGACACAAGGAGTATTATTTAGTCTAGAAACTCTCAAAGGAAATATCCGCTTGCACGTGAAAAATCTCTGGAATTTCTCTGTTCCTCGCTGTCCAACATCCCCGTATCTGCGAAACCGCCCTGAAAAGCCTCTGTACACAGTGCTGTCTTGTTCATGGGCACGGCGGGTCTGCCCCAGCACGCTTCTGTCCCCGCCGATGTCACCCCGGGCTGCTCCTGCCCTCAACACTGGCAGTGCCCAAGAGGAGAGGAGAGGAGGAGGAGGAGGAAACAGGGAGGAGGGCCCTCCGAAGACCCGAAGTGAGAAGTTTTACACAATTAGGGAAATGAACAGAGGAACAAAATCCACAGTCCCTGGAGTGTCTGGGCTTCACTGCTTCTCAGTCCATAATTAGGACTAGGAGGACTTTGGATCTAGACAATTTAGACAATAAGAAAGACCGAGGGTTTGGTCTGGTTTCCCGGCCCCAAGCCAGTGTTGACAGATCTGGAGTTTATTTAGATTAGGCACCCTGGGACCCAAGGGGGCATCCAAGGGCCTTGCTAGAGTAGTCTGCTAAGGTGTAACTGTGTTGGGCAATGTCTTGCCTTCTCTTTAACATAAAGGCAGGGACACACTCTTTCCTCCCCATCTCCCAGGCCCTCTCCACCCCTCACTGCTGGAGGACTGTCTGGTCTCCACCTAAGTCTGGTTGCAGCAGCAACGGTGAAAGACCACACAACTCCCCAGCTCCTTTTACAGGAGACTTTTTTTATATATAGAATTTTAAAATATCGACTTACTTTTGAGAGACAGAGTGCAAGCAGGGGAGGGGCAGAGAGAGGGGGAGGCAGAATCCAAAGCAGGCTCCGGGATCTGAGCCGTCAGCACAGAGCCCAACACGGGGCTTGAACTCACGGACCGTGAGATCATGATCTGAGCCAAAGTCGGAGGCTTAACTGATTGAGCCACCCAGGCGCCCCTATAGATGATGTTTATAAATATCTTTCCCTTCGTGCCAGCAGGTGGGATTAAGCCAAATTAACATGGAAAAGGGAAGGTGGAAAAGAATCCAAGAGGTATAGAGGGTACCCTTCGGAGAACAAGAAATACTCAAGTAGCCGGTGTGAAAGTTTTAAATAGAAACCTGCTTACACTGCACTCAGAGTAACAACAACATTTGGAGGTCCCGGTTCTTTTCAGAAGACTAACATTTAATTTCCAGATGGTTCCAGGACAACAGACTTAACATCCCATGGATTCGTTGTAGCAGATGCCCAGCTCGATGGCCCGTTGTGTCTGTGCCTTTCAAACTCTGGGTTTAGGAATTCATTTTCTGAGTTGTATGCTAAACCTCTTACGTTCCAACACACACACACACACACACACACACACACACACACACAATGACTCTGTTTTTTAAAATGTAATCATACATGGGAATTTTATGACATCAAACCCTTAAAAATGTGGAAATCTGGGTTTCAAAATCCTTACTGGGAGAAAATAATAAACCTCTTGATTCACAAAATTTTTTTTTCTCCGCTTATGGTTCATTCTGGAACTGTGGCTGGCACACGCTTAGGAGACTGGGGTAGGAGGCATAATCCGGTATTCATGGACGCCTGGCCCGGGCCCTGCAGACCGCGCCTCCGATCTGGAAATACTCTCTCCTCAGACAGGAATAGAGAGGCGACTTTTGGGTCACTCCCAACCTCACAAAAGGCTTTTCAAACAAGATGAAAAAAAAAAAAAAAAAAAAAGAAAGAAAAGAAAAGAAAAAGGGAAAAGAAAAAAAAAAAGCTCTGATGTGTTGGGAGAACCCAGTGAGCTTTCGAATGGCAAAGATGGGGTGAGCCTCCGGGAAGGCGGATGTGCGGGGCGGCCGAGTGAGGAAGAAAGGGTTACCGGCGGGCGGAGGAGGTGATGGAGCCCCCCACTTCCTCCAGGTGTCCTTTACGCGGACTTTCCAGTCAGGCTCTTGGCTGCAAGAGGTCATTCTTTTTCCTGTGGCTCGGGTATCTGCTTTCCAGCTCTTTCTGGAAAGCCTGTGTAAGGGCCGCCTGCCCGCATGGGCTGCCTCGCCCACAGCCCCGTTCCCCACCAGGGAGGGTGAGCACATTTCAGATGAATTTCCTCCTGGGAGCTCCTAGAGACGCGGGAGCCTTTGGCCCCGGCGGAGCCAACACCTGTGTTCCTAAATCGGGAAAGGCTCCGTCTCCCTCTAGAACGACCCCACTTTCCTGCGTCTGTCGGGGAAGCAGAATATACAGCGTCAAAAGGGCGGTGAGGAGGAGGAGGGAGGGAGGGAGGCCTTGGCCCAACTCCTCCGATCTCTCCGAGGGCCCAGGAGGCACGAAGCGGCCTTCAGCTTGAGGAACGGAGAATTCCTCAATCGCAGGCGAGCCGCGAACGCCCAGTAACTCTCGCGGCGTGGATACGCTGAGCGCCGCTGTGGGCACCGGGCTGTGACAGAGGACAGAGAGAGTCAGAAGTCCCTGCCCGCGTGAAGCTGGCATTCCAGTGGGCGAGGCAGATAAGGAAGGAGACAAGGGGGAGATAAGCTCGTGGGAAACCACGCGTGGGCGGGAGCTCCGAAGAGAGTGGTGGGGGACAGCTCACTGATGAGTGGGCGTGTGGGTAAAGACCCCGAGGAAGGGAGTGAGGGAGCCACGTGGGTGACACAGAGCGCTCGTGGTGGGGGGAACAGCACGCGCCAAGGCCCTGAGGCGGATGTGCGCCTGGTGCGTTCAGCCAGCGTGGCTGCAGCCGAGGAGCACAGACCACGGGCCGGAGAGAGGGAAAGCGTGAACTTCGTTTAGGGCCCCATCTTCCAAACCGGCCAGAAGGAGATTCAAGGGAAAAGTCGTGCAGGTGGTAAGGTGACAACTGTGACAGCGAGGGATGCAACAAGTTGAAGGCAAGCCCCAGAAGGGGGGTGGGGTGGGTATTGGGTAGGTGACGGGAGCATCTCGGGTCTGGGACAGGTTGTGCGCTTGAGGAGAGCGTGTAAGAGAAGCGGCCTGAACTGCACTCGGGCGGGCTCTCTGGACCCCGTGGGGATGTCCACCCCTGCGTGGGGAGAGAGGTTTCGAAATCTCTCGTGGCAGCTGGACTCACCCTTTAGATAAGAGAGAGTTGAGTCTTCCTCCTCGGACTTCTGTCGAGGTCAGAGGAAGAGAGAGTTCACCCCTTTACATCTGGGACGGTATCTCCTCCGAGTTTCTCTTCCGTCTGCGTCAGCAGCCGTCGGCCCCGCCGACAGGAGATGCGAAGGTGCCGTGTGACACATCCCCTGCTTTGTCAACGTCGAGAAAGAGGAAGCGTCTTTATTGAATCTGCCTTTGTATCTATCCAGTTCTCAAACCATCTCCCGGTGCTCCCCCCCCCCCCCCCCCCCCGATCTTGCTAGGCAAAACTGTTTGGTATATGATGCCCACGATTATGTGGGGATCCAAACCAAATCACCATCTCTAAGCTTCCTAGGACCTTACGCTCTAAGATCAAGAAATCGGTGCCAGGCCGAGAAGGAGCCTCTCGAGACGTCGAGCACACGCTTCTTCTCTGCCCCACGCAACAGCGCAGAACTCGCTTTCCTTTCTGCCCTCGGCGGCCTTCCCGGCAGCTTGCGTGCCCTTGGAGAACACCACTCCATAAGCGCGTGTTCTTCAAGTGGGTGTTTGGAGCCCTCGTGAGCTTTTGGTTTTGTTTTTACCAGGGTGGGGAGTTGGCGCAGAGGACGCGCCGGCCTGTGGGACATGGTTACCTTTGGAGGTGGCTCGCAAGGCACTCTGAGTCACTCTCGCACCCCACAAATGGAGCCATCCTGGAATAAATACTTAAAAAAAAAAAAAACCCAAAACACAGAAAACAGAAAACAACAAACAAAACCCCCAAACAAACAAACAAACAAAACCCTACCCCGTTTCCTGGCAGGTCTGAAGCTCGGAATGGTCGAGATGTTGCAATACGCGGGGGGGCAAGTCAGAGCGAATTGCTGGGCTGTGGGAAACTTGGACGTGATCTCATCATGCCCAGGCCGCAGCCCGGGCTCTGACTGATTCCCCGGGAACCACTAGCGGAGCAGGAAGAAGAGCCAGGCCCCAGAAATGCCAGAGAGCGCGGCTCACCCAGGTTATCCTGGAAGCCCAGACAACGATGGTCAGATTCTAGTGGG
Organism: Herpailurus yagouaroundi; assembly: GCF_014898765.1. Lineage (NCBI taxonomy): Eukaryota > Metazoa > Chordata > Mammalia > Carnivora > Felidae > Herpailurus > Herpailurus yagouaroundi. The sequence goes on along the minus strand of NW_024412388.1, from coordinate 6,662,869 downwards.
AACGCTGTCTGCTGACGAGCAGCTCTGGTTCCTTGGCTAAAACCCCAGCTGTGCCGGGGACTGACCTCATTCACGAAGTAAACATTGAATCAGATACCGGCAGGCCTAGCCCCGGTTGAGTGGAAATAACATGGATGTTTCCATAATTATGAAGCTGCCAATTGGATTTGGCAAGAGGGTCCCTAAATATGTCGATCGGAATGAGTTCATTACCTTTCCTCGCCAATTTAATCAGGGGCCAATTGCCTCGTTGCGGTTGAAATGATCTGTATTAAAATGCTTTACTTACATTTTAGTTTTTATATTCCGAATAATGTACTGGAAAGCGGCGTCGTCTAGCAACCGGAAGACAATACTGGGAGCTGCGGCGGGGCGGGCGGTCCGGCTGCCCGGGGCTGCGGCAGCACGCGTGCGCCAGCGGTTACCGCACTGGGTCTCGTAATTCTGTTACTGGAGGACCGGATGGGGGCTGCGCAGGTCCGGCTTCATGAAGTGGGCGTGGCTACAGTCTCGGTCCGCGCGTGGCACTTCGGGGTCGCAGGCACTCACTGTGGCGACAGTCTGTGCGCCCAGGCTACAGGCTCTCCGTGCCCTTGACCATGCCCCCGACCCCCTTTCCGCCTTGCGCCTTCCTTTTCCCGCCGTTGAAAGCGGGGGCGGGGGGGGGGTTGCGACCCCCATGGTCGTTGAGACCACCGTTTGCGAAGCAGTTTTAGTTCATGATCTGGGGGAGAAATGATTCCGGACGGCGGTTCCTTCCTTTTCCTCATTTACTTGCAGAGGCAGCGGAGGCGGATGGGGGAGGAGCCAGGCTGCCTGGGTTCCCGGCCTTGGCTCTGCCCGTGACAAGGTGGGTGACCTTGGGCAGGTCGCTTCAACTCGCTTCTGCGCCTCCATCTCATCATCTGTGAAGCATCGTGAGTGAAAACAGCACCTCCCTCCAGGGGAGCTGTGGGGATGGAAGGGTTAGTTCATGCAAAGCACTTACAACAGCGCCCGGTTCCCAGAAGAGGTTAAGTATCGTCTCTGCCCTTGTTATCATTGTTCACTGTTTATTACTAGCCTGAATGAGCCAGCACAGAAAACACCGGATGGCCATAGTTGTAGGTAATTTAGGGGTACATTTAAGAGGGGTAAGTCAATTAACCGCATCCCAGGTCCAGTGGCAATCAGACGCCAAGTGACCAGAATTATCACTGATTCACTTCGTCCCTTACGTTGGTTACACGGGGTTAATGTTTAGCGTTTCTTTCTTGGAATAGTCTCGTCTGATTTTTGGTTTTGAAGTAACTCAAACAAAGGGGTGTCATCATTTGGTTTGTAGACAGTTCTGCTGATGCTTATTTTCTGCATTCGGCCCCGAGTCGGATAGCCGGAGGTCCCTCGCACAGGCCCCCGGAGCTGTTTCTTCCCCTAATGATGAGAGTGGTTGGCATTTTTCAGTCTTACGAAGGCCCCTCCTCAAACGAAGCCATTCAAACCGTTTCCTCTGAATGCTGTCCCAGCTGTTTATTAACTCTGCTCCCGACACCCTGGGCCCTCTGTCCGAGCTGGGAGGGGAGGAGGCAGTCCCAGGGACTCGCCCCTTCGCGATATGAAAGAAAACTGGACCAGGGTGACAGATCTGACAAGCTGGGGCAGCGAGCGCCTCTGCTTTCCCAGGGTACTTTTTAAAAAAAGTTTATTTACTTATTTTGAAAGAGAGCACGAGGAGGGTAGGGGCAGAGAGAGAGGGAGGGGAGGGAGGATCCCAAGCAGGCTCCACGCTGTCAGCACAGAGCCCGACTCGGGGTTCGAACTCATGAACTGTGAGATCATGCCCTGAGCCGAGACCAAGAGTGGGACACTCAACCGACTAGGCCACCCAGGCGCCCCTGCTGTCTCAGGGTACTTTGAGAAATCATGGAGGGAGGGGGGAAAAACTGGATAAACTGAAGGCCTGTGAGCTTAGTTTTGATGATGGGCAAAACACAAAATTTTAGAGCAGATAATCAAAGGAATGTTTGCCCAGCATTTAGAAAGGGTGATCATAAGGGTCAATATTGACTATTGAGGGAATGTTTCTCACTAGGTTGGTGAATTGGGTGAGCACTTTGCCACAGTGCAATGACTTCTGACAATCGTTTCACAGTGTCTCGAGAAACTTACGGAGGAGCACCTGGGTGGCTCAGTCAGTTAAGCGTCCGACTTTGGCTCAGGTCATGATCTCACGTCCGTGAATTCGAGCCCCCGCATCGGGCTCTCTGCTGTCAGCACGGAGCCCGCTGCAGATCCTCTGTCCCCTCTCTCTGCCCTGCTCACTCACTCTCTCTCAAAAATAATCATTAAAAAAACCCTCTTGTGGACAAAATAGTGACAAAAAGGCTGCTAGACCTCGAAGGGCCATTAGATAATCATGTGGCACATTGATGACACCACTCTTTAAAATTTATTTTTTAAAGTTTATTTAGTTTGCGAGAGGAGGCACGTGCACAAGCAGAGGAGGGGCAGAGAGAGAGAGGGAGAGAGGATCCCAAGCAGGCTTTGCACTGTCAGCGCAGAGCCCGATGTGGGGCTCGATCCTACAAACCATGAGATCATGACCCGAGCCGAAATCGAGAGTCAGACGCTTAACCAAGTGAGCCCCCTGGGTGCCCCTAAGGTGACGCCACTTGCTTAAGGCCACACAGCTAATTAGCGTCCAGGCTTGGAATCTGTTCCTGGCCTTGTGTCCCAGGTGAGGGGTCCATCCACTGCCGGTGGCTCCTGGGCATGGGAGGTGGCATCTTAACAGCAGATGGGACGGTGTCCTCCCAGGGCTCTCTCTAGCAGTTTGCCAAACAGTTCTGTCCTTGGCCCTAAACCCCTCAACATTCTATCAACAACTTGGATGAAGCCAAAGATAACTGCTTATCAACTGTGCAAATAGCACAAGACGGGGAGGGAAGGCCAACATGTTGGAATTACAGAATCAGGATCCAAATGATCTCACCAGGAAAGAATGATTGGTGGAATCCAACAAGATAAAATTTAACTGGAATACTTGTAAGGGCCTGCATCTAGCTCCAAAACTAGATTGCAGAAGTATAGGATGTGGTTGGAAAACATGTCCAACCTCACCCATAATCAAAGAGATGCAAATTGAAGCAACCATGAGATAATCATTTTCTTTTTATCAGATTGGCAGTGATTAAAAGAATTAAAATCCCCCAATTTGGTGGCTAGGGTGTGGGGAAAGAGGTTCTCTCTCGTAAACCACTTGTGGGCATGTAGACAAAAGCACCCTTGCTGGAAACTGATCTGGAAATATACAGCAAAAGCTACAGAATGTACCATTTGGCCCAACAGCTTGGTTGGCAGAAATGTATCCAAAGACAGGTATGCAAAGGTTTATGGACAGGAATATTCATAAGAGCACCGTTGGGAACGCTTTTGGAGGGGTGTGATCAGTTTGGGAGCAGAAGTCTTGGTGCCTCCGAAGGGTGCCACACAGGTATTGTCGAACCCTTGGTGCCGCAAGGAGGAAGAATGGGGGTCCTTGTGGCTCCTGAAGGCCAGGCCAGGACTTACGAGAGACAGATGTGGCTTCATAGTATACAGCGGATCCTAACAATTAATTCTGTTAAAAATTAGGATGGGCCGGCTGCCTTGTACATTCCCCATCGCTGGCAGATGGCCCTCTGTCCAGGGTGTCGAAGAGGGTAGTCATTGCTCTTTAGCCATTGGGATGAAATGCTTGCCTTGGTTCCTTCCAGTGCAAAGAGGCAGGGGGGATCTTTGCTGCATTAAATCCTCAAAGGGTGGGGGCGCCTGGGTGGCGCAGTCGGTTAAGCGTCCGACTTCAGCCAGGTCACGATCTCGCGGTCCGTGAGTTCGAGCCCCGCGTCGGGCTCTGGGCTGATGGCTCAGAGCCTGGAGCCTGTTTCCCATTCTGTGTCTCCCTCTCTCTCTGCCCCTCCCCCGTTCATGCTCTGTCTCTCTCCATCCCAAAAATAAGTAAACGTTGAAAAAAAAAAATTTAAAATCCTCAAAGGGTGGAGTCACCACTCAGGTTGAAGGTGGGTGGGTGGTCACACCAGCTTCTGCTTCCTGACACCGAATTCTAGAAATAAAGTGAGAAACCCTCTTGCCACCCCTCTAATGCCACTCTTACCGAGGGCCTGACCATCCCCTTCACCCCAAATCTTTTTTTCTTTTTAATTTTTTTTTAACGTTTATTTATTTTTGAGACAGAGACAGAGCATGAACGGGGGAGGGGCAGAGAGAGGGAGACACAGAATCTGAAACAGGCTCCAGGCTCTGAGCTGTCAGCACAGGGCCCGTGGCGGGGCTCGAACCCACGGACCTCGAGATCATGACCTGAGCCGAAGTCAGCCGCTTAACCGACTGAGCCACCCAGGCGCCCCTCACCCCAAATCTTTTAGGAGTACCTGCTGTGTACTGGTTCCCCAGAGGTACACCTAAGGGAAGGTTTTGGCTGAACTTGGAGAAAAGAAATAAAAGATGTGTGCTTCTTCTCACCAAATCGTTTCCAGTGTATTTTGGCTTCCAGTAGACAGGCGTACTGGGTAAGTGTTCCACTGCTTCATCTATACTTTTTCTCCTTTGTGTTAATTTCATCTGAAACTTTTATTTTTTTGATGTTTATTTATTTTTGAAAGGTAGAGCACAAACGGGGGAGGGCCAGACACACACACACACACACACACACACACACAGAATCAATCTGACACAGGGCGTGAACCCATGAACCATGAGATCATGATCTGAGCTGAAGTCGGATGCTTAACCGACTGAGCCACCCAGGCGCCCCTCATCTGAAACTTTCAATGTGAGGGGCACTCAGTAGGGCATGTGACTCTTGATCCTGGGGTCATGGGTTCGAGCCCCATGTTGAGTGTAGAGATTACTTAAAAATACATAAACTTTAGGGACACCTGAGTGGCTCCATTAAGCACCTGACTCTTGTTTTCAGCTCAGGTCACGATCTTACGGTTTGTGAGTGCAAGCCCCACCTCGGGCTCTCTGCTGTCAGCATGGAGCCCACTTCAGATCCTCTCTCTCCCTCTCCCTCTGCCCCTCCCCCACCCTGTTCATGTTCTCTCTTTCAAAATAAATAAAAAAAAAATAAATGTATTTTGAGGGAGAGAGCAAGAGAGGGGGAGGAATAGAGAGAGAGGGAGAGAGGATCCCAAGCAGGCTCTGTGCTGTCAAAGCAGAGCCCAATATGGGGCTCGAACTCACAAACCTCAAGCCCACGACTGAGCTGAAATCAAGAGCCACCGACTGAGCCGCATAAGACAACTCATCACGTCACCAGTAACAGACCTCGTGGCCTTCAGCGCCCTGCACATTCTGCTCGCCCAACGCCCAGTGTGTCTCCTACCAAGACCCCTCACTCTGAGCTCAAGGCACACGGGGCCCGCCATTTCTTCCAACTCGTCACACTCCTTCCAGCCATAGAGTTTCTACACAGATTCTTCTGCCTGGAAGGTTCCTGTTGTCCCCTCTCTCCTTCCTGTGCATCCTTTGGGTCTTAATCAATGCCCTGAGATGAATTGTGCTTCCCCTCCCCCTGATTCATGTGCAAAACCCCTAACTACCTCTCCCAGCCCCCCCCCTCCCCAGCACCTCAGAATGTGACTATATTTGGAGACCGGACCTTTAGTGAGGTGACTGTGTTTAAATGAGGCCATTAGGGTGGGCCCTAATCCAGTCTGACTTGCCGACACCTCGATCTTGGACTTCTATCTCCCAGGACTCAGGATAGAGTTGGTTAAGCCCTCTAGCCCGTGGTATTTTGTTATAGCAGCCTGAGCTGACTAATACAATTAAGAATTCATTCCCTCGGGGGTGCTCTTCCCCACCCCTCCCCTGCTTCAGCACTAGATGGCTTTCCACCTTCACGCTTGTCACACTTTGTGAATAATCATTATTTGGATGATTATATGGTTATTGTCTGTACACCTTCCTCAGGATCCGGACTCCAGGGGAGCAAGGACACCTGTGCAATCAGGTTCTCCAGCATGTTCCAGCCACGAGCATAGTGCTCGCTGCTCATACAGGAGGGGTTCCACATCGTTGGGTGAAACTGAAGTATTGTTTTGCCAACATTAAAAAGGAGGATATTGAGGCTCAGAAAGGTTAAATTTCCTAAAGGTCACAACCCCAACCCCCTATAGCTCTGGCTCTTAACCACTACATGACATTCTGATTAAAAAAAATTTTTTTTTTTTTGAATCTTAATCACCTGGCTGAGGTAGGGTTTGTCAGTTTCCTCCACTACATTCCTCTTTTCCTCAGTCCCTAACTGTCCAATTTTGAAATGTATCTATTCACTCAATAGACACTTACTGAGCACCTCTCACATGCCAGCTTCTGTCTAGGAAGTGAGAACCCAGCAATGACAAGAGAGACAAGATCGCTGCCTTCCCATGGAGCAGGACATCAAATGAGATAATTAAATTATACGGTATATTGGAAGGCAATAAACGCAATGGAGCCCAGTGAGAGTGAGGGACTGGGGAGTCAGACCAGTCGTTTAAAATCAGGAGGTTAGGGGCGCCTGGGTGGCGCAGTCGGTTGAGCGTCCGACTTCAGCCAGGTCACGATCTCGCGGTCCGTGAGTTCGAGCCCCGCGTCGGGCTCTGGGCTGATGGCTCAGAGCCTGGAGCCTGTTTCCGATTCTGTGTCTCCCTCTCTCTCTGCCCCTCCCCCGTTCATGCTCTGTCTCTCTCTGTCCCAAAAATAAATAAACGTTGAAAAAAAAAATAAAAGCAGGAGATTAGAGAAGGGCTTTCTGAATAAGGAATGTTTGAGCCAAGCCTTGAAGGAGGTGAGAGAGGGAGCCCTGGGGATATCTGAGGACAAGTTCCTTGCAGAGGTAAAAGCAAGTTCAGTGTCCCAGAAACAAATAAGCCTGGAAAATGACCCATGTGGCTGGAGTAAAGGGAGCAATGGAGTCACAATCAGGAGAGGGGCTCAGCCAGGTTCCAGGAACCTGGTGGTACAGGACATTTCTGGCCATGGTAAAACTTTGCCTTTCCCTCAGCGAGAAGGGAGTCTTTGGAAGGTCTTCACAGAGGAGCCCCATGATGTGACTTTTAACAGAATTACTTAGGCTGTCATGGGAACCCAGGCTGAGGAGGAGAGGGCGGAAGGCTGAATCTAGGAGGTCAGTGAGGAGGCCATTACAATAATCCGTGTGAGAGATGATGGGGGCTTGGTCCAAGATGGTGTCAGTCTTTTTGAAGAAAAAGCCAATAGGATTTACCAATAGGACAGGTTGAATGTGGGGTGAAGGAGTACTCAAGGTTTGGAGCCTGAGAAGCCGTGTTACAAAGAACACAGGTAGAGCAGCTTTGGGTGGGAAAGCCCAGGAATTTCGCTCTAAATATGAGTTTGAGCTTGCCTACTAGGCATTCAAGTTTTGATGCTAACTAGGTCGTTGTATATCCAAGTATGGAGGTTCAGGGGAGAGGACCAGGCTCTCATCAGCCAAAAGGGACGGTCTTTAAAGTCATGAAACTAAATGAAATCACTTAAGATATTAAGTGAAAAGAGAGAGAAGGTCAAGGAGCCAGTCCCAGGGGGGCACTGCTACATTTAGAGGTCCGGGCAAAGAGGAGGAACCAGCAAATGAGGTGGGGAACTAGGAGCCAGGGATGCTGCAAAAAAAAAAAACCGAGAGTACGGTCCCACCAGCTAAGTGAATAAAGTGTCTGATGCAGGAGAGCGTGATAACTGTTTCAAATGTTGCTGACAGAGCAGATAAGAAGAAACAGCGTGCCGGGAGAGGGTACAGTGGGAAGAGAGCTAGAGACGCGAATATAGACATTCTTTTCAGGAGCTTCGATATTCGGAAAAAAAGGAGACAGGTGAGCTGGGAGCTACAGGGAGAAGTAGAGTTATCAAAAGGTTTTCTTAGGAAGAAATGATATATGTTATATGCTTATGGGAAAGATCTCGTTGAGGAGAAACCGAGGCTAAAAAGGTTAGGCCACTCTTGGCGCCAAGTCTCCTGGGTCAGATTCTGCTTCTCACCCGACGCGGCTTCAGTGATAAATTTAAGCCTCATGGGGCCTCCAGCCCTGCACGGGATCCAGTCTAGGGCAGTTTGAATTTCTACATTATTCGGGCCAGAGGCACATGCGATGTTTACTCCCTTAGGTGAAAAAAGTCTCTCAAATTGCACTCTGGGCTCTGACTCTCGCTTTGGGGGTTCCCGGGAATCGCCCGCCCCCAGGGCGCGTGACAGCGTCCGGGTTGCCATAGGAACCCGCGCCGCGAGCGCCGCACCGGGCCTCCGCGCTCTTTGGGAGCAGCACCAAAGCAGCTGACCTGTCTTCCTCCAATCCCGTCTCGGGGGCGGTGCCCGACGCACCGTCTCCACAGCAACGCCGTTGCCAGTCTGCGCTCAGGGCTTCGGCCCCGCGGGAGGCGCGCTCGGATGACGTCACGCCCCCGCGCCGCTTGAGTGACGTCATCCCGGCTCGGAGGAGGGCCCCGCCGACCTGCAGATGTGAAGGCGGCTGGGCGTCGTCTCAGGTTGGGGCGTCTGTCGCTCCGAAACACCTAGTCGTGAGCGAGTGCGGTCGAGGGCGGCTCGCTGCTGCGCCCTCAGTCTTTCCCGGGAACCCATCGGAGGTGCTGCTGTCCCATCTGGCTCTCTCAGAGCTGTCTGGAGGGCACAGATCCGAGAATCAGACCAATTCAGTCCCTTCTCGTCGGCCTCTTGTCTGCTGGTGCATTCCTCATAGAATCCATAATGCCTCCTACCAGTCCGAAGATGCTAGTTGAATTCCCAGATTGCTTTTGCCAGCGAGTTTCCGTAGCAGGCCATCTCCTTTTCCAGACCGGTGCTTGTAAGATGAGCAAGCAAAGTTTTAGGCTCTGGTTGTAAAGGAAGGGTAACCAGACTCCCTCCGACTGAGGGCCTCAGAAGTTCTCCGAGTCAGGATTTGAACTTTCAAGGGCTTGGGACTTCTCTTGACTGCTCGTGGTTCTTTCAGATTGTTAGCTAGGATGCAAAGGGTCGACCTGGCCGAGTAAATGAGCTGCAGGTAAATGAAGTGTCACTGTTGTGAAACTTACGAAGCAGCCGCTTCTGTCTCGCGCAGTGCTGACCCCGGGCATGCAGTGATGATGAGAGTCTCTGCCAGCAATGAGAACTCCCTTCGTTGGTTAATTCAAGAAACATTTGTTGGCCATCAACTGTGTGCGAGGCACAGTTTAGATTGTTACTGTTCGTCGAAAGAATGAAGTTGATTTAGGATCTAGCATGTGGCTAGAGGTCAGATTTGATTTTGAGCCCGGGCTCTGCTGAGTGATCTTGGGTGAGTTCACATCCCCTCTGCATCTTGATTTCATGATTTCGAAAAATGGGTATAATAATGCCTACCTCCTAAAGGTGACTGATGAGAGTTAAACCTCATGCTACAGTTGGGGGAGGGGGCTTTATTTCTCTTTTCTTACGTTTCTTCCCTTCTCAGTCGCTGTCTACCTCAGGCTGTCCACAGAGGACACCGGCGCTGGTGGAAAACAGCCCCCTGACCAGCACACAGCCTCAGAGGTCGTCCACAGATTCTCCTCAAATTGTTTTAAAAACAGCTTTCACCCAGACTCTGCTTTCTGTGGGTCTGTATGCCGAGGCAAGGTTATATTTAGGCAGAACCCTCCTACCTCATCCCCAGAAAGTTCCTCTAAAACCACCTAATCCAAAAGGAAAAAAAAAAAAATCCCTTTCTTCAAGGGCATGGTGTCTTGAAGCTAAACATGTGCCGGTGTGTTGGAGGGTGGCCTGGGAGATTGGGTCACGTCCTGGGTCACTGTCTGGGGAGGGAGGAGGCACCATAAGGGTTGGGGAGTGAGTGTCTGATTCCCCTGTCACCACAAGGCCTGTGGTTTCCAGCCCTGTCTGCATCCACGTCCCACTAAACAACAGTGGGAAAGCAAACAGACTTGTACACCAGCGGACACACACACACACACACACACACACACACACACACACCCAGACTTGCACAGCCTGCAGAGGAAGTGGGGCACCAGATGTTCTGGGTTTCCTGTTCGATGCTTCCACAGCTGGTCGAGTCTGTGGTTGTGGTTTGTCTGTGTCGGGCTCATGTGAGAGACAAAAGCTGGGCTGACGGGAAACCTCCCCTCTGGCCCCCCTTCCTCGGCTCTAACTGATCAGTCACAAGGAAACCTGGCAGGTCAGACATTTCCTGAAACACCCAGAGCTTGGATTCTCCCAGGAGGAGGCTGAATCCCCCTGTGTCTGGGAAGCAGCCTCTGGGTCGAGGGTCAGTCCTCACAGAGCCTAGGGAGGACAGAAACATCCCCGGGTTCACGATTCATAGAGAGCCACATCCCTGCTGAACAGAATGGAGCGGAGGCCAGGTTGCCACAGTCACTGATCGGGCGCCTGGCATAAAGCAGCCACTCAGAGACGCTCAGCACGGGGAGGAACGAACGAGGAACAGGGAACTTCACCTTTGGGGGCTGGATCTCAGAGCTCCTGCTGGCCCTCCCTTCTCCTGAGTGGCTTTGGATTCAGACAAAGGTCCGCAGCGTCACCACGCCCCTGGTTTGCTGCAAGTAATCCAGCCTCCCTGGGCCTGGTTTCCTCACCTGTAAAGTGGAGACAGTAAGATCTGTTTCACAAATTTGTGAGGCCCCGTGAGACGCGTGGATTTGCTGGATAAGGAGTCTTGCCCATCATAACTGCTCAATAAATGCCGGTTCCCTTTTCTCTTTGAAACCCTGCAGTTTATTTAAGGATGCACCAAGAAAGCAAAGGAGACAACCAACCGACCAAGATACGGGTACCCATTGTGTGTGTGGGGGGGGGGCAGACGGGGCTGGGGCTACCCCGGGGTCTCTAGGCTCTGGGAGGCAGCACCCAGTGTCTTCCTCTGGGCATGGAGGAGGGTTAGTATCTGGGGATGAAGGCGAGAACAGGTAGAGTTCTCCTCCACCCTTCGGCTCAGTAGTGATGCTAATCATTATGGCCGCCATTCAACCTGAACTCGGACCTGGGCAACAGGAACCCTGCCCTGAGCCCCAGCTTTCGACAGGCTCCCCTGTGGCCCTCCTCCCACTGTAGCCCTCCCTAGGAGACGCATCCACAGTCAGCTGTTGGCTCTGGCACCGACGAGCCAGCTCTGCAGCCTCGGGCAAGTTACTTTACCTCTCTGTGCCTCCGTTCCCTCCCTTACGAGACGGGTAAAACAATAACCATGTCGTCAGGTAGTCATGACGATTGAGTTAATGTGTGTAAGGCACTCAGGAGGGCCGCTGGCGTGTGGTGAGGGATCATTAAATGTCCACCGTTGTACACCCAAACGCACTGGATGCTTAACAGCAGCCTGACCACAGGTGGATTCTGTGACGAGTTCCGTTTCACAGACGAGACCTTGAAGCTTGGGGAGATGAAGGACGTTTTGCAAGTTCACACAGGTAGTACGTAAGGCTGAGGCTTTACTCTGGTTCTTTCTCATGTGTGAGGTTTCAGCCACCTCCCCTGGCTGTATTTTTTTCTTCTTGGAGCACTTCCCCCCACCCCCTAGGATGCTCAGCCCCTTCCTGACTCCAGGACGTCACCCCCTGCAGTCTCCAGCTGGATTTCAGCTCTCAGGGCGAGGGCTTGACTCTTGACTAGTGTTTTCCCTGCGGAAACTTACCTCGCAGAGTAACTTCTTTTTTTTAATGTTTATTTGAGAAAGAGAGAGAGAGAGAGAGAGCACGAGGGGGGCAGAGGCAGAGAGAGAGGGAGACACAGAATCCAAAGCAGGCTCCAGGCTCCGAGCTGTCAGCAAAGAGCCAGACGTGGGGCTTGGACTCACGGACCATGAGATCACGACCTGGGCTGAAGTCGGACGCTTAACCGACTCGGCCACCCAGGCGCCCCATAGAGCGACTTCTTACAAGCAATGGTTCCTAGCCAGGGTGGGGCAGGGGGAAACCTGAGTTAATTCATAAGAAGGTCTCAAGTGTTTCCAGGACTATTTGTATTTTAACCCAAAGAAATGGCTCTCTGGGGAGAAATTCACACAGAGCAGTTGTGGTTTTCGCTGGGGAGGTGGTCCTCTGCTGCACCCTCAAATCCCCCCCGCCTCCCGGCGCTGACTTCATCTGATGGGAGAGGCAGGCTGGTGCGGCGCCAGGGTTCTCACACTTGGTGTAATTACTGCCCCCAGGAACTTTGAAAACGCGGTTTCCCGGGCCCCGTCTCAGAGACTGAGAGCTGCACTTTGAGAAATACTGGTATTGTGGTGAGAGACACAAGACCTCGGTTAAGTTCTTCAATTAGCTGTGCAACCTCAGCAGCACGTTAGATCCTTCTGAGCGCCGGTGTCCTCATCTTTAAAATCGGAGTTAGGACTCTCTCGTTCGCCTCATGGGGGATCGCCAGTGAGGGTACTTCGCGCCCCGTTAGACGCTCCGGGGTGTGAGAGAGGCGCGCGTGTTCAACCAAGTGCTGTGCAGACCTTCAAAGGAAGGCATAGACCCAGGCCCAAGCTGCAAGGAAGGCCCCCAAATCTTTGGTGGGATAGGGGCCCCTGAATATGCCCTCATAAGCCCTCCTTTGGGTGAAGGCTGCTGGCCGGAGCCTCCTGCATGCTGGTCTCTCCCAGTCAACAACACGGTCAACTGTACCAGAGCGTGCCGGGAGCTTGAACCCGTCGGGGTATGCCCGGCGACGCTGCAGGAGCAATCAACCCCTGGGTCCCAGTGGCCGAACACAGTAGAAGTTTCTTTCTTGTTCGGCCCGTATGTGCCAGCAGGCCAGCAGGTGGGTCTGCCCCACAGACTCACTCAGGGACGCAGGCGGACGGAAGCTCCGTCTTGTAGCCATGCCATCTGGAACATACGGCTTCCGCAGTCCCAGTGGCCGGGAAAGAGAGCCTGCGGAATGGGCCATGGGCTTTTCACTGCCCGGGCCTGCCAATGACACCCATCATTTCGGCTCCGTTTCACTGGCCCAAGCCACTCACATGGCACAGCCCGGACGTGCAGGGGAGCACCTGGCGTATTTGGTGAGCGTAACGGTTTCTGCCCCAGGACACTTGCAAGAGGAGGAGGTCTGAAAACCCTTGGTCCAGATTTCCAGCTTGGGCACAGAGACCCATGTCCCTCGAGAGGAAAAAAGAAGGATGACTTCTCTGTCGAACTGCTCTCCCGCCTATGTTCTGGGAGGCTCAGCGTTCCTGTCTCGTGGAGTGCAGCTTTATTTGTTTGAGAAGGTGGGTGTTGCTTCCCCCCTCCCCCCTTTTTCCTCATTCTTGCCTACCCTCAAAACATGGCAGGAAAAGCAGCCTGCCTCGGCCGGCCAGCCGTCTGGCCCAGGCGCCCTAGGATCGAGAGGAGTCATTCCCCAGGAGGCCAAGAAATACCCCAGGGGCTCCCAGGGTCCTGTGGGCGCTGGGGAGGAGGCTGCCACGGCCAAGGGGGGGCGCGCCCGGCCCCCCGACCCCACCCACGGTCAGCCCTAGCATTCTGTGCAGAGTAGAGCCGAACGCAACACAAATATCTTTGGAAATGGAGAACGCTAGACTGGAACCCGGCAATTTGGGGCACAGTTTGGGGCAATTTGGAGCGCATAGCTTGGGAACATGCCTGCGGAAATTTTTCATTCCTCGAGTGTCGGTAGATACATGGCACGTATTTGTTTAACCTCAAATCAAGCCGCAGTCCCCACTTCTGGGCTGATCTGAAAGGGGTTGTTCTAAAATAGCTGAACAAACTGAAAATCATGGGTCTAGGTTGCTGGAAGGGCTTTGCAGAAAGCGGCGGGCTCAGGAAGTTCCTTAATTTTCCATAGAATGTGACCCGGAGGTGCAGGGAGGAGGGGAGAGGAGCAGAGCCTGGGCCCCTCTCCCGGAAGACTACACATGGGCTAGACTGTCTCCGTGGTGGGTTCAACCTTTGGCCCGGTCAGTTTCGGGGTGGGAGGAAATCTGGAAGATTCTTTTGTGAGGTCTCCTCTGGTATGTGTCTGACCAGCCTCTACTTCCCCTCTTTTGGTGATAGAATGTCTCTGTCCTTAGGAGAACCTGTTCCGTTGGGTTAGGCAGGGCCGACTCAGGGGTGTAAGTGTCTAAATTGATGGGTCCGGAGGGTGGAGCGGGGAAGGCCTGGTCGGTAGCATTTGCCAATTTCCATGGTGTAAATACTCTCACCATAGCCAGTTTCAAGCTACAAACATCGCTTGACTGAACAACCAGCCCTCGCAAGCACGTCACTGGTGCTGATTTTACCCCATCCAGGAAGTGGGCGCATGACCGTGAGATGCCTTCCCAGAGCTCTTAAGGGTTGTCAGAGAAGACTGGTTCTTCCCCTTGGCATTGCTAAGTAGATGTTAGTCTGGGGCTGTCAGCAGCTGTCTTGCCAGTTAAAGGGAAACAATTGGTTTGAAGAGAAGGGACACTCACAGCGTCACTTGAACTCCTGAATCCAGCCATACCCGAAGCTGGTCTGTTCACAAACATTCCAGTTGTACACATCAGTATTTCCCCTCCTTTGCCTAAGTAGTGTGACCTGAGTTCCTGCCACCTGCCCATAAAAACGCCACGAAAGGGGCGCCTGGGTGGCTCAGTCAGTTAAGCGTCCGACTTCAGCTCAGGTCATGATCTCACCGTCCGTGGGTTCGAGCCCCGCATCGGGCTCTGTGCTGACAGCTCAGAGCCTGGAGCCTGCTTCGGATTCTGTGTCTCCCTCTCTCTGTCCCTTCCCCACTCACACTCTGTCTCGCTCTCAAAAATAAATAAACATTAAAAAAAAAAATTTTTTTTTAAATGCCACGAAAAACACAAATGGGTCACCCCTAGGAAGCCAGTAAAATAGATTTGGTGTTTGTCTCTTGATTGTGGCGGTGATTTTACAGGTTTACACATCTGTCCAGACTTCGTGAACTGTATACTTTAGTGGGTGAAGCTTACTGTAAGTAAATTACACCTCAATCAAGACGTTAAAAATACAGATTGGGGAATGTGTAGGGGTGGACGGGAGTGGCTTCTTCCTTATTTAATTCTGCCAGGCAAAGGTTTGGGGAGGAAAAGAAAATGAAAGTAGGACTCTGCCGCTCACATCAACTGGCTCTTACTCTAACCTGTATCATGATTTATCTCCGCCGGCCCACTTAACACTGGGGACTTCTTGGAGAAGAAGCAGGGAAAAGGAGGAGGGAGGGAGGAAGGCAGGAAGGACTGAAAGTGGGAAAAGCAGGGTTCTTCAAGCTGAAGTTGGGGGTTATCTTCTCTGGAAAGCCCTGGAAACCAGCCAGAGTCCCCATTAGCCTTCCGTGCCACCGAAAACAGCCTTGCAGAACAGCACCACTGACGAGAGAAAGCACCTGGGGCCCGGCAGAGTTTTGCCTGGTGCTCCTTTGAGACGGAGTTGAAACAAACCTGATACAAACCCGCTCTTCCTTTCTATCTCTGGGGTCTGGGAGAGGGTGGGCTCCAGACTGCCAAGGAGAGAGCCTGCATCAGTGCCCAAGTCCCAGCATTCAGTGCTGGCTTAGGGCGCTGAGGCTGCTGGCCGACCCCCGCTCCCCAGCCCCCACCGGTTGCCTAGGGGCACCTGAGACAACATCTCATCGCCTACAGCCGGCTCAGTCACCAGCGGAGTGGCTAACAGCAGCTCTGGCTCCTTCGATGAGACCAGTTGGCTGCCCACCCTGTGTCTGGCTCCACGGGCTCCTGGTTTAATTTTCACAATCCTGGAGGTAAATTCTCTGATAATGACCCAGATGAGGAAGCTGATGCTCAGAGAGGTTAAGTAATTTGCCTGGGGTCACACAGCGAAGAAGAGGCATCGCCAGGTCTTAACTCGGGTCTGTCTGGCTCCAAACCTGGCTCCCGTGGCTAACTACAGGGTGCAAAGCGGAGGCAACTGCATTTGTCTTTTCTCACCTCGTGGCGCTGAATTCACAATGATCGGCCCCAAACAAGGTGAGCCATGCTAGGCAAGATGGATTCCAAACGCCTGCTGCCGGTGTGGGGGTGCCCGGGGCACCATCACTAGGGCGGAGGTTTCCCAATGCACTGATCCCCACCTGCACCCTCCCCATGAAGGTCCTGGGGGGGTTACTAGGGGGGGGGGGCAGAGAGGGACCACCCAGCTGCCAGGGATCAGATCCGCCCAGGACTGGCTCACGGCTCCACAGGAGTGGCTGGGCATCGTTCCGAGTGGGACGGGAGCCCTATTCGGTCCAGCAGAGCCGTGGGGAGATCCTCAGCCATTGGCTCTCCCGGAGGAGGGACACAGGTGTGGCTCCTTGCGCCCAGGTCACTCTGGGCTTCCTAAAGCCCCCACCGGAACCACCCCCTTCCCCACCTGCCCTTGTCCGCTGAGAAACCCTGCTGCAGGGAAAGAACCCTCTTTGGCTGAAATTTTAGCTGGGTTCCAGGGATGCCGGCTTGGTCTGGTTGGGTGGTGTGGGTGGACGGAATGGGGGTGGGGTCACGTGGCCACACGAGTGGGGGAGGGGTCACAGGAAGAGAGGCGCGGAGGGGGCATGATGGGAGGGGCGAAGGAGAAGGGGAGGGGTGTGAGTTGCTGGGGTGGTCGGGCGGTGGGATGTGGACTGAGAGCAGGGACGTCTGTGAACTTCCCTAGTGGGAAGGGTGGAGGCTGGAAAGCAGGGAGGGGGATGCGTCCCCCCGACCCCCCCCTCCCAGGGCTGGATGGAGGGAAAACACCGGAGTACTCAGAGCAGAGAGAGAGCAGAGCAGAGTGATAGAACAGTCGTAAACCAGTGTTTTAAAATGAGTATGAAACGTGACTGAGCGACGCGACGCGACGCGACTCTGCTAGCGGGGAGGGCCCAGGGTCCCAGGATGGGGAGGGCGGGGCTGCCCCAGTTCGGGGATGACTATCTGCTGTTGGGTGGCTGTAAGCCACCATCCGGGCGCGTCTGTGAGCGGCAGGAAGCCAGGCAGGGCCGCGGCCCGCCGGGTTTGGGCTTTGCTGTCTGTGGGAGCACGGAGAGCAGCCCAGGGTCACTCAGCCCCAGGGGCCCCGGAAGCCGCCGTCCTGGGCGCTGGACGCGGGAGGTGTGCGGATCACGACCTGTAAGCGCTTCCGTTTACCCAGCATCTACTATCCGTGTGACCAGCACGGGGCACGCTCAGCGTAACACGCCTCGTGTCACGTGATTCGCGCAGTCCTCCAGCGGAGGAGGCACTACGCCTGCAGATTGGGAAACTGAGGCTCAGAGTCCAGTCTCCTATGAGGTAACAAGCGACGAACCCGGGACGTTCCTCTCCGCCAGTGTCTGCGAGAGCCAGCGGCTTGGCACCCTGTCTCCGTGCAGGGGGGAGGGAGCCGAGGCAGGGGCTGCAGCTGCTGGGGGCCCTGACCTCTGACCCCGGGCAGTGGCTACCTGCCAGGGAGGCTGATGGACCAGGGCTCTCTGCTCGGGCATTAACCCCAGCCCAGGGCCCCCCGAGCTGCAGGCCCCCGGGGTCCCGCCTTCCTCTGCCCAGTCAGGGGCAATCCCACTGTCTTTGAAGAGGCAGCCCCCACTTCACCTTCCAGAAGCCTTCCCGCCCGTGCTACAAGGGGTTTCTCCCTTGTGGTTCCGCCTGCTCGTTTGTACAGAGCTTAGCTCCCCAACTACCGTGAGCGATCTTTCAATTTTCTTCCCCCTCTGCAGCATCCTGTCCGATGTGGCCACGGCTGGGCTCACCGACCATGTCGCCACCAGTATAGAAACCACGCGGGGTGGGGAGAGGTCCCCAGCGAAACCTCGTTCCCCATTTTCCTCTTAATACCGTTTGTTAGGATTCAAGTGGGGGGGACACCAGCACGGGTCCCCCCCCCCCCCCCGGTCAACCGTGTCACCTCGTGTGTGGCAACCTTTCGCACTGTCATCCTACATCTGGAAATTTAAAAATTTGACGACATCCGGAAATCGAAGACCCTTAAACACGCAAAAGACTTGAGGCGCGTGGGTGGCTCGGTCGGTTGAGCGTCTGACTTCAGCTCAGGTCATGATCTCAAGGTTTGTGAGTTCGAGCCCCGCACCTGGCTTGCTGCTGTTAGCCCAGAGCCCGCTTCGGATCCTCTGTCTCCCTCTCTCTCTGCCCACCCCCCCCCAAAATAAATAAACATTAAACAAAGGTAAAGAAATGTGTTTTAAAAAAAAACAACCGCAAAAGACTTTTTGATGTGAAGATGTTCGCAGCAGTGTTATTTATAATATGAAGAATTGGAAACCTACCTATATATGCAAATTTGGAGAACAGCTAAATAGATAGTGTATTATATACACATAAATAGCAGATGGACTTTTTTTTTTTAATGTTTATTTTTGAGAGAGAGAGAGACACACACACAGAGTGTGAGCAGGGGAGGGGCTGAGAGAGAGGAGGAGACCCAGAATCCGAAGCAGGCTCCAGGCACCGAGTTGTCAGCACGGAGCCCGACGCGGGGCTCGAACCCACGAGCTGCTAGATCATGACCTGAGCGGCGGTCAGACTTTTAACCGACTGAGCCCCCCAGGCGCCCCAGCAGATAGACATTTTGAAAGATGGTGATGATGACTTTGTGGTCACATAGGAAAGTTCTGTAATCATATAAAACGATTATAACTACGTGAAACATACCGCCATGACCCCCACAGCCAAAATGTCTGCCCAGGAGGGACAGCAACATGTTAATGGTTAACAGTTACTTTGGGTGACTTCTGATTTCTCCCTTTCGCTTCCCATAACAAGCATGAATACTCACACCGAGATTAATTATACCTCGATCATCTTTTTTCTTATCTTGAAACTCGTATTTACTTTTGGTGAAACGATCCGGTAAGGAAAAGAAGAAAATAAACATGGTAACATTGTGTGTATCTCCTTCTAGTACTTTCTCCAGGCATATTTCCACGCCTATAAATAGACACTCGGTTGACTAGGGAAGAAAAATCCCAAGGAATTTTGGAGGCGTTCTCTCCGGGCTCGGAGGTCCCAGTTGCCTGCAGGTCTCATGTGGCTGAGAAGTTAGGCCACTGGCCCCGGGCTGGTAGGGCGGGAGGTGCCCCCCTGCTCGGAATCCCGGGCCAGGGGGACCCCGCCACTTTCGAACTGGGAGCCGTCCCTTGGGAACCAGCTTGTTGATCCGCTGTCCCGAGGCCCACCTTCCCCACCAGCCCCAGTCCTACCTCCTCCGCTCCTTTTTAAGGGACAGCAAAGCAATCAATCTGCTAATTAATCCTGACTTTTCCAAAGTCGGAAGTCTCCAACCAGTGGGAGACTTGCTATTTTCAAGTGGTTTGGGCAGTTTTTGGCCACGGCGGGGAGTTTTCCATCTCTGTTTCATAGGTTGGCCAGTCCACAGCGGATTTGGCCCTGGAGGTTTGGTGGGGTCGGGGTCTGTTTGGCCCTGCCCTGCCTTGCTCTGTTTAGGTGGGGACACTTGCCCCAGGGCTCTGCCCAGGCCACTGCCCTGGCTCCCTGGGCATCTGCTAGCAGGACTCAGGTGGCCCTACAGGGAGGTGGACTCATTTACCCCCACAGTCTGGGCCGGCCTAACACTACCCTCCCCCTCCAGGATTGGGGCTGTCCCCTCCTTTGCTCTTCCTAGGAAATGCCCTGCACCCCGGGGAGGGGCGGAAATAAAGGAGATGGGGGACGAGGAAGCCTGTTCTCAGCGTCCATCTGTCCGAACCCCCCCCGCCCCCATCTCCTCCCTCCCCCCCACACCCCATCCCGTGGCCACATCTGCTCCCGTGAATAAGACGGTGTGATTCAGCGCCTCTCCGTTCCATCCACGCCCCTCCTCCTCCCCTTGGCTCCCATGTCACCCCCACCACCCCAGCCTCTCAGGAGCTTTGTGATGACCGCAGCTGTGTTTCTGTCTTGGTCAGAGGTGAACGTGAACCGTGAGTCCCTGGGCTCTGCCCGGAGCCGAGTCTCCCTTGCAACAGCCCGTTTCCACTTAGAAGGCAAAACAGGTCAGGCTGGCCGAGCCCTGCTTGCTGGGTCAGGACGAGGACAGGGTGGGGAGGCTGGGCTTGGGACCAGAGCGGGAGTAGGAGGGTGGGACGAGGGCACCCAGTGACTGGCATCGGCACTTGCCCTCCAGCGCCTGGCATGGTACCAGGCACACAGGAGGCACTTGGGAGTGTTTCTGCAGAACAGATGCTGTCCCCAGGCCCCAAGGGGACATCGCATGAGCTACGGTCACCGTCCTCTTTCTCAGTGATGGGAAGGCAGATGTGGGGTCATTTTCTAAAAGCTTAAATCTATCCCAAAGGCATCTGCTAAGCACCCACTGGGTAAGAGAATTCGGGCTTTGCTTTCAAGGGAAAATAAATCTCTGTCATCCTGTTGCCGACCGGCCACCCAGCCTAGACTTGGAGCGTCGCTGTCTCTCACGTCTCAGGCTCTCAGCCCCGAGGGGGAAGAAAGTTATCCTTTAAAGGCACGGCCCCGTGTCTAGGCCTGGTGGGTTGGAATTTAAGCGAATTTCTTGGCAGCCCTGACCCACCGTCTCGCCTGGGGTTGGGCCCTTCTGATTTCAGGGACGGAAGGTCCACTCAAGGTTTCCTCAGAGACTGGGGGGGCCCTGGAAGGGTAGCTGCGGAGCTAATGCCGGGAGGGGTCTCCCCAGGCCACCCCAGCCAGGGGGCACTGCTGTTCCATTCCTGTAGGCCCAGGAGCCCCTCCCCCTGCCGATGGAAGCCTCGCTCTATCAGGTGAGAGAATGTTCCACCCTCCCACCCTGGGGGTGCGGCCGGAACTCAGCGCCTACCAGTCAGGGTACCCGCTCACACCACCGGCTCCAGAGACTGGCTTAGGAGTAAGCACACGACCCAGGCTGGTCAACGAGAACCCTTCTGGGCACTCCTCTGCGGACAGCGGCTCTTTCCTGGGGGCCGCTGAATCGGAATGATGGCGGGTTTCAGGTGACCCTCATGCTGGGCTTCTAGAGAAACCTTAATCTTAGAGGTGTGGCGAGAGATGGGGACCCGACTGCATCATTTGAACTCCTGGGTCTTGATGTACCTGAAGCGGAAGCAGGCCCAGCTGTGAAGTTTTTGGATAAAAGCTCATAGGTTCCCCCCTCCCCTCCCTCACCCCCCACCGCCAAGCCAGTATGAATTGTGTTTCTGCTATTAAGAAAGGGACAAGCCCCCAGTTACTGCTGCTACACTCTGCCCTGCTGGGTGTGGCTTGAGTGTCCCCAGGAGGGACTGGTTCACGTTGATTTTTAGGTCTTATTTTATTTGACAGAGAGAGAGAGGAAGAGAGAGAATGAGCAGGGGAGGGGCAGAGGGAGAGGGAGAGAGAATCCTAAGCAGGCTCCACACCCAGCACAGACCCCGATGAGGGGCTCAGTCCCAGGACCCTGGGATCATGACGTGAGCCGAAATCCAGAGTCGGAGGCTCAACCGACTGAGCCACCCAGGCGCCCCTCAAGCTGATTTTTTAAAAACTAGGCCTGATTGGCTCAGTCCATAGAGCGTGCAACCCTTGATCTTGGGGTCCCGAGTTCAAGCCCTACACTGGGCCTAGAGATTACTTAAAAAAAAAAAAAAAAAAGTGAAAAAAAAAAAACAACAACTCAAAACTAGTTCTGGTATAGACGGTCTTGTTCCAGATTCTTTCTGCATCTTCGTGGCCCCCCAGTGCCCCAACACACACACACACACACACACACACACACACACACAAGCTTCCCTTGGGTGACCTCAGTGCCCTAGACAGAATAATGGCCCTTCAAAGTTGTCCGCACCCCAGTCCCCAGAACCTGTTATTAAGTGATATCACACAGCGAAGGGACTCTACAGATGTGATCGGAGTTAAGAATCTCGAGATGGGTGGGGCGCCTGGGTGGCTCAGTCGGTTGAGCCTCCGACTTCGGCTCAGGTCATGATCTCGCGGTTTGCGGGTCTGGGCCCCGCGTCGGGCCCTGTGCTGCCAGCTCGGAGCCTGGAGCCCGCTTCGGATCCTGTGTCTCCCTCTCCCTCTGCCCCTCCCCCGCTTGTGCTCTGTCTCTCTCTGCCTCTCAAAAATAAAATAAATGGAAAAAGACTCCCTTTTTTTTTTTTTTTTGAAATAAAAGAAAAGAATCTCGAGATGGGGAGACTGTTTTGGATTATCACGGGCCCCATGTAATCTCAAAGATCCTTATCAGAGGGAAGCAGGAGGGTCAGAGTCAGAGAAGGAGGTGACGACAACCGGGACAGGAGCTGGGGAAGAGGCCAGA
Source organism: Herpailurus yagouaroundi (assembly GCF_014898765.1). NCBI lineage: Eukaryota > Metazoa > Chordata > Mammalia > Carnivora > Felidae > Herpailurus > Herpailurus yagouaroundi. The sequence goes on along the minus strand of NW_024412388.1, from coordinate 6,640,678 downwards.
GCCCAGAGCCGAGGAATGCGGGCGGGTGGCTTCCAGAAGCTGGAAAGCCAGGGCCGCGGGCTCCCTTCAGAGCCTCCGAAAAAGACCACAGTGCCCCCCAAACTCCGATTCTAGCCCAGGGTGTTAGAACGCTTGGCCCGCCACGGCCAACAGTACTGCTGGTTTAAACAGTAGAAATTTAGCGTCTCACAGTTTTGGAAGCTGTGAGCTCAAGGTGCCGGGGCATTTGGTTTTGGGGGGGGGCTTCTTCGCGGAGAGCCACCGGCTCGTTTTGACTTCACATGATCTTTTCTCCGATGTCTCTCCCTCTTCTTATAAGGACCCTTGTCTTCTCAGAGTAAAGCCGCTCCCCGAGCACCTTGTTACCCCTTAATTCTCTCCCTAAAGGCCCTACCTCCTGATACAGTCACATTTGGCATTTGGACTTCAACATAGGAATTTGGGAGGAGGGACACGAATCGAGACTGATTCTAAACACTCAGTGAGACTGATTCTAGATCTCTGACCTCTAGAACCGTAACAAAATAAACCTGTGTTGTTTTGAGCCACGAAATCTGTGTGTTAATCGGTTCCAGCAGCCAGGACACTCGCGCATTCGGCCGGCGATGCTCCGTCTCGTCCCCGCGTCTTCCCGCGTGCTGCGCCTCCTGCCCAGCGATCTTCGCTGGCTAGCTCCTGCCAGTCCTTTGAGATTCGGCTCAGGTGTCCATGAAGTTTTCCTTGGCCCCAGAAAACCTTTCATTTATACATCTGTCCGTCTTCCCTTACCCCCAAGACACCCGGCTCCCCTTCCCCCACCAACAGGTGCATCTTGAGCCCTTGCTGTGGACTCCACAAGACCCAGTGCTCTTGGAACTTTTGTTCCAGTTGGGGAGCTAGACACGGGGACAGAGGGCAAGGGTCTCCACCTCTCTGCGGCAGGGTCAGGCACCTGGTGGACCCCGTAGCTGTTAAACTGATGCCAGACCCGGGGCGTGAGGGAATGGGTGGCCGTCCGAAAGAGGCCCCTCGGTCCAGGCCCCGCCCTCGCACAAGTCCCTAGGGCTGTCATTCTGGAAAAAGTCCACACTGGAGTCTCAAGGCCGGCTAAGCAGTCGGGGCTGCTTTGCTGGCTCTGCGTCTTCTGGGCCCTCCCGTATTTGCCAAGTCTTCTCATTGCTCGGCCGGCGTCCAAGGCCAGCTCGGGGGCGAAGGGCACCCGTAACCCGTTCATCAGTCTGTGCCCTCCACGCGTCCGCTCCGAGCTGGGCTTCTCCCGGCCCCGCCTTTCCCGAGCCCAGGGGTTCTCAACGTGCGAGATTCCTCCCTCCCCCGTGCCCCACGGACGTCTGGCACTGTCCAGACATTTGTGGTTGCCGTCATAACTTGGGGTAGGGGACGTGCCAGTGGCATTTAGTGGATAGAGGTTGGGGAGGCTGCTAACGATTCCTGATGCCCAGGACAGCTGCCTTCGGATACAACAGAGAATTGTCCAGCCCCAAATGCCAGCATTTGAGGTTGAGGAACGCTGAGGCCTAATCCCACACTTTTGGATGAGTTTTGGCTGGAGAGTTTTATTGTTTGGGTTGTGAAGGGCTGGCCCCTCTGTGTTAGGAAAAGATGGGCAAGGCTCTCCTGTGCTGTGTCGCGGTGGTGTCCTGGCCAAAGGGCTCTCTGCCGCCGTGTCATCTTCCTTCGAAGGCTTTCTGTTGAAGCTTTGTTCTGGTGGATTCTACACACGGGGGCCGTGACGTCTGGCGGCCACACCGGATTGAGGGAAGCGTGTTTGCTCCTTGACAACAAATCCCCAAGCACACCTGCGGCTCAGTCCCGCTCACCTCGGCCCAGCTCAAGTGACAGGTGCAGGAGCGAAGGCATCTCGGGGGAGGGTCCTCCTGGGTGCGAGCCCTTGTCCCGTGGCCGCTGAGCCTCAGCTTCCTCATGTGTGAGATCGAGATGGTCAAACCTATCGTAGAGAGTTGCCGGGGAGTTGAGTGTGAGCTCGCTGGAATGTCGGAGCTGGCTTGGACTGGCCACAGGAGGCGGATGTTTAATTTTCAGGAATCTTCGAGCCACGTTGTTAAATATAGCTTATCATTAACAATTCAGTTCCCAGTCAGGGGCGCCTGGGGGGCTCAGTCGGTTAAGGGGCTGATTTCAGCTCAGGTCACGATCTCGCAGTTTGTGGGTTCGAGCCCCGCGTCGGGCCCTGTGCTGACAGCTCGGAGCCCGGAACCTGCTTCGGATTCCGTGTCTCCCTCTCTCTCTGCCCCTCCCCTGCTCACACTCTTTCTCTCTCTTCTGTCTCAAAAATAAGCAGTAAAACAAAATAAAAAAAAATTCAGGTCCACAAACTTACCATTAAATGAATTAAATTGAAAACAAAGCTAATAGATACTTAAGCTTATCACTTCCTGATTATTTTACTATGGTCTATGCTCTCAAGGATATTTATATCTACGGGAAATACCACACACCTCTTTTTAACTCCGCGTGCAGGAACATCACACTGGCGGCTTGGAAACAGCCATGGTGGAAAGCATTTACGTCACGGAAATTGATAAAAATTGATTACATCTCAGGACTTGCTTTATTGTTCTGCTGATTTTCTGGATTTAAGGCAGGGACGGAGAAAAGGGTACTAATGCAAATTAAACCTGGAAGTGACTTGTGTCTCTGGTCATTTGTGAATAGCGTACCAAAAAATTAAGGAAAACTTCTCCCAGTGTTCAAACACTATTATCCAATTCAGGAAGAAAGTGTCATTCCAATAAACGTCATCATGGTCTCACTTTTCCTTAGTCTTTAATTTCATTGGAGACATCAGGGGTGCCTGGGCGGCTCAGTCCGTCTGACCCTTGATTTTGGCTCAGGTCATGATCTCACTGTGCGTGAGTTCCAGCCCTGCGTCGGGCTCCGTGCTGACAGTGCAGAGCCTGCTTGGGATTCTCTCTCCCTCTCTCTCTGCCCCTCCCCTGCTCACGCGAACGCATACGTGCACACTCTTTTTTTTCCCTCTTTCTCTCTTTCCCTAAATACACTTTTTTTTTTTAAACGTTTATTTATTTTTGAAGTAGAGAGAGACAGAGTGCAAGCCGGGGGTGGGGCAGAGAGAGGGAGACACAGAATCCGAAGCAGGCTCCAGGCTCCGAGCTGGCAGCACAGAGCCCGACGCGGGCCCCGGACCCACGAGCCGTGAGATCATGACCTGAGCCGAAGTCGGACGCTCAACCGACTGAGCCACCCAGGCGCCCCTAGATAAACTTTAAAAAAAAAATAAATGGAGACATCAGTTAAGCTTCTTGTCAGAACCCCATCTTCAAGCACACGAACTATTGCTGAGCTGGAGGGTAATCGAGCATTTTTTTGGACCAAGATTAATAATGAACTTATGTGCATGTATTTGTGGGGCCATTGCCCCGTCTCCCCCAGAACCGGTTGTTAAACGTCTAACAGCGCAGCATGGAACGTGAACTTGGATATGGAAGTTGTTCACGCAGGACCAGGCTTCCACGGGGTCCACTCAGTCACCAGCCCGCCTGCTGTGGCTCTGTGGGAAGGAGACGTGTGTGTCTAAGCTGAGGAGGGGACTGGTTCTTACAATCCTGGCCTAGAGCGTCCACTCTCCCTGCCCACCAAGACACCCTGGGTGGGCATCCTTGGGGCCACACGGCACCCACAGAGGCCGTGTCCTGGGCACAGGTGAGCACCCGAGATCCCGAGGGGGGAGCCTCCTGGTTTGGTGGCTACCCAGTTTGGGAGATGGCCCAGAAGTCCCAGGCTCACCTGGTCTGAGCAGGTTGGAATGGGAGGCGGGAGCCTGGGTGGCCTCTTGGGGGTCGGGGCGGGGTGGGAGAGACCTCGAGGGGCACACTCGGAGAGCGTTCTGTCTGTGCCGCCGCTGACCTGGGTGCAGTCACCCAGTGGACCCATCTTTCTTTCCCTTTTTTTAAAAAATTTTTTTAAATGTTTTTATTTATTTTTGAGACAGAGAGAGACAGAGCATGAATGGGGGAGGGTCAGAGAGAGAGAGGGAGACACAGAATCTGAAACAGGCTCCAGGCTCTGAGCAGTCAGCACAGAGCCCGTCGCGGGGCTCGAACCCACGGACTGCGAGATCATGACCTGAGCCGAAGTCGGATGCTTAACCGACTGAGCCACCCAGGCGCCCTAAATCTCAGATTACATTTTTTTAATTTTTTTATTTTTTTTTCAACGTTTATTTATTTTTGGGACAGAGAGAGACAGAGCATGAACGGGCGAGGGGCAGAGAGAGAGGGAGACACAGAATCGGAAACAGGCTCCAGGCTCTGAGCCATCAGCCCAGAGCCCGACACGGGGCTCGAACTCACGGACCGCGAGATCGTGACCTGGCTGAAGTCGGACGCTTAACCGACTGCGCCACCCAGGCGCCCCTCAGATTACATTTTAATCTAAGTATGTCCCTTGCAACGTTTGGCAATTCTGTACCTCCCGGGCCGACCTGAACTTGTCCCCCGGGGCCAGGACCCCGGAGCAGGGATCCGGGGTCAGATCCGGATGCAAGGAGGAGCCCAGGGTCTGGAAGACAGAGAGAAGCAGAGGGGTCAGGCCAAACCTGTGAAGGCAGAGATGGACCCGGACCAGGACCGGGTCTCAAACTCCTTAACTACCCCCCCGCTAATGGGCACACTGGCACCTGGCTTCTCTGAGCTCTTCTTGTCTCCTCTGTCGGATGGGGATAAGTAATACTAGACAGAGGTGGTCATGACGGTCACGGGGGACAGAGGGCACTGAGCACAGTGCCTGACATATACCAAGTGCTCAATAAATGGTAGGCTTGACCATACACTTACCCATTACTATATATAGCATATCATGTCCTTATAGAATAATTACTTACCGCAATAATAATAAACTATTACCTTTCCAGATTGGACTTTTGTTTTGCTTTACTGTTATACAGCCAGCATCTACAATGGTGCCTGGAACATGGTAGGTGCTCAGCTGCTATGTGCTGAAAGACTACATCGTGGGGATGAGAGCTTTGCCTCCAACATCCCTGAGGTCGGTCCAGCCCACTCCTACCTGACCAAGCCACCCGACTCGGCCCTAAATGCTGAATAGACTAAACGCGTGGGAAGGTAGAAAACCCAGGCTGAGACGTGTGGCTGCATCTCCGTCGAGTTCTGGGAAGTCAGACCTTTCTGACCTGGAACAGAAGGTGGGTGGCCTCCCGGTGCATCTGGGAATCCTGGCTCATCGCGGCCCCGGGGGGAGGGGGGTGGGAGCACGTTGTGACCCCAGCCCTCCCGGCAGATGGACAGGAACCTGGGAAAACACACGCAGGCAAGTCAGCCACGGCGTCTGTTCTGGAACTCCCTCTGTCTGCCCTGGACCTCACCTGGGCCGCAGCTCTGTGCCGTCTGGCGGGTCTGGCCGGCACTGCCGAGGGGACACGGCGTCCCCCAGCCCAGGCTCGAGCTCAGAGTTCTGGTCTCCCGGTTATTTGGGCAGAGGCGGTTTGCAAATTCCTGGGGCCCTGAGACACCCCCAAGCCCCAAACTCGGCGTGTCTGAAACTGAGCTCCCGACCTCCCACTGGGAACCTGCTTCTCGCTCAGACTCGACCTCTGACAGTGGCACCTCCATTTTCCTGGATCTCATGCCGGAAACCGGGAGTTCTCTTGACCCTTGCACGCCCCCTCTCCCCACGTACAAGCCGGCACCCAGCCCTGGGGGTCCTGCCTTCCAAGTGTCGCCTGATTCTTTCCACACCCACTGCCACCATCCTGGGCCTGCGGCATCCCGCCAGCCTGCCCTCAGCCCGGCTGATCACTGCCACAGCTCCCCCCAAGACCTCGTGGTCCCAGCTCGTTCCCCATGCAGCAGTCCCCGAGTGCGGGCTTTAGCCGGGCTGCCCTCTGTCCTGCGTCCCCTCCCCCTGCTTTACTTGCTACCTTCCTTCCCGCTCAGCCTGCAGGTGCGGGCCTCCTCGATGAACACCTAAATATTCATGTCAATCACAGACGCAATGACGCTTCACCCCTGAATATTTAAACACGAGCCTGCTGAGATCAAGGACAGTCTGCTGCATGACCCAAATTCCATTTTCACACCCAGGAATTTAACTGTGACGCGGAAGAGGTATATAATGTGCAATCCATGATTTAATTCTCCAATCGTCCCTAAAATTAGTCGCTGTCCTTATTCCACTTCAGCCCAGGATCCCACCAAGAATTACACGTGATGTCGGGTCGCACGGTGCTCCCTTCTTCGTGATGCCTCCGGCGGCACCCGGGCTTGCCCCCCAAAGCCCTCATCCCACGTCATCTTCAACCCTCCGCTTTGCCTCCTGACTGCAAACTCCCTGAGGGCAGGACCGAGCCTGTCTGGGGTCTGCTGGTGGTTTCTGGCGTATGGAGAGCATCCCGTCAATATATTTTTAAAATTTTTTTAACGTTGATTTCTTTTTGAGAGACAGAGCATGGGTGGGAGAGCGGCAGGGAGAGAGGGAGACACAGAATCCGAAGCAGCCTCCGGGCTCCGAGCTGTCAGCAGAGACCCCGACACGGGGCTCGAACCCATGAACCGTGAGACCGTGACCTGAGCTGAAGTTGGACGCTTAACCGACTGAGCCACCCAGGCGCCCCATCCTGTCAATATTTTCCAAGTTGACTCGAGGAGATGACGCACATCCTGGGTGCTTTCCTGTCGCTGTAAAATCTGCCTCTTGTAAAGGGGGCTCAGCTAAGGAAATATTTTGAACTCAGACCCTCGTTCAATCTAAACCCTGGGAGGTGTGACCCATGAGAGGAGCAAGGACAGGTTGTCTTTGCTGTCCTTTTATAGCACAGAAGGAGGCAGAAGGGGACACCCGAGTGGGGTGTGGGGAAGAGGGCCGTCTGGCTCTGGGCCTTTGATCTGCGCCCCAGGAATGCCCAGGAGGTCCGGGAGTTTCTGGGTGAACGAGGATATCCAGCGAAGGCCCAGCAAATGCTTCCTGGATAACGGGCTCACCGGGTCCCTCACTCGCCGAGGCCCTGGAACTGGCGGGGAGAGTGACACGCTGGCTACAACAACAATGGCCCGGACTGGGTCTTTGGAGGGGCAGGAAGGCCTTAATGGCTCTGCGAGACGGAGAGGTCATTCAGAGTCACCAATATTTATTGACACAGCCGTGACTGTCCCTGGGACAGCTGTGAATCAGAGGAACTACCGGGAATAGCACTCAGAGGCCAGACTCACACTGTCTGACCAGCGGCCGGCCTCGTCCCTCCCTCACCCCTGCCCCCCAGCTGAGGGGCAGGAACCTCGCTGGGGCCCGTCCTGCCCGGGCTCGGGTACTGCCCCCGCTTCTGCGGCCCACCGCGCCACGCCCAGACGAACTTCATTCCTTTACTGGCTCCATGCATCGTATTGAGCGCCTACTGCGTGCCACTGAACCACCTACATTTCTGAGCACCTGCTGTGTGCTAGGCACGATCTAGATACTGGGTTCCAGTTATGTGTCCTTTTTTTGGTGCACCACTACGTGCGTGTGCCAGGTACGGTATCAGAATGCTTGCCCAGGGCGGTTCAAAGCGGTAAAGCCCAGAACCAGGCCCTGCCCTTACTTCCTTTGGGTCCCCACAGCATTGCCTTGGGCCGGAGGAAAGCAGTTTTCCCTCAGCCCAACAGGGATCTGTGTGCCCCAAGGTCAGCCTGACGGGGGGGGGGCAGTCCCTCGAGGGGATGGCAAGAGGGGGTGGCCCGGCTCCAGCCTGGGATGGGCACCCGGCCCTGGCCACTCACAAGGCCGTGCCACCAGGCTGGCTGCGGCTCTCAGCAGAGCGGCCCCCGTTGCCGGGAGACACTGTGCAAAACAGTGCTGGCTGTTCTGCAAGCCTGGCGTCACCCCCAGCCCCGAGGCCACTGCAAGGAGCCCGGTCCCCTTAATTAGAACCTGCCGGCTTGGCCCTGGCCCTCCCCAGGCCTGAGCTGACTTCAGTGGCCGTGAAACTTGCAAACTCTTTCCTGTGTGCTCCCTTGGGCTCCAGCCTGCAGGAGCTTCAGAGGCGACTCACTTCCCCTGGCTGGGGACTGGGCAGGTGCAGCTGCGGCCTGTTGTGGCTCCCGGGTGCGGGGCTGGCACGCCGGCCCCTGCCTCTCCGGGCCTGGCACGTGACGGGCACTGGGAAGGGTCTGCCACCCAGACGGGGACACGCCTTCCCGAGCCCCGGCCGAGGCCTCTTCACCCCTTCTTCCTGCCCCAGCCTGCTCCCACCCGGCTCCCCGGCCTGACAGCGTTGGCCCTGTGTATGTGTGGGGGGGGGGGGACATCTTCCCGGTTCTTCTCTGGGCTTCCACGGCATCTGTGCAGACGTGCTGTGTAGCCCGGAATCCCTCCAGGGTGGGACAACGTGTTTTGTCTACCTCTGCATCTCAGCGCCCACCTCTTGGGTCCCGGCTCCAGCGGGAAAGAGCCACGCCCCCTCTCTGAGGGTCAGAGGCATCAAAGCCCAGCTTCTTCTCCCTACAGACCCCCGGAGCCTGGAGCAGCCTGGGCCATCAGCGTCTCCGGCCAGGTGGATCGGACTGGCTCCAGCTCACAGGCAACTCCTGTCCAAGCCCGGGCCGAGGTTTCCACTTGGAGAAGGTCCCCATGGCTGGGCTGGCTGAGGACCCGGTGCGGAATCTCTGACTAATCCCAGCTGTCCGACCTCTGGTCCCCAAGTGCAAGGGAGCAGCTGGCACTAAACTCGCTCCCCCAGGGCCCCCTCGGCCCTGCCCGTGTGAGAGGTGGCCAGGACCGGGCCCGGGCGTGACGCCTTGAGGTCTTCTGGTGCCCCTTTTGTGCCCCAAAGCCCATGCCAGTTTGCAGAACGCCACGGTCCCGGCCTCCAAGAACTGTGTGCAGTGGCTTCCAGAAGGACCAAGCCCGGCTGCGTGTGTTCTCGAAAGGTGGCTTCTCTTTCCCCAGCTCTGGGGTGTCCGTCCACACCGGGGGCGGTGGGATTCCCTGGTGGGAGGCCAGAGGGAAGGGTTGTCAGCCAAGGTGGGGACTTCAAAGGGCTCCTCTGGGCTCCCTGCTCGGGGCCCCCGGCTGTGGGATGGGCTGAGCCGCCAGGCTGGCAGCTGGCAAAACACGGCTGTGCTTGCTCGACGCCCCAAATAGCAAACAAGGGTGCCTTTCTAATTGGGGTGCCAGCAGGGTCCTCCCCGGGGAGGGGGGGAGTTTGAGGGTGGCCTTGGACTTTAGGCATAGGCCGTACCTCCCTGGGGCAGCGTGGGCGGGGTCCCCATCCCTCAGTGTGCGCGACCCTGGCTGGTCCCCGGCCGCCTCTTCCAGCGGCAGGCAACTCAGTTCGTGCTGATTATTAGTTACTAACTTACGAGTGACCCTATTGGGGCAAAGCAGGGACTGGATAGACTCCGGTCACGGTGCGAAGGAGGAGAGGAACCCAGCGTTTATTAAGCACCAACTGCATGCCTGGCTTGGTGTTGGGCAGGGAACGGAGGAGAAACAGCCCATGGGGGTGGGAGAGGGCCGGGAGGATGTGAGTCCAGGCTGTGGGCGGCCCTGGGATCAGCGGGGAATGGGGAGGCCAGTCCCTTGTCCTTGCGGGTGTGTCCAGAGGGCCCGTGTGTCCAGAGGGCCGGCCCGTGTGTCCTTCGGTGGGCTTCGTCCCTGCAAAGGAGGGAGGGGTGGAGGAGAGAAAGCCACAGCTGTGCCCTCCTCCCAGCCTCTTTCCTCTCCTGCCCGGCTGCCGGCCAGAACCCCCCCACCTTTGCTGTGGGACCCGGATGGCCTGCCGGGCTCCTCGGTCCTGCGGGGCACATGGGATTTGAACCCTGTTTCCACTCAGGAAAAACCTGGTACATTCCACTCAGGAAAAACCTGGCTCGTCCCTGGGTGTGGCCGGCTGGCCTTGGCCGGGGGCCTGTGCCAACCGAGCGGCCGCTGCGGTGCCCGGGCTCATATACCCCGAAAAGGGCCCCAAAGGCTCAGCCTCACTGACTTAACTGGAGAGTCATTTAAAACCCCTCCAGGGCCGCCTGGGGGGCTCAGTCGGCGGAACCTGCGACTCTTGATCTCAGCGATGCGGGTTCCAGCCCCGTGCTGGGTGTGGAGATTACTTAAAAAAAAAATTGTTTTTTAATTTAAAATTAACTTAAAGAAAAAAGAAAAAATCTTTCCAGTTGCTGGGTCACTGAGGCCTCGGTGGCAGGATTCCAGGCTCTGGAATCCCGCCAGGGGGCAAGCCCGCAGGGACAGGAGGCGCCCTTGAGCTCCTCGCCCCCCAGGACCCGTTCCTCCCACGGGAAAGAAATGCCACGGGCCCTGCCCAGCCTGGCGACGAAGCTCAGTGCCCCGGAGTCCGGTCTGACAGCACGCAGGGAGGCCTGGGCTTTTATGGGGCAGGTCAAGGATGCACAGCAGGGGGCCTTGGTCCGCCAGTCCTGCCGGACAACCTAGAGGAGCGCCTTTCTTTCCTTCCTCCTCCCAGGATTGCCGAGACCCCAGGACGTGTGCAGCGGGGTCAGTTCCGTGCCAAGAGGCGCCTAGCAGGCCACGCGGAGGCCACCGGGATTCCGCCCAATGTGCCAGTGGGTCCTACAGGTGCCGACCCAGGGAACAGGGTCCTGACCCGCCCCTCCTGTCCCTTTGTATATCCGTTACCTATTTCCTTTTTTAAAATCTTAGCGCTCTCGGGGCGCCTGGGTGGCTCAGTCAGCTAAGCGTCTGACCCTTGATCTCAGCTCAGGTCATGATCTCACGGTTCGTGAGTTCGAGCCCCGCGTTGGGCTCTGCGCTGACAGTGCAGAGCCTGCTTGGGATTCTCTCTCTTCCTCTATCTCTCTGCCTCTCCTCCATTCTCTCTCTCTCAAAAAGAAATAAACATTAAAAACAATAAAATCTTAGAGCTCTTTATTGGGTCTGAAGTTCTGCCCCGAGAGTCCACGTGGGGTGGATGTGAGAAAGCGTAGAGAGTGGCTGAGTCCCCTCCCTCCCTCCTTCCATTGGGAGTGGCCCCCTGTGACTTCCAGGGACAGTGACACTGAGGGCACAGTGTCCCCCCTTGGCTCTCACCAGCCAGTGGACTCCTGCTCCTTTGCATCCCGGGGTGTTTTCTGGAGAAGGCTCTCTGGGGCCCCCCCCCCCCCCCCCCGCAGGGCAGAGTGCTGGGCTCATTCGCATAAGTCAAAGTTCAGGGGCGGCCTTCTCCGCTGCAGGAAGGGATGGGGGGCTGCAGGAGCTCATGGGGGGCCCCCAGTTCTCTGAGGTAGGTCTGAAAAATTTGCTACTGCAAGTTAGGGCTTGAAGTGAGTGCGTTAGATGAGATGAATCCTTGGTGGGGACGTGGAAGACAGAACAACACCTACCCAGAGACGCCCCCCGTCCTGAGTCTCCAGAGCCTGGGACCCATACTTAGCACGGCAAGAGGGACTTTACGGAGGTGCTTAAATTAAGGACCTTGAGGTGGGGAGATTATCCTGGATTATCAGACGAGTCCTTTCAAGAGGGAGGCAGGAGGGTCCGAAAGGGACAGAGGTGGTATGAAAGTTTGTGTCTCCCCCAAATCCACATGTCAAAGCCCTCTGGTGGCTGTAATTTGGGGCTGGGGCCTCTAAGGAAGTAATTAAGGTCATAGGGGTGGGGCCCCGATCCCAAGGGATTAGTGTCTTTATTAAGAAGAAACACTAGAGAGGCTGTTCTTTTCTCTCTCCACCCCTCCTTCTTCCCTCTTTCTCTCCCTGTCTCCCCCCCCCCCCCCCGCCTGCCTCTCCCCACCGGCTGTGTGCGCACCGAGGAAAGGCCCCAAGAGGACACAGTGAGAAAGTGGCTGGCTCCAAGCCAGAGAAAAAGGCTTTTACATCCAGGAACTGAATGGGCCAGATCCGCCCTTGATCTTTGGACTTTCCAGCCTCCAGATCTGCGAGAAATAAAATTCTTTTAAGCCGTCCGGCCAGTGATAGTTTGTGTGGCAGCCTGAGGACAGGGTTGGGGGCGGGCAGGGGTGGGTGCAGAGATGGAAAAGGGCCCACGACCCACGAACCGAGGGGCGCGGGCAGCTTCTAGGAGCTGGGAAGAGTAAGCCGTTGGATTCTTCCCTAGAGCCTCCAGAAATCGGCTCTGCTGACACCTTGAGTTTTAAGACCTCCGGCCTCCAGAGCTAGAAGATCATACATCTGGGTTGTTTTTAGCCATTTCGTGGCCGTTTGGTACAAGCAGCCGCAGGAAGATAGCACAGGGGCCACGAGGTCTGGCCTGCCCTGTCTGACCTTCCTTCCCCTTCCCCGGGGAACAGCCCCTGGCCCTTCCTCTGGGAACCTCCCGCCCCGTTCTCAGGCCCTCCCTGTGTGTGAGCAGGTGACTAGGACACGGAACAGCACGTCTCCCTGGCCACGGGGCGGGGGGGCCTGGGGTGCTGGGGCTCTTCCCGAAACCCCAGGGGGAGAGAAGACCCCTCTTTCCACCGAGGCGGCCGAGGACGGACGTAAGCCTGAAGCACTCGCTGGCCATCTGGTCACGTCAGGGGTGGAGGCCACGCCGGATATCAGGAACGCAGAACCGAGGGAGGCCGAGGGTGCCTCCCGACCACCCCAACCGAGCCCCCAGCAACTTGAGCTTTCCGACGCAGGAACCTTTATTTTTTTATTTTTTTATTTATTTATTTAAAAAAAATTTTTTTTTTTTTCAACGTTTATTTATTTTTGGGACAGAGAGAGACAGAGGATGAACGGGGGAGGGGCAGAGAGAGAGGGAGACACAGAATCGGAAACAGGCTCCAGGCTCTGAGCCATCAGCCCAGAGCCCGACGCGGGGCTCGAACTCACGGACCGCGAGATCGTGACCTGGCTGAAGTCGGACGCTTAACCGACTGCGCCACCCAGGCGCCCCGACGACGCAGGAACCTTTAGATCCCCTGTGTCGCTTGACCAGGTTTGAGGTGGCACTCCGTCACTTGCAACCTGGAGTCCTGTACTAATGTCACTCGCTCTCGGCCGCCCGCGATGAGCTCCATTTTCTCAGGTGGGAAAGAGAGGGCTGGAATTGGGGCCCGCGGCGTGAGAATCATTCCCACCCGGGCCGGTCTTCTCTCCAGAGCGGCCACTTTTAGTGTTTGTTGGGGGCAGTTATGAGTCACCGCGCTGTTTCTGGAACAGTTTTTTTGGGGGGGGGGCTTCCACGAAAACTCGAGTCCTGCCTGTTTGTGCGTCTTCTACCCATCGTGGTATTTATCGTACGGAAGAAAACGGAGCCCTACCTCTCCCCAGGCAAGCACCTGCTTCGGTCCTCCCGGGCACTCTTCTGCAAACGGACACGCTCTTTTCCAGTGTTTTATTCCACGATGGTCTGGAACAGGGTCCGTGGGGCGTGGGAAAGAAGGCGCACGTGGCCGTCTAGAGAAATCTCGCGGATGCACGCGTGGTAACGGGCAGGGTAAATGCGCACAGAGGCCAACGTGGTCGTTATGGGAGGCGGCACAGAAGCAGGGTGGGCAGGGCCCCCCGCGCCCTCCGGCAGGCTGGGCGTCCACCGAGGTCTCTGTGGCTTCTGTGTTCACAGCCCGGGGGACAGACGAGCCACCGCTTTTGCTCTGGGGTCTGGGTGTGATGCCACCGTGATAAGGAGTACGATTTCGTATCTTCTATTTGCCCCTCGGATCCTGACGCCACCTTCCCCTGCTTCCTGCCTTGAGGGTGCCCTGTGCGGACAAGGGGCTCCTGTGCCCTCCACCTTCTGGCTGGGAAGCCCTACGGCCAGCTAGAGAGAGGGAGGAGGCTGAGGGCAAGGTGTCCATTCTCCTGGTTCCTTCCGTTCGATGCCTGTGTTCGTTTCTGCTACAACGAAGTACCATGGACAGGGCGAGGGGTGGGGGGGAGGCGGGGGCGCGTAAACCGCAGAAGTTCCTTCAGGAGGTCACTAAGTCTCAAATCAAGGTGTCAGGCAGGGCCCCGGCCTCCCTGGAGGCTCCGGGAACATCCTTCCTGGCCTCTCCAGGCTGCGGGTGGCTCCGGGCGATCCTTGGCTTGTGACAACACCATGACATTCTCTGCCTCCTTGTCACATGGCCTTCTCTGCGTCTCTCTGTCTCCTCTCTTCTCATAAGGTCGCCGGTCAGATTTCAGACCCACCCCAAATCCAGGATGATCTCGTCATCTCAGGATCCTTAAATAATTATATCCGAGAGGACCCTATTACCAAATGAGGTCCCAGACAGACAGGAATTTTGGAGGACACTATTCAGCCCACCGCAAAACCCTCATGGACTGGCTGGGTCTTTCTGACCAAAGGTCCGACAAGGGTCCTGTCTGCATGACTCTTTTATTCTGGGCCTCCGGCCTTTGGTGCCTCTGGTGGTAAGGCTCTGATGGCACCAGCCCTGGGACCCTACATTCTCCTTTCCCCTCTCGGTTTCCCTATACCCCACCTTGTGAACGAAGGCTCCTTGAATGCCTGAAAGAACCATCAGTTTCCTGTTGGGGTGTTGATGGACATACTCTTCATCACGGGGCACTCAGCCCATCTCCTTCCATCCTCGAAATTAGTATCACTCCCTCCTGGATGAAGAGACAGGTTCAGCAAGGCCGAACTACCTGCCCGAAGCCGTTCCGCTGAGATGTACCACGGGTAATGCCCTCCTTCTCTCGGGATGCCAGGCAAAGCCAGTTCTGCCTCCGAGAGGCATCCTTTGGGGTGTGGAGAGGTGGGGACAGTGGGGCCTGACTCCGGACTCGTGTCGCTGCAGGTGAATGGAAACCCAGCTCCAACTGGCTCCAAGCAAAAGAGAGAATTTGTTGGCTCCTGTGCCTGAAAAATCTGGGGGTGGGGGGTGGGGAGTGGACTCGCTCGAGGCACCTCCGGCTTCAGGTGTGCAAATGATGGCGAAGAAGGGCATGTGTCCCCCCTGTCGGCTCTGTGTCTCTGTGCCAGCTCCGTTCTTGGGTGACTGTGCCTGGGAGGGGTGGGGGCAAGATGGGTCCTGACTCCCCAGCTTCAGGTTCCCAGCGGGAAGGGAGCTTGTCTCTCCACGGCCTGCAGAAGTCCCAGGGAAGACGCTGGTGTCAGGCAGGTGGCTCCCCAAGGGGAAATCAGGGTGCCGCTGGAAGCTCCTGGAAAGGGCAGGTGCTTGGTGGGGAAGGTGGGCAGAGGTTTTATCGGTCACCTGAGGCAGTGGAGGAAGGAAGGGCCGGGCAGATGTGGGACCGGGGCTTCTCCCACCTTCCACCTTAGCAGAGGGATCCTCCCGAGCCAGGTATTGGGAAGCAGGAGGTGGGCGGTGTGTCAGGGGAGGGGGATGAAGGCACTTGGGTGCAGAAGGCCACCCCACGTGGTCCCGGGACGTCAGCACCATAAACCCTCCCTAGGGATGGGAGTCTTCAGGAGCTGATGTCCCCAGCTGCTCTCCAGGAAGGTAGCGAACCAGCAGGATGGAGTCCCATATGCTGCCTCCTCGCTGTGTGACCTTGGGCCAGCACCATCGTCCTCTGGGCCTCAGTTTCCCTGCTGTTAAACGGGGGCCTGCTCCCCATTGCCGAGAGATCAGAGGGAGGACCAGCAGGCATCTGACAAGTGCCCTGTGTGGACCTAGGAACCTGGCTTCTGGTCTCGTCTTCACAGTGTCTCCTGTCTTTCCAGGTGTCCTGTCTGGTCATCCGGTGGCCAAGCAGCTTGGAGGCCATAGAGGCTGGCTGCGTGTCGCCTGCTGACTTCCCACCCTCGGTGTCTTCGGTAACTGCTTGTGGGAGGCTGAGGTGTGAGTCACGGGAGGTGCCGGGTGAGGCTGCGGGGCCCGGGGGGCCCCGAGCTGAGTACCAGCTCTCATGCCAACTTGGTGCCAGGCCAACGTGGGCCACCGAGGAGGAAGAATCAGAGCATCTCTGTCTGAACCCAGGCCCTGCCTCCTCCTAGCCGGAGTCCCACTTGGGGCAAGCCTGTCCCCTCGGCGCCTCAGTCTCCGCCCCCACCAAAGTCAGGGCAGGGCTACAAGAGCGTGGGGAGGTGGAGCAGGCGGGCGCCTTGCATGGGCCCGCTCACTAGGTAGGAGGCTCGGCGGCTGGTTTATCGAACGGCCCAGTGTGGTTTGACACGGCTCCAGTCCCTCGGTCCCCAGCTGCACTCTGTCAAATCATCCCTTCCTCGACTTCCAGTTTCCTTCACTTTTCGGTTTTCACTGAAAGTGTTCAGACTCTCTGCTCTGTCCCTTCTCGCTCCCCTCTGCTCTCTGTCTTTGCTCCTCCTGTGGGTTAGGTAGGGGTTGAGGGGAGCAAGATTCAGGGGGTATGGTCTCCCTTGCCCTGGTCCTTGGCTGTCCTCTCTCTGGAGCCTCTTGGTGAGCCATTATCCACCCCCCCCCCAATCCTTGCCCTCAGCTCCTGTCCCTGGTGAGATGCACCCTTGATCTGCGGCCCCTCCCTGGATGCAGGTTCACAAGGGCGGCCTCACCTCCTCCATCATTTGTTTGACCCCCGTGGGGCCCATTCCTGCTCCCACCTCTCTTTGACTCTTCCTCTTCTGAGAGGTCCGTTTTGAAGTATTTGCCTCTTGGTTCTGTGTAAATCTTCTTCGGCTTGCCCCCTGGCCCCCTGGGATTCTCCAGCCCATACTAGGGGGTGAAACGAAGATGTTACTGACCAAGCAGGAGCCAGGTTTTCTGCTCCAGAGACTCAGTCCAGTTGGGCCTGGCGGAAAGCAGGCGGAGGTAGCACAGGGCCGCCTTGTACAGGTGTTAAGGCTGTGTACTGCACAGGGGTACCTCAACCGTGAGGACACTGTTGTCAGTGCACATCCTAACTGACCTATGTGAGGCGTGTGGGTAAGTGTCAGGATGCAGGCCTGTGTCTCTGGGTGGCTGAGGCAAGCCTCCTTTATGTGAACCCCACACTGGCTTGGACACACTCAGGGCGGCACCTGTATACTTCCGCACACGCACGGATGTGTGCAGCTATGCCCAACCCCCGCTGAGCTCAGAGGATGCCTTGAGGTCCCTCCACCTGCTTGCTGCTCTCGCACCCAGTCCTCACCCTCACCGGGCTCCTCGGGGGCGGTCCTGAGGCAGGGTTCAAGGAGTAAGTAGAGGCCAAATAAGCAAATGGATGAAAGAAGGGGCACAGAGGGGAAACGGCATAGAAAGGAGTAGGCACGCAGCTGAGCATCTGACCGCGTGCCTTTGCTTCCTGGGTTGAGCAGTGTTCTGGACCCCGGCCAGCTTCAGGATCTGTGCTGCGGGGAGGGCCGGCCTTTCTCTCCGCTTAAACCCCCAAGTGGCTCGGGGTCTGGGTCTGCAGGGTCTCCCAGACCAGCGTCTTCCGGCCCTTGGGACCAGTAGTGGAGCACTGCCCTTGGAGTCCAAAGTGGGAGCCCCCACGGGCCACCTGGGTGTCCCCTGCCCCGGCAGCAGCTGCCAGCCACGGAGAAAGGGGAGGGCCAAGGAGAGGGCGAATGCTTTCCCGGGGCCCCTGTGTGCCCCTCTGGGAACGCCTGGCCTCCTTCCTCCCGCCCCTGGCAGCAGGGGCTCCCCGGGGCGCCCTGGGTATGGGCCTGGGGGCAGGGAGCCGGGCGAGCTCCGTCCTCGCCAGCCCGCGGGGAGTCTGTCTGCCCCTCCCTGGGCTCTGGTGAGAGACTAGAACACAAAGCTATTTTTATTTATGATAGTGTCAGTGGGCTGGCCTCCGTCTAGACAGCGGGTGTTATCATTCGGGGCCATCCTGGAATGCGCAGCCCCATTTATTGAGAACAGAAGACCGTGTGCAGATTAAGCGGCTCATAAAAATAAGCTGGGAACTGATACCGGGCCGGCCAAGCCAAGGTAACCGGCGAGGTCAGCCGTGCACGTTGCTTTTGGACACCGGGATGTTTTCAGAGATAAACGAGGATCGATGTGGCCGCAAGGGTGGGCGTGGCCTGAGCCTGCCGGTTCCCCTCTGGGTGACGCATTTAGCTGCCTCGGGGCCTCAGGGTGCTCATCTGTAAAACGGGCACGAACACAGAACGTCTGTCTCAGGATGAGGACTACGTGGCTAAGGGGGAGAAAGAGTTTGGGAAGGTGCCGGCACACAGCGAAAGCTCTGCGATATTACTGCCTCTGCTATCATTCTGCCCCCTCGACCTTTGGAGCGTGGCCACGAGGAGGAAAAGGCAGCAAGAGTGGCCTTGACCCAGCCCTTCCGAAGGGCCGAGGCAGCTGCGGTTGAGACTTCTACGTGGGCACACTGGGGCAGAGCTGGAGGGCCCAGACCTGGGCAGGAGAGAGCTCCAGTGGGGGTGGCAGAGGCAGGGACCCGGCTCCACCCCAGCAGACGGTCCCAGCACCCCTCTGAGCCTTGGTTTCTGCTTCTGAGAAATGGGGAGGCCGGGGGGTCCCTTGCAGGCTTGCCTGGGACGGAGCGCGCCCGGTGCTCAGGGCGCTGTGTGGACGCCTGGCTTCTGTGAACCAGGCACTGACAGAGCCCACGGCAGAGCAGGCCCCGCGGCCCTTTGGGTTGGGGCTTTAGGAAGGAACAGAGCCTCTCCTGGTATCTGATGCCGTCCTGCTGTCCTGCCGTCCTGCCTTCCCGCTCCCACCCCGACACTGACTAAAGGTACACATGTGTTCTGCGTTGCCCTGATATCGCCCTGGCCTGGGGCCTCTGTGGTCAGAGGCCTTGTGCTCTTCCTTCAGCTTCCGTGGTTTCTCCGGCTCACCCTTCGCGCCCGGCGCGCCGCCCCACCTTCGCGAGGTCTCCGTCCCAACCTCTGCTTTGGAAGACACCTGCCCTCTCCTTCCTGTGATAGGAGAAGCTCTGGGTGGGGGTCCACCCTGTTCCCAGGGGCCGCACCCAGCACCCCCTGAACGAATGAGAACCCAGCTCTGCAGGGAAGCGGGCTGTCCTCAGCCACCCAACAAGGGAGACTTCGGGGGAGGGGGAGGGGGAGTCGAGAGAGAGTGTGTGTGTATGTGGCCTGTCTGAGCAACCAAGGTCACAGTGGACCCGCCAGACAGCGCTGTCCAGGGGATAGCATATATCAGCGTGTGCAAAGTGAGTGCTTTCGCCGGCACACGCGAGTTCTCAGGCCCGTGGCGTTGGGTGGAGACGGACGGTAGGCTCGTGCCTACTTTGGGGGGTGGCTGTGAGGCTCACAGAGGTGGTTTCGTTTTCCCAGGACCACCCAGGAGTCTCTGAGCTGCAGGTGGAGCCCAGATCTTTTCCCCTGCGTCTTTTGTGGAACCTACTACCCCCGGGAAGGAGAGAGCCCAGCGGGAGCTCCCGCCCAGGAACGACTTAGGAAGAAGGCAGCCTCGATTTACCCGGGTGTGCTGGGGTTTGCCGTCCACTGCCCCCCAGGCCCCGAGGCATGGCGGCAGCATCCCTGGGCTGACCCGCTGACACTGTGAGTGCCTGAGGGACCCGTCACCAGGCACAGAAGAAGCGCACAAACCGCACCCCCCCCTCCTTTCCCAGGATGCTCTGCAATGCGTGGGCTCAGAGTAGCCACCTCGACCTCTCCGAGGGAAAGAGGACCCCAGAGGGCAGGGCTCAGGGAGCCACAGGGACAGGCTCAGGCTCTTCCCCAAGAGCATAGACTGACTGCTGGATTTCAAGACAGGAGCGCCCAGGGCGGTTCGGTCAGAGCCACAGCCTAGACCAGGAGCTGCCTAGAGGTGGGAGGATTTCTGGACGTAAGCAGAATAAATGACCCGGGTCCCCGAAGTTCTGGGTTTAAGCCTCCTTCATGGGGCCGCCTGGGGGAGGCACACAGGCTGTGAGCTCAGACAGCTTTCTTACTATTATTATCTCCAACCCTTAAATGGCACTCCCTGTGTGGCAGATACTTCCTAGCAAGAGCCACTCCACAAGCAGGTCCTGTCACCACCCCCGTTTCACAGAGGAACCTGCCCAAGTGGGCTCGATCCCCAGCCCCGCCGAAAACTCCTATTTATTTTTCAAAACCCTGGTAGGGCATCCCTGCGCCGATCTCCTGGTGGGGGCCATCCTTCCCCCCAACCCCCCTTGGAGCCCCATTTCCCACACCTGCCGGTCTGTGCCCATCCACTGGGCTCCTTGCTCAGAAGCCTGCTTTCCGGAGTCTGAATCCCCATCCGGCACAGACAGGGGGTCAAGATGTGTTTGCCGAACGGGACAGCAGAGGCTGTGGCCCCTTTTCTCGTTACTCCCACAGGACCTCCTGGAGGAAAATGTTGCTTGTCTCCCCCCGCAGGTGGCCAGGAAACCTGTCCTTTAAAGGTGACTCTGGGCAGGTCTGCCGGCCCAGCCCACCCCCCAGTTCATCTTTCCTGGAAACTGGGGGTGGGCGATGCCCTACGGAGGGGACCCCCCCCCCAAGCTTCCAGGGACGGCGGCAGGAGGCACGGGCAGAAGCCATGGGACCAGAGGGAGGGGTGTCCCCGGGGAGGCACAGGCATAGCCGAGATGCTTATCTTTCCCCCTCTCTCGTCAACGGCTATTACGACGCCTCGGGCCTGTGTGGGCTTTGCAACTTTTCGAGGCGTTGCCTCGAACCCAGTTCTCCTTGACCCTTTGCAACACCGTGAGCTGGGCTGGAGTGGTTCTTCCCACTTCGCAGAAGAGGAAATGGAGACCCCCCCAAAGGTGATGCCCAGCCTCACAGGATCAGCGACTGGTATTCTGAAGTCCCCCGGCCTGTAGATCTCTGTCGGCTTCACCCTGCAGCGGGCCAGCCTGGAAACTTCCTAAATTCCGCCACCGTGTCCGGTTCGCGGGTGAGGGCCCCCTGCTTACGATCCTCTCTCTTTCGGGTTTCCTGGAGGACTCTGAATGGGGGGGGGCAAGGGCTGGGGGTGGGTGGCAGGAAGTCGGACTCCTTAGGGCTGCCGGGAAAGGCACCCCAGGGGGCAGGGTCCCAGGGCCAGCATGCTGTTCCTTCTGTGGTGCAGCCACCAGGCCTGGCTCCTCCCAGCGTGGCCCTCAGAGGCGGCTCCTTCCAGGGAGAGCCAGACTCCAGCCTGCTAGCAGAGGATGTTTTCCTGCGCAGTGGACAAAACATTTCTGGCACTTTCAGGAGGGGACTGAACAGTCTGTCCACTTTGGCTGCGTTCGGGGTTCCTGGACGGGCGCAAGTGTGCTTTCACAGGCAACAAGATTAATCACACAGCAACCTCCCTCCCTCCCGGCTCCTCACCTGCCCCGCCCCGTCCCCCGTCACCCGCGCTGTGCTCCGGAGCAAACTTCTGAGAAGTCATTCCAAGTGGCCTCAGGAAGTGAACACTCGAGTCACGCGCCTCCCGCCACAGGCCTCCTCGGTGAGGGGGAGGGGCTGGGAAACACCCCCGACCCCGAGTCCCGTGAACCCCAGCCGTCTCACGTGGGGCACGTCCCATCCCAACTGACTGCTTTGGCCTCTGACCTGATGCAGTGGCCTGGATCCGACGGCCGTTCCTCCTGGTGCCTCTCTGGTGGAAGTTCATCAGAATTTCCCGAGGTTTGGGAAGCTTCCAGAACCCCCGGATGAGATGTGGTCCCAGCCCTGGTTCCCTGTGTCCTTCCACGCTCCATTTAGAAAGGTCTCTGAGGCACCTGGGTGGCTCGGTTGGTTAAGCGATCACCTTCGGCTTAGGTCATGATCAGGTTCATGAGTTCGAGCCCCGTGTGAGGCTCGGAGCCTGGAGCCCGCTTCCGATTCTGT
This sequence comes from Herpailurus yagouaroundi, assembly GCF_014898765.1. NCBI lineage: Eukaryota > Metazoa > Chordata > Mammalia > Carnivora > Felidae > Herpailurus > Herpailurus yagouaroundi. The sequence goes on along the minus strand of NW_024412388.1, from coordinate 6,619,087 downwards.
GTCACTGTCTCTGCCCCTCCCCGCTCACGTTTTCTCTCTCTCTCTCTCAAATATAAATAAACATTAAAAAAAATTTTTTTTTTTTTTAAAGGCCGGTCTCAAGTGGCCAAAGTGAAATCAGTGGGTAGGGTCAGGATAGATCAGGAGAGAAAGGAAGAGGTCTGTGTCCAGAACTTCCGGGCCACGCCCAGGGCTGGGTGGGGGATGTGGTGGGGGGACAACCCTGGCCTGGAGGGCCCGCTCCAAGGGACGCCTCGTTGCAAAGCTGTTCTCAAGGTCTCGAGGTTTGCTCTAGACCCTGCCTGTCCCAGAGGGCCCAGCAGTAAACATCAGAACATTCCACGAGCTTAGGGTCCTGGCAAGACACCCCGAGGCCAGGGCCACACGGCCACCCCAGGCAGGTCTGACGCTTTGGAAATTGGGCCCCCACCCTGGCTGCACTCGAGGCAGAACAGGTTTGGGCGGCACGGGGGGTGGGGAGCAGCGAGACCACTCCGCAGAGGCCCGTGGGCCGGCGCCGGGGCCCTGAACCCGCCGGGGCGAGCTGAACTCCGGCGGGAGGCAGGCTGCTAACCAGTAAGCAAGTTGTAAAAACCCAAGTCAGACACAACATCTGGCAGCTGCTTCAAATAGTTCTCCGTCTGAAGGTGGAGTCGCTCGCGGCCTTCCAGTAAATCAAACCATGTGCGACGAGGGGCCTGTGCCGGCCTGAAGCACCCTGCTTGGCCGGGCCCCAGCCGCGCCTCCGGTCCACTGGCTCTTTAAATAGCCTGGGGTTCACATTCCATTTCCTTGTACGATCACTGTGGAGCCGGCCTGGCCGGAGAAGCTTCAGGATGCGGGCCGCCTCCTTTGGTACCCCCCGAAAAGGATGGAGGGAAACGGGCTCCGAGACGCCACCCAGTCCCCCGGCTCGGCCTCCAAACAATGCCCGTGTCTCCCTAGACCCCGGGACCCCCTCACCGTGGCTGGTCAGGGCGAGACCCAGGGAGGGCCCGGGGGGCCCTGTCCGCCGCCAACTTGCAAGGCCTGTGCCCGGCCCCGTGGCTTCCACGAGCGGCCTGGGCGCCCACCCCTCGGAAGAATGGTCATCAGTGCCAGAGCAGATGTGCTCCGGTGGGACCGGCCCTGAGAGGCGGAGGCAGAAGGGAGGGCTGCCGTAGCCGAGGATGTTGGGAATCCTGTCCTTGTTCCCAGCACCCACCACGGGCCCGGCGCTGGGGTCTGTCTTCCATGCACGTCATTTCGTAAATCCTCACGGCCGCCCTCAGAGGCGTAGAGCGTTGACTGTGGCCCTCAGAAAGATTGAGTCTACGTCCTAAGCCCAGAACTTGTGAATAGGAGCTTATGTGAAGAAGGGGGTCTTAGCCGACGCCATTAAGGATCTCAAGGCGGGTTCATCCTGGATTATCTGGGTGGGTCCCAAATCCAGGGACAGGGGTCCTTGCAAGACAGCCACAGGGACACAGACGGGAAGCCCGTGTGATGACAGAAGCAGAGGTTGGAGCGACGTGACCGCGAGCCAAGGGCGGCGTGGAGCCACCAGAAGCTGGAAGAGGCAGGAAGGATTCTCCCCTCCGAGCCTCCGGAGGGAGCGCGGCTCTGTCCGCACCTTGATTTTGGACTCCTGGCTTCCAGGACTGGGAGAGGATGAACGTGTGTTTTAAGCCACCCAGTGCGTGGTGATTTATTGCAGCAGCCACAGGAAACTGATACAATGTGGAAACTGGGGGTCAGAGAGACGGAGCACGGCCACCTCTCTCCTCACTGCCCCGGACTCTGCCTCCCTGATGAGGAGGCTGATTTTGAGAAAACTGATCTCATTCCCATCCAGCAGGACAGAGGTTCCGGGACCCAGGCAACTTCCGGGCAAGATGCCTTCCTAGGAAAGGCTTGTTCACAACACTTCCGAGCACACGAGGGTCTGTGTGGCATATGAGTCATTACATGAGCTGCTTTTTAACTGACCAGTTATGATGGGCCAGGCTGCACTCTAAGGTCTTCGTGGAGACTGAATCCTCACGGTGACCTCAAGAGAGGAAATTTTCTCTCCGTTTCACAAATGAGGAAATCGAGACCAAGGGAAGCACTGGGGGAGGGTGTCGGGGAACCCCCCCCTGGGGAAGCAATTGGAAGTCAAAGCAGCCAGGCACAAGAGGTCCCACAGGGGGTCCGATCCCACCTGGTTATCAGCTGCGCACAACAGGTGAATCCATCGAGTCAGAAGGCAGTTGGGGGGCGGCCGGGGGCGGGGGGGCGGGGGGATGGGGAGGGACTGCCAATGGGCACAGGGTTTCCCCTGGGTGGATAAAAATGTTCTGGAACCAGACAGAGGTGGTGTTGCACATCGTGAGCGTGCTCACGGCACCGAAGCATACACTTTAAGATGGGCAGCGTGACGTTACGTGAGCTTCATCTCAACTTTTAAAAAAATATTTATTTAGTTTGGGGAGAACACCAGCGGGGGAGGGGCGGAGAGAGGGGGACAGAGGATCTGAAGAGGGCTCTGCGCTGACAGGCTGACAGCAGCGAGCCCGATGCGGGGCTCAAACCCACGAACTGCGAGATCCTGACCTGAGCTGAAGTCGGACGCTCGACCGACTGAGCCACCCAGGCGCCCCAGCTCAATGTTGTAAAAAACCAGTGGAAAAGGGTGAGGTCGGAGTCCTGGCACCAAGGACCTTGAAGCGCCCAGCCCTAAGCTCCTAGTGTCTCAGCAGGTCCCCCGGGGAGAAAAGTGCTCCTGCTGGGTCACAGACGGGGACAGCAGGGCGCCTGAGAGCCTGGCTGGAAGTTACCGTCCCGCGTGGGTCGGGGAGCTGGGCGTGAATCGCAGGCTGCCCCGGCTCCAAAGCCCAGGACCCTCTCCGTGGCCATGAGGACGACGCACAGACGAGCTCGAAAGGGAAGTTCTTTGCTTTTTGGCTGAAGTGGGTCCTAGCTGTGGTGGTCACAACCCCGATGGTGACTTTGTGGAACAGCAATCAAAGGGAAGGAACCTCACAAACGTGGTTTGCTTGGAATATCTATCAAAAGGTGGAAGGGAGAAGGGACGGTCTGCTCTTCACGCTGTAAAGAGCGGGGACACGGTCGGGGAGAGACATGGTCCTGGGTGATGCTGAGGTCGTGGGAAATATCAGGGGCAGCTCTTGGGTGGACAGGCCTGCTGCAGGGTGCCTGGGCAGTGGTCTAGGACCTGCAGGCCAGCTCCGAGCTCCTGCTTCAGCTTTCCAGGACTAATTGCCTTGGGGAAACTGAGGCTCGCTCGGGGGACCAGCCCCAGGCTGAGGTTTCCTCCCCCCACTCTGGTATTTTCCTCAGACTGCCTGGCTCGCGAGCACGAGCACTTCCTCACCTGGGAAGGTGCTGGCCACGCAGCCCCCGCTCTCCGGGACATTTGCACGCGCTCTGAAACGCAGGGTACGGAGAGCTGATTTCCACCCACACCAGTGGTCTCCACGCTTCTCTGAGTCACAGCCCCAGTGAGCCTCTGAAGGGAACGGGGAAGGTCAGGGGGTCTGCCTGGGTCCAACTCTGCCTCCACCCCAGGGCAGGGCGTCAGACTCGGTTCCCGTGTTTCAAGATGCAGATTCCTGGGCTCTACGTGCTGCATCAGAGTTTCTGTGGGTTTGCTTTTTCCCGAAGGTGCCCTAGTGATTCACGTGCAGGTACCTGTGAACTTCAGCTTCGGGCCCCCAAGCTGGGTCCTGCTATTCGTGAGCCTCTACAAGACACAATCTTAGGGACGGCTGGAAGGTCCACCCTCAGAAGAGTCCGGGGAGGGGTAAATGAGGTCTTTGCATTTCCCGCCTACAAGGTGGACCCAGGACGGGCTGCAGCTGGGTCGAGTGGGAAGACAGACCCAGGGTAAGTCAGCGCCGACTCCATCCTGCCAGCTGCCCTCAGCCTGGGCTTTTCCACCGGGAACATTCCCTCTGCTCAGCAAAATCACTATCAGACTGGCAGCGGCTGCTGCGTTCTGGCCCGGGAAGAAAGGTTCCAAAGACGTGTTAGCTTTCTGTTCTCTTAAAACAGGAAAGGAAAAGAGAAAGAAAAAAGGAGAGAAAGAGAAAAGGTCAGGGCCCCGCCGAGGACACGGAGGTCCGAAGCTGGGACAGGATGCCGCTGAGGACACCGGGAGGACCGCAAGGCCGGCCCGGCTGCCGGCGGCTGAGCCCCACGAGGCCCTCAGAGAGCCATGAGCGGCTTCCTCTGGGCCTCCTCGGCCAGGACATCATTTGTTGATTCTAGAGCCCAATTCCTAGCTCATGATTTCTCTCTGGTTGCCATGGCCCCGTACAGAAAACACAGCAAACTCCTGGCCCCGGGCAGCTCATTTATTTCAAATATTCCCTGCAGCTGGACTCCAACCATGTTTGGGTGTCTGGACTGGAGCATGAACTAATTGCTCTGTCTTCGGCCCCCTCCCCAGCTCCCCCGGCATACTTTATGGTTCAGTAAAGTCCGCATTCCACATCTCGCCGCCGAGGAGGCGCGGGAGGGAGGCTGGGTGGGGAAGCCTTGTGCAGGAGGAGGGTGGGGGGGGGGGCTCTTCCCATCTGTGGCCAAGCCCCAGGCCGGCTACCTGCTCGAAGGCAGGGTATTAATTACAACCACATGGGCCGCTCTGCAAGATGGTTTTATTAAGACTGCTCCCTTCCACGCGAAACCCTGCTCCCCCAGAAGTCTCCAGGCCGTACAAAGGCCCCTATTTTCCCCGGGCATCCACAACCCCCAATCCCACCCCTACCCCCGCCCACCGCCTGACCCCGCTCCTCCCCCTGCTGTGTCCTTCAAAGCTAGCGGAGTCCCGACTGCAACCCACACGTGAACTCCGACCGAAAAGTAACGTCAGACCACCCCTTTCCTCCAAACACACCCGGGGAGGGTCTCTAGGGCTCCCTGTCCCCCAGTACCCACCTGGATCTCTGGAGACCCGAGAAGAAAGATCGGGAAGCTGGTTTCGGGCTGGTTGGACCGTTCTCAAAGACCGATTTCCAGAACAGAAGTGCCCGAGCTTTTAAAGCGTCTGTTAGCGCCCTCGCTAGTGTGCTGGGCCCTGTTCTAAAGCCTCATTTCACCCTCGCTACCCTCCCACGAGACGGGCAGGGTGAGGACTGCCATTTGATGGAGGCTCATCCAAGAGCAGGCAGTGAGGGAGAGTCAGAGCCAATATTTGAACCCGGGTCTGACTCAGGAGTCCCTGTGCTTGTTGCTGGGACAACCCACCGACACACTAGAAGAATTTCCCTTTCCTCGGCGACCTGTCCTGCAAAAGAGCTGATACAGTCACAAACAGTGGTCTCCAAACTCTCTTAGGCAAGGTCGCTTGGGGAGTTCGAGACAACTGCAGATCCCTGGCCTGGCCCCAGGAACGTCGATCTCGTTCATCTCAGGCGGGGCTCTGAGAAAACGTGCGTTTCAGCCAATACCTCCCGTGTGGTGCCAGTGCAGGTGGTTCGAGGAGAGCTGACCAGGAGGCTGACCGAGGAAGGGACACGGGACTTTGGTCCTGAGGGTCTTGGGCCCTCAGACCAGGGCACTTTTCACAGCACCGCGAGATCCTGACAGGCCCCCGGGGAGCTGAAATTCTTTCTTGCCAGTTCTTTGGAAACTAGTCAGGACATGAGATGGTATTTAGTAAATTTCTTGCAGATTCACGGATCACTCACCAATCCTCTGAATAAGCCTGAGTCTCCTGTCTTCTCTCTCTCTTTTTTTTTAAATTTTTAAATATTTAGTTTTTGAGAGGGAGAGAGACAGAGTGTGAGTGGGGGGAGGGGCAGAGAGAGAGGGAGACACAGAATCCGAAGCAGGCTCCAGGCTCTGAGCCGTCAGCACAGAGCCCGACGCGGGGCTCAAACTCGCAAACCTCGAGATCATGACCTGAGCTGAAGTTGGGTGCTTAACCCACTGAGCCACCCAGGCGCCCCTCCTGTCTTCTCTGCTAGGGGATGAGGGGGGTGTCCTGCCCTCAGCAGCTGGCAGGACAAGGTTCACCGTGAAGTCTCATTAGCGTCATGCATGCTCGGCACGGGGGCACAAAGGTAAGTGCGGGACAGGCTCCTTCTACCGAGTGTGCAGAGCGGGGACTCATATCTTGCCCCTTAAAAAGCCCACGCTGTCAACTCAAACCATAGGGCACTGATGAGCCAGGGGCTCTCACTGATGTGCAGAATCCTTTCCATCAGGCTCAGAAAGTCTCAGTCTGGGCTGCAGGCTCACAAACTTCTAAAAAGGGATGGGGACATTCTAGGATCACCTCTCTAGGATTCTCCTCCTCACTGGGCCTCGGCGGGCATCCCACCCTCTGCCAAAGGGTCCTGGGGATCACCTTAGTATCTACTGAGAACTGGACGCACGCAGGGAGGGCTTGGCCACAGCCCTTTCCCTTCCCCCGAGACACAGAGAGGGAGTCAAAAGTGGCTTTGTATTTTTAATAAACTTTCCTTTATTAGGTTACTGACTATTATTAACCATCATAAAATAGAACGGGAGTTTCAAAACTGTACAGGTCACAAGGTTCTGGGCTGAGGGGAAAGAAGGGTGGGGCCGGGGTTTGGGAAGCTTGGGGACAGAGGTGCAGAGAAATGACAAAGAGCCCGCAATTCATCCAGCGTCGGTGGGAGACGGCTGGACCAAGGCAGTAAGGCTGGGAGCGGCAGAAATAGAACTCTCTCGTGTGCAACATTCATGAGAACATGACCCACCCCGAAACAGGAGTGAGGAAAAGTCTTTAAAAGTCTTACAGGTAAGATTTCCTCCCCACTCCCCCCGCCCCGCCCCTGCCCTTGGAAAAAACCTCAAAATAATAAGGGGGCAATTTACATTCCTCACCCAGACTTGGTACCAATTTTGTGCTTTAAAAAATATACTCCGTTGGAAGACTTTTTTTTTTTAAAGGTACCCTACAGCAGCTGTTTAAAACATAATTCTTACAGACAAATATATATGTATATATATTAAACATTTAAACAAATAAAGTCATCTATTGTACTGGTACAGAAACGAACAGAAGTCCGATTCGAAGAGAGTTGACCTCAAGATAGAAGGTGGTGAACGCGGTGGCAGGGGCCGGGGGCTGCTACGTGGGGGGGGCTGTGGCAGGGCGCTAGTGACCCTCTTCTGTTGGCTGCCCCGTCCCACCCCGCCCTGCACCTTGTGTGGCTCTGGGGGGGGTGGTGGTGAGCTGAGGCTGTTCCACACGGGCGCAGAGCCCAGACAGGGGCACTAAGTGGGGGCCTGCGCTGGCTTCCGGTGGGGCACCACCTCTCTGTGGTCTCCCCAGCCTGTCCTGCCCCTGGTTCCTCTGGGGACAGAGACCCACTCAGCCTCCCTTCTTGGTTGAGGCTCCAGAAGGCCAGGGCTTCTGACGACACACATGGGAAATCTCAGCTAGGAAAGGAAAGGCAAAAGCAGCAACACCCTCCCCCAGAAGACTGAAGAAATAAAACCACGTGCAAAGATGGCCGAGCCCGAGGGGTGAGTGGCCACCTGGAGAGACACAGGGAGCTGCCACAGCCCTTGCAGACGGGACCCCCAAGATTCTTGTATTGCACGTGAGGCGAATGTTCCCTGAGGGGCGTGCTCGGGAACTCGGAGCAGAGCCCCCCCGGAAACTGTAGGTCCAGAGCCCCAAACAAAGACACCCTCGTGCCCCTGTGAGGACACGGCCCACCGAGAGGGGCAGGTGAGGCACACACATATCCCGGGGAGGGGCAGGTGGAAGGGACCACCAGAACACTCCAGAGAGAGGGTACTGAAACAAGGTTTCCTTTCTAAATGGAATAAATAAATGGCTTTTGTTATTGTTCAAAGAATAAATAGAGGGTACCAAGGGACTGACAGCCGGGGCTGATGCTGGGCGCTGCGGAAGGTCCGATCTTGGTTTGCTTCTGCCTCGGAGTCCGTGGGGAGTTCCTGACGTCCTGAGCGTTGTCTGCCGTGGCGTGGCCCCACCGGCCTCAGCACCAGCCTTTATCTGAGCACCTCTTAGCACCCCTGGGATCTGCGCTTGGCGCTGGGACCCGGCAGGTGGCAGGGGTAGCCCACGCCACCCCGAGGGCAGATCGGAGCTCAGCGCAGGGCTTCCTAGGAGTCTGTTCTATGTGTCCTTTTCCAAAGAGGGACCTTGTGCGGCATGCAGGGGACTTCTGCCAACGTCAGGACGGGGGACAGGGGGGCCTGGGTCGAGCTGTCCGTGTCCGGCAGGGGCGCTGGGCGGGATGAAGAGGGAGAGCAGGGGCTTCCTCCCGCGGCCAGATGCCAGCCCGCGGCGCGGGGCACGGCGGTAGCTCGGTGAGGTGGCACCAGGTGGCTGTCGTGCTGGCCATGACGGGGCTAGAGTGTCACTGGTAGAGGAGGTAAGCCTTGAGGGAGGCGGGCAGCGGCAGTGTGTGGATGTCACCCAGACGCTCCTTCCCCAGGGCCAGGCGCACGGAGCGGCGGCAGAGATCCATGAGCGGCAGGGGCTCGGCTGGGGGGGACAGAACAAGGACAGCAGGTTAGCGCAGCTCTGGGTGGCTCCAGAACGAAAGTGCTGGGGGCGCCTGGGTGGCGCAGTCGGTTGAGCGTCCGACTTCGGCCCGGGTCACGATCTCGCGGTCCGCGAGTTCGAGCCCCGCGTCAGGCTCTGGGCTGATGGCTCGGAGCCTGGAGCCTGCTTCCGATTCTGTGTCTCCCTCTCTCTCTGCCCCTCCCCCGTTCATGCTCTGTCTCCCTCTGTCCCAAAAATAAATAAACGTTGAAAAAAAAAAAAAGAAAATGCTGACAACGCTGGCGATACTCTCACTGTTCGTTTCAATACACAACTGGTGAGGAGACCATTCTACACGTTAAGTCAACTGTTACTAGCTAACACAGAGAACCTGCCCGGGGCCGGCCGCCTTTGTGAGCCCTCCGCAAACACCAGGTCCCTTAACGGTTTGTTATTTATTTTTAGTTTTCAAATGCAGCCCCGCACTTTGGTTTCTCTTTCTTTTTTTTTTTTTAAGTTTATTTATTTCGAGAAAGAGACGGAGAGGGCGAGGGGGGCAGGGGCAGAGAGAGCGGGAGACAGAGAATCCCAAGCAGGCTCCTTGTGGTCAGCGCGGAGCCCGACGTGGGGCTCGATCTCATGAAGCGTGAGATCACGACCTGAGCTGAAATCAAGAAGCAGATGCTTAACCGACTGAGCCACCCGGGTGCCCCTCCCTTGATGGTTTATTATGGTTTGCTCGGAGGGGCTTAACAAGCACAGGGAGGCATCATTATCATCATCCCCATTTTACAGATGAGGACACTGAGGGATAGTGAGTCCAAATAACCCGCCCAGGGTCACGGTGCTGGTAGGAGGTGGAGCTGGGTCGGAACCCAGGCCGTCCCTGCTCTTACCCACAGGACGAGCGGTAGCCTTCACAGCGCGTCCGTCTGGGCACACGGAAGCCAGCCCTTCCCCCCACACGGCCCAGCTCCAGACCCCACACGGGCGTCCAGGAGGGGAATCATTCTAGGTGAACCCAATGCTCGTGGGTCCTGCAGCCGTCCCCCCCGCTCACTGCTGAGGGCACCGAAGCAGAGGGGGCCTAATGTGCCGGGTTACGCTCTGGGGTCCAAATCCAGGCAGCCCGGGCTCAGCAACCACATCCTTTAGGCTCCAGACCCCACCGCCAATGAAGACAGATGGTGAAGAAATGGTGGAGGGCACCCAGCCACCCTGCAGCCTGGAGGTGTGATGTCTGCAGAAACTCCTCCGTCCCAGCTCTTCTCTCCCTGACGGAGAGAAAGCTGAGAGCCCAGGCCAGGCAGAGTGGAAACATCAGCCCAGGCTCGGCAGCCGGGACCCTCGAGACCGCCCCGGCCACCGCCAGGGCATCTCATCTCGCGGCCGGGGAAACTGAGGCTGGGGCTCACGGCAGGGCCGCCTCAGGCACCTGGATTTGAGAGGGACCTCTAGCTGCTGCAGCCTGAGGGAGCACTTCTGTCCTTGTGTCCCCAGACAGCCGGGGCCTGTCTTCCCGCAAGGGAGGCTCCATGCATGCAGCCCGTGTGCTCCAGAAGGAGTGTGACAGTCACTCCCTCCCAGGCCCTGGAGGCCGCCGGGGGCAGAGTGGGCCTTGCTCTCCCCGCCTCCCCGGGGCTGACCCTTCCTGGCCCTCCTCCCAGAAGCAAGGAGGAGGTGAACCCCCTTGGAGCTGCTCAGGGCCACCCTGCAGCATCCCCAACACGGGAAGAGCTGAAGTGACGGCATCCGTGGCTCCGCCCAGGGTCTCCCCCTGACACCGAGACTCCTCTGTGACCAAAAAAAAAAAAAAAACACCGAGAAAAACCCAGCATTTCCCTTGAGATCCCCTGCCCCCAATGAGAAGCAGCTCGCCGTTCTCTAATACTCACGAGTGTGTCCCAGAATACGAAAAATAACACGAAAAAAACCTCAACTCTTGAAGAGCAAACCCTATGGCTGGAGGTGTTGGGGGGAACTGGGGAGTTGATGAGTACGGGGTTCCCTCGGGGAGACGGAAGTGTTCTAGAACCGATCACAGTGATGGTTGCACAACTGTGACTATACCAGAGCCCATGGACTCATACGCTTTAAATGTGGGGATTGTATGGCCTGTGAATTGCATCTCAACAGAGCTGTTATCAAAAAACAGAATCCATCTGAGGCTTGATAATACATTTGCTAAATTCCTGGCTTTAAATGAAGGCAAGCAACCCCCACGGGTGGCCAGCCACAGCGAGACGGCAGAAGGAGCTGAAATGGTAAATGTTGTTCGTGAAAAGCTTCCTCGGTTCCTGGACAGCACAGGATGATTCAAGGCAGCCCTGCCTGGAGGCAGGAGAATGCACTAAATGCTTGGGGGCCAAGCGTTCCAGACTCCCCGGGGAGCAGGGCCCGGTTCCTCCCACCTGCGATCCCACAGAGACAGGAGTTTCCCCCCCCGCGTCGTAAAGCGTCCTGTGCCAGTGGCCTCACATCTGGTCCTCACTTCTGCCCTGCACGGCAGCCTGACCTCGAGCAGACCACTCCCTTGGCCTGGGCCTCAGTTTCCCCAACTGTACGATGAGGAATCCAGACCGGATGCTTCCTCGAGTCTCCTCCAGCTGAGATCCTGACGGCCAGAAATGCCTCCCAGTGGTTCCTGACCTGGAAACGCGCTGAATGGCCCTTCTATGGACCGAGTGGGGGATTTCGGTGGCCCTTCCTCTCCTCCACTCAGGAGCTCTCTCCATCTGCCCCCATCGGGCCAGTCCCTTCTCCCTCCCGGATGTGGCTCAGCTCCCATGGGGAGCCCGAGGGGCTTCCCCTGGTGGCTGAGGGCACTTGAGAAAGTAGTAAGAGCCATGAATGTGGCCAGAGGGCTGTGCAGGGCTGCAGAGGGAAGACTGAGAGGGAGTTCCCATCACACCCTCTTGGCTTAATGGTGTCCAAGGCATCCCACGGTGACCCTCACTGAGAAATGTTTCTAAACAGCAGAGCTCTGCAAACCTGCAGCCCCAGCTGCCTTCTTTTTGGTGACAGCCTACCTGAAATTAACATCACAGCACCAGCAGCGGTCATAGCTTGTGGAACACGTACCGTGTGCCTGGCGGGGACCGCAGCCCCCCCTCAACCTACCGACGGGGAAACGGGCTCAGGGAGGGGAGAGCCACGGGCTAGAAAGTGAACATACACCCAGGTCCAGCCTATTCGGCAGTCGGGCTCTCTCTAGGCCAACGGGAGGAGGAAGTTCCCAACGGCCCCCTGCAGTTTACCCAGACGGATGAGGACCTACGTCTACCTCCTTCCCCCCCCCGGGCCCCCCCCACCACCGAAAGCAGCTATGTGATATGGGGGAGCCTCCTCTGCCTGACCATCTTTGGACCACACTGAATGATCCAGTTATGGGGGTTGTGAAACCAGAAGGATGTGTCCTTCGGACATAACCGACCTGCCAGGACGAGTTGCGGAAGCTGCAGCTGACAGAGCCAGTGATGCGTTAGGACCCGTCACCCGAGCATCCCCCGATGGGCCCATTCTTGGGGACCGTGAGGGCACAAACAGGTCATTCCCCCCTGGATCTTGTAGGAGGTCAACGATGATGCACAGGGCCACGGTCTGATGGCTTTCCAAAGGCCGGGCAGAGACCAGGAGTGCACTGGCCACGGAGAGGGAGATGGGCACCGGGCCGGGGAAAATATACATCCTGATTTCAGTTGGTCACTAACAGAACCCAGGAAGGCCTCCCCACCTCAACACTTTTGACGGGGGCCTGCGGGCTCTGCCTCGAGCTCCACGCACAAAGTAAGGTACCCAGTGAAATCCCACCGAGGAAGCTGCCCGGTGGGGAAGGCAAGAGTTTACTTATTTGATGACCGTGCAAGGTGCGTCGGCCGCTCTGCCCATCTCCCGGAAGCTGAGGGGCTCGTCACAAACTTTGCATAGTTTGTATGAATGGGAGGGGCGGGCACTGAGGGCGCCCAGTCGGGAAGTGAATCGGGTGCTTTTTATGGGAGCAGAAGGTTGAGGAACTGGACGGTTTATGCGCCAACTTCCACATTTCAAGGAGCAATGGATACCTGGTGGCCTATCTGAACACGCACGGCCCAGCACGCCGACCGCCGACCGGGAGCTCTCCTGCAACCCAGCTCACGCCTCCAGAGCCCGGGGCTGTGATAGCTCACAGGCTAAATGGACGAACTCTGCGTCCGGGAGGTCAAGGACAGCATCTCGCGTCAGGAAGTGCCCCTGATTCAGCCACGTTCCCATTCCCACCCGTCACCTTGGCCGCCCCTGTGACTGCAAGCAGCTTCCAGTGCAAATGCTCTGTGAGCTGGATTCTAGACAGTCGTGGCTGGAGGATGGCCATCCCAGGGCATGTGGGCACCTCTCCTTAACGTGAAGCAGGTCTCACCAAACAGAGGCAAAACAAAACCCCAACCCCTTGTCCTTGGCCACCAGGGAAGGAGGCCTGACCCCTGGCTGGGTAATGAGGCACCTTTGGTTCCCGGCTCCCCCGACTCTGAGAGCCTGTTGTCCTCATGTGACCAGCGTTTTGGGGGACAGGGCGTCTAGAACAATCCCTTCCCTCCTAAGTGGTCTCTCTCCCCCAGAAGGAAACTCTTGCAGGTTGGGTGATTAGTATCCTTGACTAGGGCTCTTCTCTGCAGTCCAGCTGGAATGGACATGTGGGAGGGAGCCACCAGCGGGTGAGGCGCCCCGGGAGGGGACCCACAGGAGGACCCCAGGAGGAGGTCACCAAGTCAAAAGTCTCCTGAGGAAAAGAGCTGAGCTGTCTCCAAACCCACAATCACGACAGACCTCACCAAACTTACTTATCCGGGAGCAGTAAAAGGGAGACTTTGAAAATGCTGGAACCGCAGGGAAAATGCTTCCTTAGTGGGAGACGCTAAGTGGGAGCGGGGAGGACCCATGAGGCAGGGACTCTCCCTTGGGGGACGGTCAGTCTGCGGCTTGCAAGTAAGTCTTTTCATTTTTGCATCTCCGGCGGGGGGGGGGGGGCGGCGGGGGGCGGGGGGGGGACAGGCAGGCCCAGGGCCCAAGCTGGGTCCTGTCTCCCCAGGAAAGAGGAAGGGTGACACTACAGTCCCTCTGGCTGCAGCTTCAGCCCCAGAAAGTCTCAAGGCTGGAGGAGTCAGAACAAATGGGCTGTGGTCAGAGGCGGCTGGATGGTGGGGGAGGTCACCCAGGGGCAGGAGGGCCGGGTGAGCACGGAGGGTGGCCACGCTTAGCGACTTAGGCTGACAGGCTCTGCAAACCACTGGTCCCTGCTGAGGGCAGGACCTGGTGGCTGGGGTGCGGTGGGGTGGCGTTGGGTGGGGTGGGGTGGGTGGGGAAGGAGGGCTCAGACAACTTCCCAGACTAATAAGTCAGACCGCCCCAGAGGCTGTGACCCTGAGAAGACGTTATCTAGCCAGCCCTGGCTAGACCTTCTGCCCGTCACACTCCGCTCCCCCCATGGACCACGGACCTGGGCTGCCATGACAGTCTCCCTTCCTCAGTTGCCTTGGACGGTAAAGCAAACCCTCCTGGCAGAAGACACAGGCGCCCTTTGACCTCACCCAATGAGCACCCCATCTGAGTGCAGTCTCACCTTCCCCTGAGGTGGCAGGTAGCACGGGGGTCTCGTGGGAATGGTCTGGAATTGCCGCCTCCACATCTACAGTGGGCGGAATAGTGTCCCCCCCCCCCAATTCAGAACCACTTGGATCCTCAGAATGTGACCCTCTTGGAAACAGCATCTTTGCAGATGTAATTAGCTAAGATAAGGTCATGCCGGAGTGGGGGGGGCCCTGAATCCAATGGCTGGTGTCCCAATAAAATGAGGCCATGTGATGACGGAGGCAGAGATGGAGTGATGCGTCCACAGCGAGGACAGTCATCAACCATCCGAAGCCAGGAGGGAGGCCTGGGAAGGGTTCTCCTTGGAAGACCCAACCCTGGGCACCTTGATTTTGGACATCTGGCCTCTGGAACTGTGAGAGATTACATTCTGTTGGTTTAAGCACCCGGTTGGTGGTCATTTACTCCAACAGCCCAAGGAACTGAACACACCGTCCTTCCTGCTCCTCTTCTGAGCCTCCCCCCACCCCAACCCTGACGACTTCTGTCAAGGTCACCGGTGATGGCCTTGTTGCCAAAGCTGATGGACAATTCTCCGCCGTCACCATACTGGACCTCGTCCTTCCTCAAGTCCTTCCTTCACTTGTTGTCCAGGATACCACTCACCTCCCAAGCCCCACGGCCACTCCGCCTCCACACCCCTCCGTCCACCTGACCCCGAAACACTGACGCGCCCCAGGGCTCCGCCTCAGCCCTGCCCGCCCACTCCCTGGGTGAGCTCAACCCGGGGTCCCAGCGTCACACACCGTCCAGCCGCGGATGACCGTCCCACCGACTGTCTAGACTGGCAGAGCCATCTAGATGTGTGCAGTGAGCACCTCAAGCTCAACTTCCCTACTCTGGCCCAAGCCCCGGTCCCCTTTCCCCTGGACAACTGTCATGGCTCGTCCATGGCCTTCCAGGGGCCACTGTCGCCTCCACCGTTCATTTCTACGCAGCAGCCACAGTGGTCCTTCCCTAGAAGGAGAGTGTGAGGTGCTCTGTCGGTACGGAACCGAGGTGTGGGTGAGCGGGCCGAGGCTGGCACTTATCCTATTCTGTGTGTGTGTGTCCGGCTGTTGGCGTTCTACCAGCCTCATGGGTCTTCCTATCTGCATCCTCCAAAGTCAACTGGTTGCGCAGAATGGGGCCCATTCATGACGGACTGGGACTGGGGGAGCCGAGAAGGCAAAAGGGCGTCCGGATATTGCCTGGCACCAAAACCCAGGAACCAAAGAGTTCGTGGGACTGATCGCAGCTGCACACTCACAAGCCGGCTCAACTTTTTACTCGGACCTTTTCCTCTTGCCTTTAAATTTCCCTGACTCTCCCTTCAGGGAGGCGGATTTGAGGCCTGCCCTCCCGTCTCCTCGTCTGACTGCCTCTCGAGTAAACCCTTTCCTTGCCGCGTCCTGGATGTCCCAGGGATGGTCTTCAATGCCCATCGGGGAGGCAAACTTGGCTTTGGCTACAGCATGGCATTTCAGGGGAGGGAGGGGTCCTCATCATTAGTCAAGAGAACCCAAGGTAGGCTCCAGCCACCTGGTACTTGGGGGTCTCCACCCGAGACCTGGCTCACAAATGCAACTCTCAACAACACATTCCAACGCCCGCTCCCCACTCCCCTCAAGCCCTGTACGTTTCCCCAACAAGAAAAGTCACAGAAGCATCCGACTTCCCACCTGAGGCAGAGCTGACAGGGCATCCCCTTTACAAGACGCCCGTCTGGGCCTCCAGGACTGTTTTGGGCCTCGCCCTGACTCAGCAGAGGAACAGTTCGGGCTGAGTGTGCCCTGACTTGCCAGGGTGAACAGGCTAGTCCCCTCCGGGCCACTCAGGGGTCTGTGTTCTGTATTAGAGCTGGCCATGGGAACAGGGGAGCCCTGCAAACACACAACACTGATGGACCTGTTCCTGGAGGGCACCGGGGGGCTGGACAGCTTTATGGAGACCAATAGCCCCAGTGGCCTGGCGACAACACAGGGGGCCCAGCAATTCATTCATCTGTCTGGCTGCACAGAATGGGCATGGAACGATCTGGGGCTGTGTTCATTCTTCTGCCAGGGCCAGGGCTCCTGAGATCCTAGGTCCTGGGCAGGATGTGCCTGGTTCTCCCAATCCCTGTCTTTCCCGGCCCAGGGCAGATGTGGCTGTAGACTGTCTACTACCATCACCTGGGGAGACAGACTCACAGAACTTGCTCTCCTGGTTCCCTAGACCAGGTCTGAGATAACATCCTGAGGGGAGGTCACCTGCTGGACGCACACCTGACTGCTCCTGCCAAGAGTCCCGTGACCTAGGGGTACTGGGTTGCACAGGTGAGTTCATTGCCATCACCCAGCCAAAGCCAGGGGCAAGGAGTGAGGGAAAGAGGCGGTGGAGACTTCCAAAGAGAAGTGTTTAAAACTTCCCTCTGCCTTATGTCCCTGGATATTTTCTCTGGTATCTTCCAAGGCTGAAGTAGGGAAGGGACATGGGAGAAGCTGAAGGTTTGGAGGCAGCATGACCAGAGTCAGCGTTTGTGCTTCTGACCCCAGCAGGGGCTTCCCCGACTGCTCACCTGGCCTAAGGGTGGGGTTAGATCTCGGGGTGCCAGGCCAAACTTGCCCCTTAAAAATGGTCAGCACATGGGCAGGCAAGGCTTTCTGTATCGCCCTCTTTCCAAGGTGGGGTTTGCAGATGGTGGAAGGGACCCATGAAAGAGGGAGGGCCAAGCATGGGGATGGACAGTTCTGGAACTCTGGGACATCCTGCCACCATGGGGTCCCAGCCACAAAGCCACCCACGGAACCCTCTACTTCCTAAACCAGGAGGACAGTGTGGCCACATGTGGGCTATTTAACATGTGGTCTGAGAAAGGCCACTACCTTTTCCAAAGGACCTGTGGAAATCACTGCTGATTCAGCCTCCTTCTAATCCACATGATCCTCCCCCAAAGGCCTCCTGACATCCTGACTGAACAAATCCCTCCAGGGGACTATGTCCCAAAGGAGCCAACTCAGAAGACCCCAGCACCAGAAGAGAGTGACCCTACACCTGTTTAATGAGCAACAGAGAACACTGGTTTTCATTTCTGTAAGAGGTCCTCATACTCCGAAGACTGCAAACCCCAGCTCAATAATAAACCCCCAGCTACTGTGCCAGATTTTGGTCAACTGCAGATCAAAACTGGAGACAGACCAACCAGAAAAAAAGAGCATCTATTCATGCATGCATGCATCCATCCATGCATCCATCCATTCATCCAACCATCCACTCATCCATTTATCCATCCATCCATCCATCCATCCATCCA